>NW_027286985.1:62800962-63220962 GCF_022747635.1 Hetaerina americana | reverse complement strand
TAGTGTACGTATTGAACATAGGGAATTTGTTACCAAATCTAGATTGGATTTTTCGTCATCTGCTAATGTCATATACTCTATCTTCTTAGTACCTACGTGCATTGTTAGTCCCCACTTTAGGTATTCTTCTATTAATTTCGTGAGCATGTGACCTAGAATCGTCGTTACTCAGAGTAATAAGACCTGTTCGTCAGTGTATAATAAAGTGTAGCGTATATTGTCTTACGCTAATATTCCCATTCGAACATATTACCAAAAAAGCCAAAAGTTTGAGAAATAAGAAAGCGGGACAGGAAAAAATTGCAATTCATAGAATAAACCTCTCTATGAGAACCATCAGCATATCAAGAATTAAATTTGACTGATGATTACGCTCTTTGGAAATAACAAAAAATAATTTTTATGGGCAGTAAATTTAATAGTCCGCTCCCTTTTAAGAAGAGAATTCCGATCTTTCAGGTTTTGTATGAATTAAAGTGGATATCTATTCGTCCGAGTTCAGTTTAGACGATTTTAAAGCAGCGTGTCGTTCTCCTTGTAACGGCCACACGACCAACTCGTAACGAAGTCGCCGCTTGAAATGAGCAATCCATTTCATTCCTTACCTCCGGACCCACCAACTTATTCTAAGTCAAATTTAGGCTAAAGGACATTATTCCTAAAACGTGATGAGATTTCCCATTTCCAAACACATTTTAAACCCCTAAATAGACCAACTAAGTTTGCTTACGATGCTTACATTTGGCGAACAATAGTTTCGATCTGCCCTCGAATAAAAAAAATTCACTCTTCCTAGTTATTTCATTGACTGTGGGCTAGAAAATAAGTAAATAATTTGAACGTTGATAATAAATATCAGACAAAATTATAAAATATCCACCATTTCAGTTTTGAAAAAAGCGACATTAAGCTAATATCTATGTGGAATTTCCTACTCTCACTGCCTATATTTTAACTCACTTCAGACCAACCCTTAGTAAATACCCTATTTCACTTTCCCCCAAGGATAAGTACCTTTACCCAAACCCCAGTCTAATTTTAATGTCATTTTCGGCATAAATAAAATTATTAATAAAAATAAATTTTTAGTAGTCATGTTAACCCCGTATTAGTCAGTATAAATCATTCATTTTAGAAGCTTGGTAAAATTTGAGGCCAAAACAAGGCCTAGTGATCCCAAAATCGAGGGCCATTCAGTGCCTTTCTCACTGCCAATCAATGAAGTTATTCATCGGGCATCATTAAAACTCGTCATTTAAGAAGAAAAAAGAACCCATTTCCCTCTTACTGCTCATCTTCTCGAGAATCACTCCAGCATAAACAGCCCCCCTCATCTTGAGAAAGGGGGATTGTTTACACTGTTCATCTATTCGCTCCTCTCCTTCGATCTGAAGTCCTTATCCCTCCAACCCCGCGGGCTCCTTAAGACAAATTGCCACTTCTGTCAACAGTCCGGGTGACAAGTCGGAGGCCGCCCCCCCCCCCCTATCCTAGCGCCAACTCCCTTCAACATTCTTCCCTTCCAGCCTTCCAATCAACTTCCATTTTCTAAACAAATTCCATCTTCAAACCTTAGAATACGTCACAACTGTCACATGCTTCGATTCTAATCATATTTCTATCAATAAAATCCTCATTACCGTACTTTAAACTCTTTCACAGTGGATTATTTATAACCAAAACAAACAGATAAATTCATTGCAACAATTTATCAGTGTCAAAATCATTTGCCTTGACTGAGGTTCGAACCCGGATCCCTCAATATTTCGAGGTCGAGTGCTTTAGCTAGTTTAGCTAGCCAGAGTTTAAGAGGACGCCTCGATAGCTTAAGTGGCTAAAGCACTAGACCGGTTATTGAGTGATCCGGGTTCGAATCCCTTTCAAGACGAATGATTTTTACACTCTGAAATTGTTGCATTGAAATACACATTAGTGGATGACTCCGTTAAAAGTCACTGTTGCGGCATCTCCCGTAGTTTCTTTCGGAGATAAATTCATAATTACTTCGCCGCCAATCAAATTACGGACAAAAGGTATACAATTCAGGCTTTCACTTTTTAATTCCTCGACAGTTAAAATGGCCGTTAACCATCTCACAAGCTCATTCATCTTCCAGGGAAATTGCAATCAATTAGTAAGTAATACGTTTTAACTAACTCTCATGCTTATCTATCAGCAGAATGTCTGAGTAATGTTTGAGGAAATATAAAATTTAGGAAGGAATTGAAGGTAGAGAGAAGATCCATCTAGTACTTTTACTTCAAAACTTCTATCTTCCAGTGAAAAATGTTGCGTCGACCTAAAACCACCCTCGTAGACATCCTCATTATAATTTAGAAGTCCCCCTATACTCATGATGGTTTTCAACGGTTATTAGTCGTTGGTGTCAAACTAAAAAATTGTTTCAAAACGTCGTTTCAAATGGCATAACTCCACCAAAAACTGTATAAATGTGATTATAATTAATTCTTTCTGCTCCGAAGTCAAAACACCTCTTGGAAAACTTGACTAGAAAGATATTTTCTGGGTATGTGTCGTTGATACAATTATATACCAGTCATCAAAAATATTTAGCTATTACTAAAAAAATTAGTGCAACTACGCCATCTTGAGCAATGTTAAATAAATAAATTGGGTTTTTAGAATGCCACTATAATTTTATCACGATGTACAGCTCGGGTCGTTGTTTTGAATTGCATTGATAATATGGTGGAAAGGTACCAGCCTAAGTTATTTTTTTGAAAATAATTTACACAAATTAGAGTTTAACACAGTGTCCGAGATTGAGCAACGCTCTCTTAAGCAACAGTTCTAAATCATGTGGTACAAAGAAATAAAAACGGAACATCAATCAGAACGCTTACAAGTCCAAATTAATTTTTCTTTTGATCAATTTATGTGTACCTTCAACACAATACTTCTTATGATGGAATAACGAAAATAACTTACTTTCCGGAAACAGACCCTGCTGCCAAGTTTTGCATGGTCATGAATACTTAAACTTCATACATGCTCTAGCCGTAAGAAAATTGAAAACCACCGTATTTTGTTTCCTGAAAAGAGTTGCTCATCTCTGTAGTTTCCTCCGCACCATAATCCTATCTCCTTTTCCGAGTTATCTAGGTGAATTGATTAAAATGCCCAGCCACGCGCGCGGGCAATTTGCCCAAACCGATTTCCCCATTTTAAATTCGCATTCATATCTTGCCCCGATATATTAAAATATACAGAACTAACAATTTGTAAGCAAATATTAAAAAAACTTTGCACGAAAATCATTTCCTTTGGACGCTGGCTATGACACCTAAAAACCATAGTGCAGCAAAAATAACCTTGACATACCCGCAAGCAGTGTAAAAGTCTTTGCATATATATTACATCACGCCTTCGTAGACTTAACCCTCTCATACACGTATACTATTCTTCTCAAAAATAGATTCCCCATTATACCGCCCCTTACCAAAAAATAGGAAACGAGGTTTATAAAAAGTTACGACGCAATACAAACGCTAAAAACTAAACCGTCCGTCGTTCTTCCCTTTGAGAGCCGTTAAGCTTCCAACTCCTAATTCCGTCCCTCCGGGTTATTTTCTATCAACGCTTGCTAATTAAATGCTTTATCCTTTTGGTATTGCGAATCAGTAAGAATGATCTTATTCCTCACACTACGTATCGATCGAAATGATCAAACTAATTTCCGCTGTACATGTACTTCCATCGCATTTTCTCTCTCAATATCAGCCTTTTATAAAAGCGATACCTTATTTATTCCCGTCTCAAGTCACATTTCCATCCATTTTGATGCCCTGAGCAATTCAGTTCCCCGGAAAAAAACCAACAACTCACGCCAGAGCGCTCGATTCATGGACTCCATTGAGCCGAAGACGCTTGCGATGGCTTCCGTCTCTTTTCCGGGCATTGCAATATCATTCGTCAAGTTTTTGCAGTATGTTATTTGCTTCAAATTAGAAGATACAGATATCCCAGTTATTTCAACGGACATATATTTCTTGACAGAAACGCTACCGTTAGTGATGTCCCATAACAAACGTTTGGTATTCAAGTAATTTTCATCCCCGTTCAAGTCAGATAACGAATGTGTGTAATATATCTCAAAACCTGCATCTGAAAACATTTCTTTCTTTCTGAAGACGACGCTGCCCACTAAAATATGTAGCACGAACAATAGAAAAACATTTAAATCGTTTTCAAGAGCATACTGTAAAATTTGAAATACAACTTTTTCTAAATAATCACGGAAACTTTATTTTTACACTATATTTCTACCGCAAACAATGCAACGACAAAAAGAATATGGTTTTGCTTGTGGCATGTATTCCTCATCCGCTGAAATATAACTTTTACGTGCGTGATTCAGGGGAATACAAGATAACCACGCTTTCCAGTGCCTCCTCCAATAAATTTAAACTTTCATGGTGCACATCCACTTCTCTCTAATGTAGAGTGATCCCCTACCATTATTCAAACTTAAAATTTTGACTCATATCTCATCTCCCATCCTGTTTGCCGGTGCCACCTGGTTTTCCTTGCCTTCCCATTTATCCAACTCACGAGAGAACTGTATTTCGATTCTTTACACAAGTATGTTTGTTCCACAGGCATTCCGAGTTTCATAACGAACTCGGCATAAACCATATATTTTTCCATTTATGATTTAAGTCCTTAAAATATTTTAACTTTCAGTTCTGATAGGTTTCTGAGTTCCTCTCATCAATCGATGATGTTGAAAGTTGGTCAAAAATTAAATACGATACATTCCAATGAAATACACCTATAATAAATTCGCAATAACAAATTGAACTTGCCATCCACTGTGCCAGCCAAAATAGTATGAAAGTAACGATATCACCATCCTAACATAGCACACAAACCTTTATAAGGGCAACGTTGAGTAAGGAAAATAGCGCCTTAAGAAGTGGACCAGGATCCCGGAGAGGGAATGAAGAAGAAACGATAAAACTTCAAGTAAGATGATGCTCCCTTTCATTTATTTGAATCAGAACTTATGTCCACTTACATCTCATGTATAACTTTGGTCGACCACGGTGAGAAAGGGGTTGTATCGTCGCCGGCTAATTCAGAGTTCAAGGGTTTGATTCCCAAGTAGATAGGTCCTCATCCACGTAAGGCCTGAGTGTTTCTGATTGCTCTTGTTGTTTTTCCTTGATCATAATCCTATGTTAAGGACCAAAACTTGGCTGTTTGCTAATGGAGTCTTAAATAAAAACATAATAAAAATAAAAAGTGACATTATTGCAAGTAAATAATGTAACGATTCAGTCGAGGTTATGAGAATCTTCATTTTTTTCATCCATAATGAAGGATGGAATTCCACTCTTGCACTAAGGATGGAACAGAAGCATGTCATTGCGTATAGATATTGTGGGGTGACAATAAAATATGATGCGGACTGGGTCAATCGATCCATAATCGCATATGTCCTGTCCTGACCACTGGGTTTTTTTTGACTAAGGGATAACAAATCATGCCATAATTTCCAATTTAAAACATCATATCAAGGTCAATAATGATGGTATTACTGTTGATCTTCGTTCGATTTCTCATATCCCACTTTTTCCATCCATAGCCTCCACGAAGCCACACTTAGCAAACCCAAGATATTTGAGGGTAAATTTCTTTCACTTTGGAGGAATCTACATAAGATGGTTAAAATATCCCCTTCGCGTTAAGTACACCCAGATATAATGTGATAGTGTCGGCGTCCATAGGGAAGACAATTTTTAGCGTCACGTCAAGTGCTTAAATGGAGGATGCTTTTCATATTATAATGACATTTTTCAATTCATGCTGACCCTTTCCACGGCAACCTATCTCGTTAAATCAGAGAGACCATTGAACGTCAAGATGTTCATCAGGTACTGCTCAAACATTAGTTCTGCCGGCCTGTCTGATAAGCATAATGGTGAAAGGAGATGGCGGCTATTCTGGTGGACACTCCCGACCGCGCGGGAGCCGAATGAGCTTAGAATTTGGTCGGAGTGCTCGACCGGGGCTTTGGCCGGGCGATCCCTTCGGAGCCTCGGTGGCTGTCCGAGCATGTCTAAACATTTATGGAGGACTTTCGAGCAAGATCGCAACGACTTCTCTCGTGATATCCGCACCAAACTTGTTTCTCGTGCACCATTTACACCAACGCCACTATTAAGACTTCGAATTATACCCATTTACACTCGTCAATTTGTTGAATTTTCCAGTTGTCAGGTGTAAAATTTGCGCAAGGTATTTACCAATTTATGAGAGAAGTTTGAACAGTAATAAAATGTTTGATGTACTCAAGGAGAGAAACTATTTTATTAAGACACTAAACGCAAATGACGGAGACATTTTTCAGACGTTAAGGAGAAAGGTTGTGCGAAGGGAAAAGGCGTGAAAAAATGCGGTAGCTCCCCTCAACCCTTTTCTTCACCCAGACAAGGCGGAGTTCTCTCCTTTATCATAGGGTTATCCAAACACGGAAAAGTCGACTCCTTAAAATCCCCACCGCCGTCAAGAGATCTACTGCGAAGTGCGTCTCATAGCTGGCGCCACTGACTGACGAGAACCCCTATTTGTCTCGGACGTCTATGGGAATCAGCGATAATATTCGTCGGCTGTGAGGCACTTTCCTTCGAGCAAGCATGCTTGAACGTGCATCAACTCCTTCACGAATTACTCTTGTGACGACACAAAAGGGAACGTAAAAGGGAACTTAAGCCGAGAGGAGGACTTTGTCCCACCGTACTATCGCGCAGTACATTCAAGAAATACTAAAATGTTGTGAAATATGGGACATTGATTCAGCTGACTGTCTTCAATATGTTATTCAAAAACAGTGAAGCAGTTTTTCTACACTGTTACTGAGAGAAGTCATCGTCCAAGGTAGACTTTTTTGATGGATCCCCGACCTATGCTCTTATATATTTCTGAGCCCGATCTTACGCAACACTTAATAAATATTTACTCTAAAACATGGATTAAAATAAAGTGCACTTCAATTCCTCATACCTTCTGGCTCCCTTCATTCCGTTGAACATGCCAATTACTTTCCTTCTTCTACTTCGTATGCCCAACTAGTCTAACCTCTGCTAGTCTTCAAGATTCCACTGCCAATTATCATAAAATGTATCCATTTTTCCTGCCATATTTAAATTTCTCCCAGCAAATTTTTCTCCTCTCCTACCATGCCTGAAATGTATTCGTTTTTCTTACCTTCCATTTCACATGTTCTACACTCTTCCACACCCAAATTGCATAAGCATACTCTTTTTGTTTATCCTATTATCTCAAAGTCCCAAGTTTCCACACCTTACAATGCTAGGCTACATATTAAAAGTTTTCCCTAGTCTTTACTTTGCAACCTTGTTATGGTCTCCACCAACAACTTCCTCCTCTTCACTCCTAATTCCTTTCTCCTTGTGAAAGCTTCTTTACCTAATGAAATTATTCTGCTAATGTCCCTATTGCTTTATTTGCCTTTTAATAAAGTGCTTCGTAAATAGATTTAAAATAAAATAAGAGTGTTGTGAAAAAGATTTTGATGTCAAACGCAGAATTATTTCTGAAATTAGAAGTATTTATATTTTGAAATTTCCAGGGGCATCCTAGAATCCTTACCTGTACGGTGGCTATTCAGAAGTAATGAAAAATAATACCTTCATTACATTTTTGTTTACACGGCATCAATCGGACTCTAAATTTCCAAGTCTTATATCCAGTATGCATCGGTCGTACTTAATCCAAAAGAACTAATATCAGAAGTAATGAAAATAGTGTGGCCAACAATTCTTTGCACTGTCAACTGATCATAAAAACTTTGCATTGGCGGGGGTACTTGACCACTTTATTTCCTTTCAACTCACTTCCTTCAATTTCACACGGAATTCTCCAGGGATTTTTTGAACAGAGGACAGAGAGAATTTTAGAGACGAATCATTGCCGCTTACGAAGGGGATCTGGTTTAAGCAAACCCCCGCCTTGTGATGTTACAAGTCGTTGATTCAGTAACTTCGATCACGATTCACTTGACTGGGATATGTAGCAAATTTAAATTGAATTAATGATTATCATTTATCCACCACAAATCAAGCATTTCCATTTGAAAGGATGAAAATCATTCCTGAAAGTATTCGCTGGAATTTTAATTCGTTCAATAAAGACGCTACACTACAGGACGTACAAGTTCAAGGTATAACTCCACAAATTTGAGCGGTGAAACTTGAGAGTGGAACTTGGCCACGACATCAACAGTGTCCGTAAACAAAGCTCTTCAAACTGCCTAGTAGTGTTTACTTCCTTAACGGGGTAGATGCTCAAGCTTCTCCAAGCTTCTCAATTATAGTTAGAACCAGCCGTCTTCTACAGTGTAAGGTAATTATATATATACGAGCATACACGTAGACGTAAGTGCAAATATATGTGTAGAGGATAATTCCTTCAGCTCTCTACGTCATTCCTCTTAGGAAAAATATATCGCATCAGAATATACAATATGCATTTTTTATTTCCGGAAATTTGTGCATGATACATGCATAATGTGTTTCAAATTGTAATAATTACCTTTATCAAATTAATTACGCCGTCATGTTTACGTACCATGGTGTATCTCTAACGTGATTACATTTCTACGAGTTTCCCGCTCTGTATACGCAACTTATTTGCTTAATCTTCACATCCCCTTCTTCATTTCACTGCACCACACCAGAGCCACTTGCAACAGTTCCTCCTCCAAGTTTGCAGCACCAAAGATGAAGTTTTGATACTTGTCTCTTCACTCTTAGCCAACCTAAATTGCTTTGCATTGCGCACACCCTTGACTTTGATAACGCCGCGAGATCCTACATTCCCGTCTAGGTATCTCATCATCTCGTGGAACTTAATACACGTTCTCCAGGACATACGAGCCTCGTACAAGCTCCTGTACTGCCCACAGGAAATCACTTAATTCGAAGTTAGTGCTATGCTTCCCCATCCTGGTTCACAAACTGTATCCCTTTTACAATTTGTTACATGAGCCATCTTGCAAATTGATGTCAGCAACATTATCGCCAGCGCGGTGTCTTGTGTTCTGACTAAGAGAGTAACTACTCTCAGCATCACAATTTATTTGATGTATTCAAGTCATGCGAAGTTAATGCAGAACGTGCTCATGGGCGCATATGATATTCATTCGGTTTCCCATGAGGTAGCATACCCAAAGTAGTGAATAGAGCTACCATACTGGCCCCATTTCATAATTAAACCTTATTCCACGTGTGTTAAACTCGTGAAAAGTTCGTTTCGAAAACCCAGTAAGTAACGTTCGATGGTCTGCCCATCGATCGCCCACGTACGCAGAATCAATCTGGACGAAGAGAGACCCCTATTGAGCGTGAACAAGTAACCAACCCTCGAACGCAAGCAAAGTAATAGAATCGACACAAATCTAAATATCAGAGCCGATTCTCTTGATTCATCCGTTTACGATCGGCCTTTCTCTGTGCCTCCATCGCTCTTTACCTCTCCCAGTACTCCATATCGCCAACCTTTCCGTGAAGAGACGCCTCCCTAGGGGGCAATAAGCCCTTCGTCTGTACTATAGTGATAAAAGGGATCATGCTTTCGTACAAAAACCGAGGGAACTATAGATACTGTCAAACAATAATCGAGGGAAATCTAGGACGGGAGTACAACGTTCCCGGGAATGATACTTAAACAAGGATGCAAGCCTGTAGTGAACCAAACTGAAGCGTGCCTGTAGGAATAAAAAGGAAGTAAAATGCAATTGGCGTCTTGCAGGAAGCAGGTGCTCTTCAAGCTTTCTCCTCCTAAGCGATTACACGTACATTGGGCATAGCAAATTCCGGTTGCTGTATAGGACTGTAGCCTAAAACGCGTAACAAGTTTATATATATATATATATAACCATAAACACAGTAATCAACCCGAAGGTCGGTTTAGTAGGTGATGGTGATCGCCCAGTACTAAGCCCTACACGGCGTATATATAAATATATATATATATATATATATATATATATAAATGTATATAGTTTTCTTTTACGTGTTTTCAATTAATTATTTTGTGATCTATTGTGCCGTCCAAGTGTTATATTGCTCTCGTGAGTGCTTTCTACATAATCGATATCGATATATATGTATATATATATATAATACATATATATATACATATATATATGTATATATACATATATATATATATATATATATATATATATATATCATGGAAAGCATTCACGAGAGCAATATAGCACTTGGACGGCACAATAGAACACAAAATAATAAATTGAAAACACGTAAAAGAAAACTCACTTTTCAGAAAATTTAAGCTTTCGTCCTCGGAGGCCTTCTTCAGGTAAGACTACTCCAGTCTCCCAAAGAAGGCCTCACAGGAGACCAAAATCTTCTTCACCTTTCTGAAATTTAAGTGTACTTTTACGCGTTTTCTATTTATATTTTTGTGTTCTATTGTGCCGTCCAAATGTTATGTTGCTCTCGTGAGTGCATATGTATGTGTGTATGTGTATATCTATATGTATGTATATATATATATATATATATATATATATATATATATATATATATATATATATATATATATAAACATTGATATAGATTTTTAAAACATAGAAGCACAAAGAAAGGAAACTCACAGCTGTAATTTTGACGTGTCGACGGCACGGCCTTCATCATCAGATATTGTAATTAATACTTACAATATCTTTTATAATATTTTATAATAATCTATTAAATTATGTATATAATTATATATTTCCTTTTTGATGCACTATCACATTTTTGGTATCGTACAAAAAGTTTTTAAAAAACTGCAACTCAAGTCTCGAAGAAAAATGAGGAGCGAATTAGAATATTGAAATGATGTTATGACCACGTTAGATAAAGTTCTGGAAGAGGCATCATAAGAAAATTCGCTCTCATTCCAAGACTTTCCTTTGATGAACGGAAGTTCACCCTCTCCTAATTGAGGAAAAGCCTTCCCTGGCGAGAGAGACTATCACCTTCTCACTGAAAGGAATTTATGAGGCTCCGGGTCATTCTTCATATTTAGCCTAATTGAGAGCCAAGTTAACGGTCGCATACTGCGTACGGTGAGCGATACCTCTGAGTAGCGTGTTTTCTCCAACGAACCCCTGCCATTTTTCTTCACATACAACTTGTAATTGAGAATAGACAAGCATAGAATAAATATTGTTTTATACATTCCATGAAAAAATATTATTCATGAGCTTACTTCCTTCAGGGGATTAACTTAAAATTAATACTTCCAGTATTGAAGCATGGCTAACTTATTGACACATTTTCCTTTTTGTTCGTCATACATTGTGAAGTGATTCATTTTTAAATAGATCGTCATTTGTGACGCGGTATTTAATTTATAGATAAATTTTCCCCGATACCGCGAGACAAGGGAGGCCGCGACTCTACTTGTTTTAAGGGCGCCAGGCTAGCCGCATGGCTAGCCGCAGAGTCACGCCGCTGGCTGTCACCTGGCCCATCACACTCCTCGTCCCAGGGGAGGGCTCGCTCACCTTTTATGTGCCCCGGGGTGGGCAGCGGCTCTTCAGCTGAAATCACGAGGGACGCAAGGAGGCGCATAAAAATGGACTCCGACGAGTAAACTTCATAAGAACTATTTATTATCACAAGAAAAGGTGTGGGCGCTCCCAAGCAAACATGACGCGCGGTGCCGACGCCTGCTGGGCCACGATGTTGGGTGGCCGCTCGGCTGCAGCCGAAGATGGCCGCCTCGCTGTCGACTGCTGGCTCCCGATGTTCCGGTCGGGGCCTGCGGGGGGCCCACACGGCGAGGTCGGTTGCTGGCACGCGCACCCCCGGTGTTCGCAGGCTGTCGGTGACTCGACGATGATAGCACACGACCTTCTCTCTCGGACATCTCACAACGAACTCTCCTTACCACGTGTTGGCCGGCACTCTCCGCGCGCGGCGCGCTCCGCTCTTCTTTTTTCTTACATACATTGTCGGCGCCCACAGATAGCGCCCCGCCGTTCTACGGCTCGCGAGAGGGGCGCGCGTATTCGAACTGGGCAAGTGACGCTGCGCCAAGCACAACGTCACATACCCCCTCCCTAAGCCGGACACTCGTCCGAGTGGACCGCTTACAAACGAGCCTGCAACTGAAACCTATGAACACAATATAATAACAACAATTTCACAGATTTCTACCAGTAGTTCACTCAGTTTTGAGATTCTGTCTTCAGCTATTGGATAGAAAATGGATAGCACAACTTTTTCTAATTTTAACCACATTCTCTATGAACATCAAGTAATACATTTGGTATGAACAAACTTTTGGCATGAATCTTTCATACATTCTAAGGGAATTTCTCACAAAATTTCAACAAAAGCATCACTCGCTCAGATAATTCACTCTATAAAAGGCAGTACGTCCTCCGCTCAAACACATCACACCTCGTTTGTAAACTCTCATTCACCACAATTCAAGGGCTATGTGCCGTAGCAACAATAATGTCCGACAGAGATTTTCACATTATTGAAAAATAAATCGCTCACTTTGACACACAGACAAGATAACATGAGGCAAACACACAATGCTGACCTATTACATAATACCAAAATTCATAAGGAATTTTTTTTAGAGTGTGCTCCGTGGGCTTGGCGCTCGGAGGACTCACCACTTTGACGAGTGGATCTTGGTGCTATATATCTTTTCAAGTCGCCAATATCTACTTTCGCGTTTTGCTTATTGGAACGCGTTTCTACGATATAAACTGTTGGAGACAGTTTTTTTAGTATCGCGATTGGTCCTTCGAATTTAGGGGCTAGCTTGGCTGAAAACCTATCAATCCCACTGGACAGATGGTGGGTCCTACGCATTACTAGGTCTCCTACATTAAATTCGATGTTTCTTCTACCCTTATTATACGCTTGCGCCTGTTTTTTCTGAGCTTTCTCTATATTCTCGGCTACTAAATCTCGTAAAAAGCCTAACCTATCGGCCCTCTTTTTCCACGCTTGTGGATCCAATCTGCTCTCTATGCCTTCCCCCTTCTCAAGCTCGCGCCGCAAACTCTTCACTGGCAGTGGATGCCTTCCGAAGTTCAAGTAGGCTGGCGAGATCTTAGTCGAGGCCTGCTTCGCGGTGTTGACTGCATGCCTTAGTTCGTGTAAATGCTGATCCCAGTCTCTATGGTCTTTTTCTACAAACATCGCGATGGCCGTCTTCAGCGTTCGATTGGATCTTTCCACTGGGTTTGCCTGAGCATGGTATGGAGGCGTTGTTGTATGCGTTATTCCATACTCTGCCAATGCTTCTCTTACGCATTTGTTATCAAACTCTTTTCCATTATCTGTCAAGAGATACTCCGGCGTTCCCCAGCGAAATAGGACAAGCTCCTCAAGTGCTTTAACCACGTTGGCCCCCGTAGCAGCTCTGACCGCCTTTAGCTCCACCCATCTTGAAAATAAGTCCTGAAAGATTATTAAGTACTTGTTCTTGGCTTTGCTAAGCGGAAACTCCATGAGATCTGCTGCTACGACGCTCCATGGTCTCTCTACCGTTCTTTTACCCAATAGTCCCTGAGGCGCTTGCTGCGACGTTTTGAACTGTTGACAGTCCTGACATTGCCTCACAAAGTTGTGAATGTCGTGATAGGCCCCTCTCCAATAGTAATCTCGTACGACTCGATCGAACGTCTTTTCCACTCCGAGGTGGCCCGATGAAGGTTCACAATGGGCATCCCTTATGACCCGCTCTCGACATTCTTTTGGAAGCACGAGTTTCCAGCCCTCTTCACAATCAGCGATTGGATCGAGCAGCTCATCGTACTTGTAACGATACAAGTGGCCCGCTTCGACCTTCCAATTTTTATACCTCTCCGGATATTTGCTGACTTCCTCGACTCTGCGTTGGTAGTCCTCATCCTTTACTTCCGTAATTTCAGCGATCTTCTCTTCGCCAGAAAGTTGCTCGTACATACAAGATAGTGCATCAGGCAAATCATGTATTTTACTTCGACGATGCACCACCTCGAGACCTACTATGGTCACTTGAGCCCCGGGGTCATAGAGCGCAATGTACTCTTTTCCCCCGATCAGGACTGAGACTTGGTCTCTATTCTCTGCCGTCACACTCGCTAAACTCACTCTAGGCGTGGACTCCACGCCGACTCCCCCTCCCTGAACCGGACACAGCCTATCAGGTTTGTCCTCAATGGTTACAGGGTATATCACACTCTCTGCTTGCTTTGGCGGCTGGAGACAGGCTGGCCTGTTCGATCCTACCAAGGACTTGACCCTTTCGCTTTCTTCCGACCTAACGGATTGGCAGAGCGGAGCTGACTCCGTCGACCAATGCGCCTTCTGCCCCATATGCGGTTGATTTGATGGGCGGAGACGGGCTGACCCGCTCGGCTCGGCGAAATCAACGGCTGGACAGCAAATATCAGCTTTGCAGTGGAGGTCGGCCGTCCGTCTCGACTGCTCAGCTGGAGAGCTTTTCCTGATAGCTCCATTGCATTGGCCAGATAGATAGAGGTTGGCTGTCCACCTCGATCTGTAGATTTCTTCATCCTTGATCTTTGCCAACGCCTCAGATGGGTGGTGGATGTTGGCTGTCCAACTCGACCTAGGAGCAGATGTTTCATCTGGCCCATCTGAGTTTATCTCCCTTCCTTTCCCTATACAATCCTTTATTCCACTATTTACATCTCCCTTGATCGAATTTGGTTCGCAGAATTTGGCTGTCCAACTCGGCTTTTCCAAAATCGAATCACCATTTCCTAACCTAATCGACTTATTCCTATGATTACCTAGATCTAATTCAGCCGTTTCGTGTTCGACGGATTGGTTTGCGGGGAAGCCGCTTGGGCTAGGCGATTCCCCGCTTGTCCGTTTTCCTGCCGAGTAAACAGGTGTTTGCAATTAGGGCAATTAATTGCCAATAAGCCGACCTTGCCGCAAAGTTGGCACTTTTATTGTGTCCTTCCAGGTCGACTGGGGCAATTGACACTGATATGCCCTCTTGCGCCACAGCTGAAACACTGGACTCTCGGGCACGCATTTGCCCTATGTCCCGACTCTCCGCAGGAATAACAAGCTCCGTCAAAGCCCGGTCCCTGGTCTCTCGCCTGTGAAGGCCTAGACCACGTAGGTCTCGTTATGGCCCTTCCTAACTCATAGCTGATGCTCTGTCTATGTCCATCGTCCCCTGATGCATCGTCCGAGTCATCACTGCTGTCAGTAGATAACGACCCGCTCGTTACCTCCGACTCTGAAGAAGATGACGAAGTGGATGTTATTTCCCTCCGATACTTTTTCTTGGAACCCTTTCTCAAGTTCACTTCCTTATCATTCTTCTCACTGCCCAATTTTTGTAAAATTCGGCTAATTCCATCCGTTAGGTTGTTGATCATCTCGTTCTGCTGTTGCAATTGTCTCCGCAACTCCTTTATTTCCTCAGAGTTGCGGTCGCTCTGTACTGGTATCTCTTTCTGATTTGATTTCGCTTCCGAAGGCAGAATGCGCAGTTTTTCCTTTTCTCTGGTCAAATCTGACGCTTCTTTCCTTTCCCCCAGCGGCGGAAAATCATATGAGTCCATCAGCGGCAGTTTGGGCTGAGGGCCTCCCGCTACGTTTGCTGTAATGGTCCGAATGGGGTTCAGTTCCTCATTAATTTCTCCGTCGCTTGCGGCAACTTTCTCCGTCTCGATGTGCTTCTTTTTATGCCCCTTACTGCATGCTCCTTTCATTTTCCGCCCTGCATCTAGGTATTCGTCCCAGTTTAAGGCGTATAAAGCTCCTGAGAGGGTTACATCGTCAGGCTGCACATCCTCTTCCAATTCTTTGACCATGGTGTCCCTAACCGTGGTTGTGCCAAAAGAAGCTTAGCCCGCAATAATCGCTCTTTGCGCACTAAGAGTGGCCCTACCAAGGAGTGTCAACTCATTTTCCACCTCTTCTTCACTCATTTGCTTAATTATTTCAAATTCTGCCTTTACCGCTGAATGCTGTAGCAGTGCCCTCATATCTCTCTGATATCTCGCCAAAAATCCAGTGTCACCCTCCATTGTAAATTAGAAAAAAAAAAATTCTTAACCTATTGAATAATTTAAGGATTTGCCCCACCTAACCTAAAATACGCTTACTGCAAAAATTTAATCCTAATCTAAAGATATTTCCCTATTCTACAGTTATTATAACAAATAGGGTAGAATAAATCAGAATTCTATATTAAAAGCATAACCTAACCTCAAAATTCAAAAATTACAAACTCCACTTCCTCTTTTCAAAGGATCCTCTGCCACTCTGGGGATACGTGGCCACGCACGGAGCTTCCCTCACGCCAATAATAGTAGTTAATCTTAGAAACCGATCGTCCCTCCGCAACTTAACTGGAAACAAGTCGCCTCGGGAATGTTCACAGCTTTCATCCCACCCTCAACGCCAAGCAACCACTCAAAGCAACCACACAAACCACATTCAAGTACAAAAGATTGAGTAGAAATTATAATCTCTTATTTACTGCTTCCCTCACAAAGAATTTTAAATTTTTTATTTCATGAAAATGTATACCAAAAAAAAGGACTAATTTATAAATCAATTAGAAAAATTTTGTACCGCTCGCGAAGGAGCTGTACGTAATAACTAGCGCTCGCGCGATGTTAATCACGCATTGTTCCCGCTCACACACACGCTTTGCACACCATGCCGGTATCACTCCGCTTGCTCTCCTTCACACCATTGTTGCCTCGTCAAGGCCGACGCGACGCCATTTTACACTCGCGCCTCATGCGCACTCTCGAAATATAATTGTCACTTTTCTCGCACAACAATAGAAAGGCTGCCCCACGTTGGGCGCCATTTGTGACGCGGTATTTAATTTATAGATAAATTTTCCCCGATACCGCGAGACAAGGGAGGCCGCGACTCTACTTGTTTTAAGGGCGCCAGGCTAGCCGCATGGCTAGCCGCAGAGTCACGCCGCTGGCTGTCACCTGGCCCATCACACTCCTCGTCCCAGGGGAGGGCTCGCTCACCTTTTATGTGCCCCGGGGTGGGCAGCGGCTCTTCAGCTGAAATCACGAGGGACGCAAGGAGGCGCATAAAAATGGACTCCGACGAGTAAACTTCATAAGAACTATTTATTATCACAAGAAAAGGTGTGGGCGCTCCCAAGCAAACATGACGCGCGGTGCCGACGCCTGCTGGGCCACGATGTTGGGTGGCCGCTCGGCTGCAGCCGAAGATGGCCGCCTCGCTGTCGACTGCTGGCTCCCGATGTTCCGGTCGGGGCCTGCGGGGGGCCCACACGGCGAGGTCGGTTGCTGGCACGCGCACCCCCGGTGTTCGCAGGCTGTCGGTGACTCGACGATGATAGCACACGACCTTCTCTCTCGGACATCTCACAACGAACTCTCCTTACCACGTGTTGGCCGGCACTCTCCGCGCGCGGCGCGCTCCGCTCTTCTTTTTTCTTACATACATTGTCGGCGCCCACAGATAGCGCCCCGCCGTTCTACGGATCGCGAGAGGGGCGCGCGTATTCGAACTGGGCAAGTGACGCTGCGCCAAGCACAACGTCACACATTCTAAAGGTGAAATTTTATAAAACTTTCGAATACATTGACTCAATTCCTATTTTGCGTTTACCATTTTACGGAGCAAAGACGTTAAGAGAGTACTATTCGTGAATGCTCATAAAATTAATTTTACTTTTTACTGTGATCAACCTGAGATGAGAATCCGTTTCTTGTAGACAGAAATTAATCCATGTGGTTTACTCGTGGCACACCTTCAAGATGAAAATAAATCTGTTCCGACACGCGTATCAAGACTTTTGTTTTCAGTAAACGTAGTTTAGAATGCTTTATGCTATATTAATGATTGCTTTTACAGGATTCATATTTTGAATTGAAATGGCCACAGCGCTCAGCAATTGAGTGGATAGTCACAGGTTTAGGTAATGTGAGTACATCTCCATCTTAGCGAGGCTCTTTGGATTACTGAGTACGAGGTCTTTGTGAACCCCGCCCATGAACATCTTTCGTCAATGTTCACTCACTCTGCAACGTGGTGAAGTACAGCTCTCCAATCAAACCAATATTTGGTTTTATGATACTTGTTTTTTTCTCCACTCCCATGGAAATCCTCACCAAGGGGAAACGGATATTTCTTATCACGCGCGAATATATTTAGCGAAATTCAACTCGTAAAGTTGAGATAATTTGTTCCCTATTCCAGGACCGATCAAAAAGTTCCAGGATTTTTTTAATCACGAGGAAACCAGTAGCCTTAACGTTTCGTGGTTGGTATTATTATTTAGAAAAGAATCTTGAAGGTTATGGCCTTGTTTTGGATTGCTGACTATTATGTAAACTCGTTGTGGAGCTACAATATTTTTTTAAGTATTACTTTACCTTTGTAAATGTTGATATGAGTTTGATTTAAGAACAATATTATGTTTTGGGTGAATTCGAGGAAAAAGTTTACAGAGACCTTTGAAATGTTTCAAACTGCTCACGGGAATGAAGATTTAAGTGTCATTAAGTTCCATGTAACTGAGGGAGATGCCGCAACAGTGACTTTAAACGGATTCATCCGCTTATATGCATTAGAATTCTGTTCAAGGCGAATGATTTTTACACATTGAAAATCGTTGCATGTACTGCCGTGAAATATGTTAATGAGTCATGAGTGGCTAGGAATCAATCAAAGGTGGCCATCATTCAGAACAAATGAACAGTATAGGCTGACGAAAATCATATTCTCTAATGAAAGAACTTTTTGCCATCTAATCATCAATTAACCATTCCAAAAACTGCTGGAGAAAGCAATATATCGTCTTTATTACATAAAAGGTTTAAGGAAATCGTATGAAAGTTTCAGAAGAAAGAGATGTTAGGCAATGGTAAATAAAAGTTGCACCGCAATTATGCTGCTGTATACCTAGCTATTGTTACGATTTGCGAAATGTGCATAAAAAATAGGAAGGCAGCCCTTCTTTACCACCCGTACTCAATTGATTTGAGCTTTGCTGACTTTTTTCTATTTTCCAGGCTCAAGTCCCCCGTCAAGGGACGTAAACGTGACAGGATCATGGAGACAAAAGAAAAATTGCTCGAGGAACAAAGCAATATTCCGGGAAATGCGTTTTCCACATACTTCCAGCAGAGGCAGCACCTTGGGGAGAGCTGCGTGACTAGCCATACTTTCAAGGTAATATTTTTGCATACATTTTTCTTTATTTATAATATTCATTAAAAAAATCAGCCCCGCATATTTTTATCTCACCTCTTAATTTATTCGGAGAGTGATAGTCTAGTGGCTATATCCCTATTGGCCCGAGGAACCTTGGATCGACTCCCGGCGAATTTAGATACACCGCCCCCTCAGATTTACTCATAATGAGTGATTCTTTGATAACGGACACCGCAAGGCTAAATTATTAGCCTACGATGTCATTAGTGCGAGAGAGTAAAAGTCGTTCGTATAACCTTTTCTCACTAACTTGTGTGATTTTTTTTATTGGCTAACAATTCAAAATGAAATTTACTTTGTGCCCAAAACTACTTTTGAATACATTTTTTTACCGCTGCATTAAAATATGTAGGGCACGTCGCTCTTTCAAAATAAGTCCGACGTTTTTAAAATTTAACATCACTTTCAACTTTCTTTCTGTAAAATATAACTATTTTTGTTTATATATGGAAATACTTCCCCTCAGAGTAGCCCTATATTCGCTGATTCTCTCGTAATACATGACAACTTTCAAGCATTTTGTTCCATTTCTGTCCTGTTCGGATGTAGTAAGTACTTATTTAGGTTTCATATAAAATTACGTGAAATATCTTATGAGTGCGTTTTCTCATCACGATCAAATAGGGTCAACTACGACAACTATTAATGTATGTATGTGCACGTACATGAGCATCGTTAATAAGAAGAAAACTAAAATCCCTGTGTGTGTAAGATAGAAGCTGAAAGCTGAAGACATATATCACAATACGACATGAGAAACTAGAGTTGGTTGAACCCTTCTTTTACCAAGTAACACTTGAGATGGAAGAAGTTCGTCTGTCTTCATGCAAAGCATTGCTCAAGCTACGAAGACGATGGAACCAGCTAATCTCATAGAACTGAAGGTTCCAAATAAGAATCAGTTCGTGAAAACGTTAGTATGAAGCATGGAACTCTACAGAACAAAGACATTTGAAATGGTTAATTGGACTATTGAAGAATAAAAGCCTTTGAAATGTTGGTTCTGGAGGACAATGCTGAAGATTTAATGGATAGACAAAGTGGGTAGCAAGGTAGAGCAAAAGAGGAAAAGACCATATGGAGAGCTCTATGGAAAAGAGGAACTAGATGGATTAGACACAATGTACTATTCAGGGAAAATATAAGGTAAAATTGAAGCGAAGATCCCGAAAGAAATGGCAAGAGATGGCAAGAAATATTCAAGCAGTTCTTAATTTGATGTTCATATTACATCCAGGTTGGATGACTTAATATAATATACGAGGACTTCCATGAAAATAGGTTCTAAACGTCGAAAAATGTTATCTTGAAAATGTTAACAAACGGAAAACTTCAAACATTTTTCTTGAATATAATGGAGAGTTATATTAATATAATGTAATCAACAAACGACGAAAGATAAAATATTTATATCTAAATTACTTATTTTTAAATCAAATTTTTGTGTTTTATGATGAAAATCTTCATAAAATCTTCAAGTGTGTTTCTTCTACATAAAAAAGCTATTAAAAGTTTCTCCTCAAGGAATAATTTACTTTAACATATGCCGTCTATTCCACAATATAAGAAACGATTTGTTTTGCTAACGAAGTACGTACTCATTACACTTGTTACAAGCTCAAGGATTATGTGTACAAATGTATGGAATTTCGTAGTTTTGATTAATACAGATATTTGAATTTTTGAAGTTGATTTGAGAATTTGAATTTTATACAGTGGCACCCAAGATGGAAATGTGTTGGCCCATTGTAAGAAACAAGAGAGGAGAATAACGCAACTCCCGACCGATTTTTAGTTTTTCTGCGTATTTGGTGTTCTTTACGGCATTTGCTTTGTATAGTAAATGAGGTTTAACAGCATCCAAAAATACATACGCCGTTAAATATTATTGGTCATTTTACGCAGTATATATTCCGTGGTTGTCCAACTGAGAAGTTGGATTGATTGCCAAATTGGATTGCGTGCTGTGTAGTGGAGCTGACTTTGTAAAATTTTGTTATATCAAACTGCGTAAGGTATCAAAATTATAAGAGAAGCTAGGTTGAAAATCACTCAAGGAGCGATGGGTAAATTACAGATTAAATCTCTTACAAACGTTGGAAGGTCTCTTTAGCATATACTTTGAATTGTATCATAAACCCCATCTACGACGGTAGGAGAGATCATGTCAATAAAATTAGAGAGATTAAAGGCAGAATAGATAGATGTAAGATGCCATTTTTCCCTCGTACTATAAGGGGTCAGAACAAGTATTTTTGGTCAAAAGTAATATGGTGTGTTATCCCCTCCTGCAACGCACCCTTGCGGTGGCCTTCAGGGTGCTATGTTAATAAATATTAAACATAAAAAATTTATTATACTTGAAAATATCAATGTAACCTCTTCCGACAGCAACAAATTGGCGGAAGGGACAGACGTGAGAAGACATTGGCAAAAGGATTTCGATGGAATGTAATTGAAATGAAGGTCGAAGAAAATTGCAACTCCAAGTGAATGGCCACAAGTGTATAGCATGATGGACCAGAGTTTTGGATCTGTAGCCCTTCGGAGGCAATGATTCGGACATCGCGTGATTGATAAAAGTCTCGATAAAACAGCTTTACTCACGTTTTCTTGACTAATAACAAAAAAGCTTAAAAAGATAAATCAGCAATTGTTCATTTTGAAATGAAATAGTTTCATTTCGCTGTAGTTAGCGGAGGAAGGAATTTATGTCAGATAACCACGGTAAAGATAAGTCTTAGTTGAAAACCTCCAAACGGCGCCAATGTTCGAGGAAAGAAAAAAATGAGGTTACTTTGACACACTTTGCAACTTCCAAAACAAGACTTTCTTCGTAAACTTTTATCAGTAACTTTTTTTTATGCTTCTTTGAGCCGAAAATTGTAACTTCAGATATACGTACCTTGATTGTGGTTCAGGAACCTCAGATTGGCGAACAAACACGCTGAGCGTGCAGTTTCTCTGTCAAACAAAACAGCACATTACCACTACAACTCAGCAGGAACAATTGTAGTAACCAGTTGCTCTTCGCTGTGACTCTTGGTGACATCCTTCTCTGCTCCGTGTATTCTAGAAAGACGGATTAAAAATAGGAAAATAATATTCCTCGATAAGCGCTACCTTAGTACCAATCAGTTAATGAAATCTTCAAAATCTGTTCCTTGTGCAACGTTTTCAGTCTCCGGAAAGAAGAATTCTTCTAATATATCATATTATTCCAATTGCCTTTTTAATTCCTCACGGTTGATTTTAAACTGTTAATTTGAATTAGGTGTCTTTAAAATGAAATTATAACTATCGTATTCACTGAAAAAATAATCTTTGTGTTATCCACAAAAACTTTATGACGAGATACTTCCACCAGTTTCGATGCGTAGGTGCCATAATTAGGCCTGAGACCATCGAATTCCAAACCATTGTTATTTTCCACAAAATTTTAAAAATAAAATGTGAATGAATACCTATTTCGTTTCCGATGATTGTATTTTTTCGACATTTTCACTGTTTATTAGACTGACGACAAACGTATAGAGCAAATGTGCAGTTTTTCCAATAGAAGAGTGCAGTGCGTATTCATTTATTTTCTGTCTACATGGCCTCGAGTCACTTAAAAGGCTTGAAGAAAGATTTAACCGTAGCTTTAATAACAATAATAATAATTATAATAGCTTTAATAAGTTACTGTCAAACACCGATCATGATTTCAACATTTATATGTTAATTGTAAACACAACACTTGCGTGACTTAAAATTGGCAATGTTTTCAATTCGCACTTCCCTTACGAAACGACAGAAACGTATTGTTTAACTGAAGACACTACAGTTGGAGTTGCATGGAAAATTTCGACGCACGAAAGCAACACACACGGTGAAAGTATGTACACACAGCCTCCACTGGGAAATACAGCAAAAGGAGGGCCTGAATAGTTTCCTCAGTGTTCTCGCTTGAATTCGGTTGAGTTTTCATCTTACTATACTTAGTTTTATTTCTGGCTCTTATCTCCTCTTTTGCAAAAACTACTATTTCAAATGAGCCGGATACATTTTCGAAAATTATGCGATCCCCAAGTTAAAGGAGGTGCAATGAGAGAATAATTTTATTTGAACTTTTTGACTCATCTCCTTCGCATGACAAAAACAAGCTATTTAATGGAACATCGCATATTTCTTGCCAGTATTTTTCCCAGGAAAGGTCAGAGTCGAGTTCAACGTGCAATTATTTAAAGGTGCTCTCTGTAGTCCATCTCAACTCCTGAGTGTTTCATTTCCTCGATAAAGTTCACAGTAATGCCATCCTTAGCATTTACCTTTCATTGCCGATTCTTCACTACCCCTGAATTTTTCTGACAAAATTAGTGTGCATTTCGTGGAAAATGACGGTAAAATTGAATGTAAGATGAAAATATAAAATTTTTCATTTCATTTTAAAGCAATATATTTGAAGCATTCCTAAGGAGATTTTTAATATCTAATAAAGAACGATACTTAATTCATTTAAAGTTAAACAACAAAAACCTAACAATGGTTAAGATTTCCTTACATTCCTCCTTGCGAAAACAATTTATTAAATTATTAAGGAGAGATGTACAAAAACGCAAAGAAAATAAGAGGATTTAATTTTTTGATCGCGTTTTAGTTTAAGTGCCATGATTGAGACTCAAACTTATGCAAATTAAATAAAATCCTCTTCATTGAATACAATTCTTACCTTATTGAACTAAAATTTAATCGATTGACGGTACAAAACAACCACTTGAAGTAAGCCGTTGCACAATTTACTATTTTTCCTTTCGGTTTTGATAAAAACTACCTACATGCCAAATTTTATTCATTTTTCTATCACGACTCAAATTTCTACGATCGGATGTTCGGTATTTACAAAGTACACAATGGTTGGCTTATATATATATATATATATATATATATATATATATATATATATATAATATATATTATATATATTTATATTTTATATACATATTATATATATATATATACAATGGTGGGCTTGGGAACGATGATGGCGCCATCATATGCCAATCTCTTCATATGCCACCTTGAAGAGACTTTCCTTACACAACAACGCCTACAACTTCTTTTGCTACATACACCTTTTTATTCTCTTGACACAAGGCTCTGGGTCCCTCAATAATTTATTATGGGCCTTATATTCTTCTTTTACTGTTCAATTCACTTCTTCAATTTCAAACTCCACCATCACCTTTCTTGACACAAACATCTCAATTTACTTTAAAAAATTCACCACTTCAGTACATATCAAAGCCACTAACCATCAGCAATACCTACACTTCGCCAGCTATCACCATTCTCACACTAAACGCTCGATTTCTAACTCTCTCTCAATCCGCGGGCACTGGATTTGCAACACCACAGCCATCCTCGAAAAATATCTCCACGATCTACACCATGCACTTCACAAACGCGGTTACCCACAAAACCTCCTACAAAATAAAATCCACCGCCCCACCCGACCTCAAACACCACAGTAAAACAACCTCACATCTGACGCAGGACTCAACCATAGCACCACCTATTTCCCCGGATTCCATAGGCTGAAAACCTTTATTAGAGAACTGTTTCCTATTTTACCCGACAATGACACAATCTCATCCTAACTGCCACAATGCCCCTCTCTCGCATCCAGACGACACGCCAATCTCAAAAACCTTCTGAGATAAACCAACCCTTTGGCGTCCCCGACAAATTTCCTCATATTTCCCCTTCTTGCAACCGCCCCGATTTAAAGCATATCTGCTTATCAGATCTGCTTCCCTCTCACCACATCCCCTCATTACCCCCTCACCTCGTTCCCGCGCTAATTGCCTCTCGAAAAATATTATTTATATTTTGCCATGCAAACAATGCCCTTCATTTTACATAGGCGAACGCATACGGTATGCTGGGAAGGGAATAAAATATGGCGGTTAAGGGTGGGAAAGATCGGAAAGCCAGTATATATGCGAATTCGCGAGTTGTCTACTCTATATTGGTGGCTGAATCGGGTAGGGATTCTAGGATGGTTAGGGAGAGACACTGGTCGAAGGAAAGGTTGTGGGATTTTACGTGTGAAGGGATTAGAAGGAAAGAGAGTGAGGCAGAATAACAGGAGTAGCGGTGATAGTTCTTTCAAATGGATAAGCGGGTATTGCATTTGCCTGTGTAAAATGAAGTGCATTGTTAGCACGACAAAAGATAGATCATGTAGTAGAAAAGCCGACGAAAAACCGACTCCCCATGCCACTCATTACCACTGTCCTCATTTCTCTATTCAATTGTTTTCTCAGCTTTTTGTTCAAAGCTAAAAATCATAAACCGTTGAACCGCTTTTTCCCTTTTCCTCGACTGTTTTTTTTTCGAATTTGACCCTTGATTCCTTTGATCCACGGGTGGCTTCCTAAAAAGGTAATTTTTGCCGTCAATTTTTTCCTCAACAATGCTTAGCATCAACTCGTTTCCACTGTCTGAAGTTATCAATTTTACCTCATTATCTCCCGTGGCACTCCCTACCAGATGCACGTTTTGATAAAATTTCAATTTTAACCACAAAAGGCTTGCAACTCTTCATCCCGTTTCAGCCATTCAGGATGGGCGGTCATCCTCGAAAAACACTGGGGTTAGAGAACTAAGGATGGAGAGATGGCGGATTAAGCATTAAATCTTCTCGACAAACTCCACGGGCAATGAACCTAACTTGAAATGACCTCCAGCAAAATTCAAGCAGGGAATGAGCTGAGATTAATCTTGTCTCCGCCGTGAATTGAATTCGGGTCCTCGTTATAGATGGGGATGCCGATCACCTCCAAAGCTCCGTTAATGATAAATTTTCTGACTTCCGAACTTTTTATTTGAACTCCCGCCATTCTGTTAGTAATTTATTAATATTCAGACGTAGTTTAGCTTCCGGGAAAGGTGTTTAAAGCTTAAAAAAATGTATGCATCGTGAAATCATTCGGCGTGCATAGTAGTTCTCGAAGTTTTGGAAATAAATCGATTTTCTACTAAATAAGGACAACAGGATTTGATTGCAATCTTTTTTCTGACGAAAACATTTGTTTTCTCTTCATTTTCAGGTTATAGAACCGAAGAAGGAGCATCTGAAAGAGTTCCACGTTTTGTAGCCCGGTAAGATCGCACAATTTGGAATTGCTGAAAAAACTCCGCGTTTCTAAATGGAATAAGATGAAAAAAGCGGTAGTCCGTACACTGTGTCACATTTCCGGCTAGCTCCGCTACACCAATATTTCACTCCGGAAGCAACCTAGATACAGTTACAATGAACGCCAAGTTTGTTTCAAAAGCCTCCTGGATTTGAGCCAGTTTCCAAAATGTTTCTGTTCCCCAGATGCACTAAGCGCACCTAAGGCTTGATAGTCAATGTTGCGTTCGATTGCCTTGGGAAAGGAGCTTTAAAAGGGTCCGTTAAATATTAGATCGTAAAAATACGTTTTATTTTTATTTTCACTGCGCATTGGCGAAAACAAGTTGCATGTTCAATCCATCAAATCGAAATTGGGATTTTAAATTTAGCTCTCAAAAGGACTGTAAAATTGATGTACTCCAACTTCAACATTTTCTTTAAAACATCGAAACATTTTCAATCTAATTACTTTATGCATTTCCACTTACTAACAGACCGCAGCATACAAGTAAGAGTTGTATTATTATTTATCTTTTCTGTTAAAATAAATAGAATACGAAATTTAATTACATACGTTAAATACCTCCTAAAAATATTCAAAATGTTTTGTCTCGTAAATATCAACATGATTGCTAACAAAATCGTTGACTTCACCTAAATGCAACATATATTTAGTTATTTTATATTAATGTGCTAAATTATTACCCTAATTAAAGAATTATTCTTTTCGTTATTACTTTTAATTGGAACCCCATCATAATGGCTATATTTTATTTATCTTGTCCTGAATTATTTTAATTTCATCCTCTTCTTGGGAGTAAATCGCTTTCAATATTCATCGTCATCTGTCTGTGACACTTTACATATTATCGATAGAAGTGCACTGTCATAATTTAAAGGTAAATAATTTTCACACATAAATAGATAATTATTGCTGGAGAACATAAATAATTAAATAGTTTCTCCTTCCGAGATTTAGTTTGAATACATCTATGAAAATGATTTGAAAATATAGTTTTTTTTCGGACTTGACGAGGATGATCGAAATTGCATTCACCGTTTCACAAATATATATATTGCCTTTAAATGTTCAACTAAATTTCATGTCGTAACAGACTTTAATCGAAAGTAAACAATTTTTTCGCGGTCGATTCGGGATACCTTATTGATTGCCAATTATTAGTTTTTTATTCCGAGGGTAAATTCTAACAATAAGAGTCGGGATTGTCTTTATGAAGTTGAGCGTTAGTAATCGAGAAAACACACCCTCTCAAAATATAGCAGGTCACGTAATAGGCCTTAACTATCCCTTTTTAGAAAAGTATGCCGATATCAACTTACTATAGGACCATATAGAAAAATTAGATTATAGTGGATAAGATTTTTACACCACAATCTCTTCTAGAAAAATATTGTTATTTTCATTTAGGATAAACTACAAATTTAAACTGCAATTATTTTCCACTGTGAATATGATTTTAAATTCTAAAATATTATAGTATAACCATAACCATCACATTTATTCGTAGGGAAGACAAAGGCAATGTGAAAATAACAACTTTTAATTCTTCATAAAGTTTGCTGCCAAAAACTGTTAACGTAAACAGTAAAAGCATGTCAATAGCTTCTAGAAACAGTTCAGCTTTTTCTATTATAGTGTGATAAATTTCTAAAAAAGGATAATACAATGCATATTAAAGTAAATTTGAGCTCCTAATAACTGAAATCAATTACATTTTTTAGATTTATTTACATTCCTTAGCTGTATTTATTTAAGAATTGAAAAATTGCCTATTGAAATCCATAGAAAAATACTAAACAAAGCATTAGGAAGGATAATGTTTAATATTCTACAGTTTAAACTTCAATTACGTGTAATGAGATAGCTAGGATTATATTCAGTAAGCTATTAGATAAGGACCTCATATGATGTGTACACGACTTGCACTTGGTATAGTCGAACATTTCGGTATTAAACAGATATCAAGGTACGGTCTTGTATATTATGAAAATAATAAGTTAATGTGTGGATATCATCTTTGTAATATAGACTCCATTCCCAAGTTCCGATTGAGGAATAATAAATCCAATATAATCGCGACTGTGAGGCTAATGTCTAACTCTTTGATTATAATACTAATCACATTTTGAATTAATGTACTCGCATCAAATTCCATGCTCTCAGCATGTCTATGTTCAGGAAAACAACAGGCATCATACCTTTAGTAAAATACAAGAGCGTCTGGGAAATGCGGAGGAAGATATCATTCATTGATGGAAAGTACACCAGCTAACTGCCATGCCTGTAACGCTTATGCAAAGACAGTTACGCTTCGGAGCTATGCAGTGATTTCGTAAATAGAATTAAGTATTGATTTTTTCAAGGGCCTTTGGCTGGAAGGAAGAATCGGGAAACGAAATATTCAACGCCAAAAATCCACACCTCCGGAAAACAATTTCAAAAGCTTTCCCATCCTCTCTGTCCGCGGAAGTTGGTTTTCAAGGGATAACCGGTAAGCGCATTATAAAGTGTTCATTGACCTGAAAATCGAATATTTTGCTGTTCATCCGATAAATGAAGGTGCGGCTTATGCAGAGTAAATGCAAGTCGAAATAGCAGCTGTGACAATCACGCTTTGGAAACGACTTTTGCGCAGGTGATATTGCACAAGCTAGAGGTCATCACGCATTGAATGACGCGATTTTGTGACGGGAATGATTTTCATAGCCGATTTTTCGTGGAGCTACACGTACTAAAGTGCTTCCGGTTGTGGTGTGGTGTTTGCTTTTTTAGTCATAGCTTTGATGAGAGAGACAACGTTATTAATGTAGAATTTAAAATGTAAATACAAAGACATTTAGCAGGCAATCTTCATCATGTGCATGTATAACGTGCTACAGGCACACATTGAACACAATCATTCTGGTCCTGCTAAGTCAGTCAGTTCTGGTTTAACAGCAGGCGCCACATAAACAATAAAAGATAACATAAAACGTTGCAGTTGTTTAAATATATTGTGTCAAGTTACGTTCCAAACAATAGTCCCCCCATATAATATGCAATCTTTGATTTTCCTTTTCAAACCATTTATTGACCGTAATATCATTAAAGCCTCAGGTATTTCATTAAATATTCGAGGTACAGTTACCTCCAATTTTATCTTACCTTGAGTTTTTGATATCTTTTGTTATATACCTGATATTTTCCCTTAATGGCAATTCTTTTTTTTTGTAAGCCATGTATTTTACATTTGTCATTAAAATAATATCCCATCATAATGGCTGGCATCTATACAGCCTGTTAGCCAGTAGAATTTCTAATTTTTGAAAGATATCTCTTCCATTTAGACTATTTATATTCTATTAATTTGAACTTTGTATTCTTCGTGAAATATATTCATAATTGAGTCACAAAACGTTTTATGATTTAAGCCATAAATCTGTGGGAAAAAATAGGTATTTGTGCCCCAATTAGGTTATTGAGTTGAACGCGAATGCGTTTATGATGAAATTCGTTTGATCAGCTACTCGCCACGGAGTGCAGCTCTTATCATTCCGCATCGTTGCTTAAGCTCTAATTCACCTAAAAAAATCATTCGGTTCAAATTTAACATTTTTTCCGATGAGTGAAATCCCTTGGGGTCAACTCTCTCCGAAACCTTCTCAATAGTTATTCGAGCGAAGTTTACCGCATTTATTGATTGTATTTCTACAGTTGGATTCGGTTGAACATTGATAAGGGAGCATCGTTCCTTATTTCCATATCGATTTTTCTAGCCTACTACTCATTCTTTCCTATTATTTTGACTCTTATGCCTCTGCCTTCTTACGCAGATCGTTTTTTCTAAAATCCTTAAGTTTTTTCTTTGATCCTTTTCCGTTACATTTTTCTTCTCCAGTTGTCCCCGCGGAGCTTCAGTATCTCTAGGTGCTCAGAGTATTTTCTTCTCTTTATCTGAATACTTATTTATTTTTTATTCTATCCTTAAACACAATACTTAAATGCTTTTGAAATGTTTTCCCATTTCCGTGACCAGGAGCCAGTGGTTCAGGCGATATATTACGATACTCGTAATTCATCATTTTCACGGTTGAAGTACAGAAAAATACTGAATAATTAAATAAGGCATTAACTGTGATTTCAGACTTCATTTCATATAAGTTTTGAAGAAAAAAAATATATATATTTATCATAATTTAAATTATAATCACAGCACAATTCATTTACTCCATTTCAATAATTCAATGAAATCTCCATCCTGAATCTTTCAGTCATTTTGTCGATTCCATCGCCCAAAATCGCAGCACTACAGAAGGGTGTGACTGACCCACTTTCCAGTGGAGGTAATTATTTGAATAATATCATGAGTCCATCAGCAGTACTTATTCTATGCGGATGGGATCAACGAACGGATACAGCGTATGTAAAGTTGCATCAAGGAGCGTGATAGTCATAAAAAGAAGCATGGCCAAAAAAATGTTTGGACAAAATGCTTATGAACAGAGAGCTTGAAAATTATTTCGACTGACGTTATATTGGCACAAAATTTTCTTTTCTCCTTTTACTTGCATGCCAGAAAGAAAATTAAATTACGCCTCACATGAATGAATTTCCGGGTGCGGCGCCGTACCTCCCACAACTCCAAAATCGATAAATATCCGTGGGTTCAACAGGTCATTGGGTAGTTCAGCCGAGTCCAAAGCACTTGAGCTCGTGCCTCTTCGCCGAAGATAACCCTATCTGTTAAAACTCCGCAGCGGTCATCGACCCCATTCTTTGCAGACAGCAAAGTGCCCGAGTACTCTCCGCGGGCAGTCGCTTGGCGACAACCTATCTTGACCCATTCCCAGCATCCCTTTTCACTCCCCAACCGTGGTGATTAAAGACCCGAAGGAGCTAAAGGCATAAAACGGTCTTGAGTTTGGGGTAAAACGCGGAAAAAGAGGTGGACGGATATACCGGGGAGAGAAGTGGTGGGCAGATACGAGGAAGGGTTCCACATAGTCCACGAGAGGAATGGTAAAGGGGGGGATGGAGGATTTTGGGCGAGAGGAAAGGGATACCGAGCAAATGGTGAGGTTGGTGAACGAAAAACCGCCATAGTCATCTCATCGTGGGCACTACGCGCATTTTCTCAATGAATTCCCTCCACGCAATTCTCCTCTCAGATTGAGATGGGCTATTTCGATAGGATTCACTCGAAAATGCATTCTTTTCATGCAATTCCGGACAGCTTTTATTTTTCGATTTGATTCGTTCCGATCACCTTTCGATACGTCTCGTTACTATTCCGTTCATTGTGATTCCGATGACTCGACCTCTTTCTCTGAGGTGATTCAACCGCCCCTGTTGGAGAAATTCGCCAATTTGCAACACCTCTCCAACGCGAACTCCGATTTGATCTCAGTTTTAATGCGAACACTTTCAGTTTGAGTACGTTACCTCAGACCCGAATGGGTTACACCCGTAAACGATCTTGGCAATCTATTCGAGAAAACCAATTCAACTGATGGCATTAGAAACGAATGCTTTCATTTAATCGCCCTATTTTCATAGAGTCTATTAGCCGATGATCTTAAACGGAAATCCTACCCCTTAAAAGGTGAATTTTAAAAACACTGCATCCAATAGAAAATGTTGAGTTACATCAACCAAATGAAATCGCATTACTTCAGCATTAAATAAGGATAGTTTCAGATCCCACCAGCTTTCGGTATATCATATTAAGTAATCCAAATTTGAATTGATTTTCATCTGCGAAGTTGCTTGCAATGCGATTTAACTCATCAGATTTAAATAGCTGCAATCAGGGAATTTATGATTTTCCTCTGTACTCACAACCTCCTTACCTTCAAATATGATCAAATATGTGAACATGTACGGTGGGGAATAAAGACACAATAAAAATTAAGTGTGTATTTTTAACTTGGCTTTACGATTCCTGGGTCTTGAATTTGTGAATGCAATGTAATGGAATTAACTCCTCAAAATAGTGGGTGACAACATTAGTAACAAATATACGAATATTCCACGCAAAAATAATTAATTAGTCTTATATTTTTCAGACATAAATGTGCCAGGATGCTTTCAGCCTCTTCGCGTCTGACAGTATACTTGCAGTCCAAATCCTCTCAGTCATGAATAACTTAAATTTGACTTTTACATTTAGTGGCAAAAATTATTTGAGATAGAGGAGTTCATTTAAGATGCGGTGTGCTCATGTGAAGTTTATTTGGCGCGTGGAACCATTGTCTCTAATTATACATACTACTTGATTATTTTTTATGATTTGAGAATTCATTTCATGGAAAGGAAGCCTTGATGTCGTGAATAAATGGTGTACGTATATTTAATTGCGGATTGCAAAAGCTGCCGTGGACAAAGAATGCTTTGGTGAAGGAAGTTATTGCAAAAGGAGCATCTGCAAGAAGGAAGTTGAAGCCAGTTACGATAAGTAAATACAGAAGGAAATGATTAATGAAGGCTTTAAAAAGGGGCGGAGTGCTCCATGAAACCGAAAGCTGACCCTCGAGGCAAGAGGTTGAGCATCGATTAGAAGCTTTTGAAATATGGGTTTAGAGGTGAATGGAGAAACTACTCAGGAAAGACCAGGGTACTAACTAGAACGTTTTAAATGAGATGGGAGAAGAGAGGAAATTTGTAGAGGAAATTCGAGGAAGGGAGAAAAGTGGACTGAGTTGGAGATAGAAATTTGACGAAGGTCATAATAGAGAGGAGAATATAATTAAGGGTGCAAGACGAAAAACAGGAAGAGGCTCTTTGGACTTCCAAAAGGCAGGTAGAAAGTAATAAGAAGAGAGGAAGAAAATAATTTACGATGAACAAGGGCAAGTCCTAATGGACTCATGGCAAAAACAAGAGGAAGCCCTTAAGGGCCTCATAGCAAGCTACTCAAAAAGTTAGGAGCTTATGGCCTGGATAAAAATATCCAAGGTTGGATTAAAGATTTTTTGAATGGTCGTGTACAAAGAGTACTCATATATGGTGCAAGTTGTAATGCAGTCCAATTCACACCAGGTGCTCACCAAGTAAGGGCCATTGGACTTCTTTTACTCCTTTATGTTAGCGACATTAACGCCTTGGTTATTACAAAAATGTACTTTTTTCCCGAGAGCGTAGTAGCTTCCACGGATATCATTCATGAAAATAATGTAAAATTAGCGCATAGCCTTAACGCAATGCAACGCTGTTGTGACACAACGCAATTAGAATGAAATTTAAATAAGTGTGCCGTGATGTGGAACCACCCTCCGCCATACACGCTAGCAGTGGTCTACTCGATGGGTAATGTTGCCATTAGATATCGCTCAAAATCTACCTCGAATAGATAGATTGCCAACGATGATAATGATGAGACGGAAAACGTGGATACTCTGTCGGGAAATCTCGGAGCGGAATTAAATCACAAAGGAGTGTCGGCAAATAGCCATGGCGACTACCACTAAATAGTAAGCACAATGGTGCATTCAAATCAACCGTCGAAGCATATCCCGTCTGAGTAAAACTTAAATTTTTACGTCACCCTAGCAGAGCAGAATCAATAGCAAAGTCATAGAGCGGCAACACACGACGAGGATTAGGAATATTCATGTGCAAAATTCGTATTTTCCCCTCACGTGGGTAGTTTGACAGTTAAGAAAACAGGTTCTAGATTTGGGCTGTACTCATACTATGCTTCCCTTACCCTGAAAAACAGAAAATATATGCAAGAGCTATAAAAAGTCGATAATACAGTACGCTGCTTCAGAATGAGCAGGAGTGATGCAGCATGAAAAAGGCAAAAGGTCTCCAGAGGAGAAAATTAAAAACACGTGATTCCCTCAAAATATCCCTTGCCGCTAACTCATCATTTCCGTTTTTTCTCCTCAATTTTCCTTTTTTATGACTCGTTTTTGAAGTCACCTGAAGATGTTGCACAGTTTTAGTAATTTTGGTTGGTATCTGTGGCAAAGGTCAACATTAATTACTGCCAGGGTTACTTCAAATAGGACAAAAAGGAACAAGAAAGGAAATACATGCAAAAATTAGACATCAGTCTCTAAGATTTTAGCCGATAAAAGGAAAATGGCTCAAAGAGTGATAAATACAAGCTTCCATGACATTAACCGGATGAAATTGGAGACTTCATATGCAAAGCAAGAAATTTTAAGAAATAATGTTCGCATAAACTGCTGACAATGTAATTAAGACAGCAGTACAAAGACGTTATAAGCAAGTGGGCTGATAAAATATGCTGAATGGTTATATATTTATTATTTTGTTTATTATTTATTTATAGTATTTCCTGCAAGCCACCGTTAGGGTTTGTGGCAGTGGGTGAATACACACCAGAATAATTTTACTCGAACATGACCCTACCGCGGTCGAACAATGTTATTACGATCCCCTATCGTTCGTGGAGAAAAAGGCATCTTAAATCAATCTGCTCTACACTCAATCTCTCTAATTTTCTTAATGATCTCTCCTACCGTAGTTACGATGGGGGTAACAATACCTTCTCAGCATCTCTGCTAAAGAGACCTCCTTCCATTTCATGCAAGAGCTTCGATCTGTAACATAACCTTCGCTCCGTGAGTGATTCCCAGTCTAGCTGCTCTAATATTTTGGATACGCTACTAAGTTTACCATAACAACGTTTTACAAATCTCTCTCCTCTACGCTGCGCGTGATCCAATGCAGAATAAATCTAACTTCGAGAGGTTACCATATGCTAGCAGCATTTCTAAATGAGGTCTAACCAACGACAGATAACATAAATCCTTGGGCTTCCGCGACGTCTATTTGATGAATTCATGCTGCTTCCGGGAATGTTCGTCGCGTAGGTGAGTTGATGAACAACATTTCTCTTTCTTTCATCGCATTTACCTAGTACTCTTCTAATGAATCCTAATTTTATGTTAGCTTGTCCACATCTTCCCCGTATGTTTTTCACCCAGGAGAGATCGTGAGTGAGGGTAACGCCTAGGTATTTTATTGAGTCTACACATTCCATTCAGGCGTTCCCGATGCAGTAGGCGTTCTAGAGTGAATTGCTCTTTTCCAAACTATTCATTATTACGTACATTTTCAAATTTAATCTAATTGCCAAGTGTCGCACCAGAGTTGTGTAGAATTTAGGTGATCTGATAAAGCTGCTGTGTCCTCAGGATCACGGTAAACCACTGCATCGTCGGCAAATCTTCAGAGACCACCCAAAAATCAAATGTTTTAAATAATTTCTCTCAAAGCGTATTCACTAATGACAGAGATACATCCAGTGAAGGCCACGTCACACCTATCGCAAAGATGGATGATATCAAAATTACGCGCGGAGGAATCACAAAACAACTCCTACACATAAAAAGAAATAAATCACCGGGACCAGAGGATATTCTCGCAAGGGTACTGAAAGAGCTCGCGACCGAAATTGCTCTTTTTTTTAATACATATTTATCAAATCGATTTCAGGAAATGTCGTTCCCCTGGATTGGAAAATAGCCAACATCACACCTACTTTTAAAAGCGGAAATAAACAAGACCTTACGAAAACTGAAGAGTCAGGCGTGATGTTGTGGAATCGAGACATAAGGAAAACTTCGTTGCAATTTTCCACAGTTAAAACTTTATTGCCGACCATGGTTTCGATACACTGTATCATCATCAGGTCAAGATTTGACCTGATGATGATACAGTGTATCGAAACCATGGTCGGCAATAAAGTTTTAACTGTGAAAAATTGCAACGAAGTTTTCATTAAACAAGACCTTAGTAATTACCGAACAAATACCGTTATCCTCCGTCTCCTGTAAAGTCTTGGAACAAATTATTGTTAGTAACGTTGTGACATTCCTCGACACTTAGGACCTATTATCCAACGGACAAAGGAGATTCAGAAAGGAGAGTTCATGTAAAACGCTGTTGCGACTTTTTTTACAAAACGCTCCACAATCGGGGGAAAGAAACAAACTAGTAGATACGATATTCTTGGATTACAAACCTACCTGAGGAATTCGAGAAGAGTGTAATGATTGCAATGCCAAAGAAACCTAGAACAGATAAATGCGAATAACACACACAGTACATTGAGTCTGAATTCTCACGCATCGAAAATACTTACTCGGATAATCAGCCGACGAATAGAAGGAAAGGTAGAAGAAAGCCTCTCTGAAAAAATATTCGGATTCTGGAAAAACCGAGAAGCAAGAGGGGCAATACTCAGCTTGAGGGTACTAGCCGAAAAATTGATCCATGCAAACAAGGCATTATACTACCTTGATCAAAAATTTCCCGGAATTTATTCAGAAAATTAAAAATACAAGTTTATTCATCTAAATCTATATTGTCCCCTTCAAAGTAATCCCCATCGACTGCAACACACTTATGCCAGCGCTTGATCCAATCCTCGAAACATTTTTTATATTCGGTTTTCTGTATGTCCATCAGTGCTTCCTGCGATTTTTCCATTACTTCCTCTCGGCTGCTAAAACGCGTTCCCCGTAATGGTTTTTTAACTCGATTGAACAGAAAGAAGTCACAGGGAGCCAAATCAGGTGAATTCGGTGGCTGTTGGATGGTATTTGTTGCATTTTTCGTCAAAAAATTACGAATAATGATAGCACTGTGCGACGGTGCGTTATCATGGTGCAAAATCCACGAGTTTTCTGCCCACATTTCTGGTCTCTTTCGGCGAATTGCTTCACGCAAACGTCTCATAACGCCCAAATAATACTCTTTGTTTACTGTCTGGCCTTCTGGCAAAAATTCATGATGCACTACACCGTTGTAATCCATGAAAACCGTCAGCATTGCCTTCTTTTTTGACTGAAAACGACGTGGTTTTTTTGGTCTCGGCTCATTTGGTGAACGCCATTCACTTGCCTGATGTCTGGATTGCGTGTCGTACTCATAAACCCACGTCTCGTCTCCAGTAATGATCCTTTTGATGAATGTGGGATCGGATTCAGCCTCGCAAATCATGTCTTTTGCGACGTCAACACGGTCTCTTTTTTGCATGAAATTGAGGTCTTTTGGCACAAATCATTAACCACAATGTCTTGGGCGGATCCATAGGCAATGTTCAAGTCCTCCGCTATTTCTCTGATGGTTAATTTGCGGTTATTGACCAACATTTCTTTTACTTTATCAATTTTTTCACCGACTTTCGATGTCGATGGTCTGCCACTGCGTTCGTCATCTTCGATTGACTCACGACCACTTCTGAACCGCTCGTGCCACTGGTAAACGACCGTTATTTTAGAGAATCGTTGCCGAAACACTTTTCCAACATTTCCAACGTCCGTGCGCCACTAAATCCGTTTTTTACGCAAAATTTAATACAAGTTCGTTGTTGCAAATTTAAATCCATTTCTGCAATTGTAAAAAATCGCCAACACACACAGAGATAGATGTACTCTTGGCTACGTAACTTTTGCAAATGTCAAGTTATGACACTAAGATTTAAAGGGAATATCAACAACAGATGTACCAATTTAACAAAAAAAACAGAACTCAAATCGGAACGATGGGAGCGCCACACGGTGGTTATTCCGGGAACTTTTTGATCAAGGTAGTATGTGGTATTCGTGGACTTGGAGAAGGCATTCGACAATGTCGAATGAAACAAAATGTTCAAGATACTAAAAGTGCATGGAATGGATTACAACGACAGAAGAATCACTTCAGCAAGAATCAGGTTACAACCATGCAAATGAAAAACGGAAGGAATATAGAAGCTAAAATAAACAAAGGAGTTTGACAAGGATGCACCTTTTGCCAGCACTATTCAACGTACATCTAGAAGAGGCAATAAAAGAAGCATAAGAATTGAGCATCAAAAGAGGCAACGTTAATGGCGAAGACATTAACATGCAGCGGTTCGCAGGCGACATCGCAGTAGTAGCAGAGACGCGAGGGGGCCTGAAAGTAAACCTGAATACTATGGACCAAGTACTTCGGGAATATAATATGAATATCAACAAGAAGAAAACGAAAATCGTTGTGTATGGAAGAGAGAAGCTTAATGCAGATATCACAATTCGAGGAGTGAAACTAGAGCCAGTGGAATCCTTCATCTTTTTAGACAGCAGTATAACTTGGGATGGAAGAAGCTCGACCGACATCAAGCAAAGAACAGCCCAAGTAAAGATTGATTCATTGAGAAGAGGCAACTACAATGTTCAAAGAACATAATATTGCAAGCAAGGAAAAAGTTCGTCAAAGCGTTCGTTTGGAGCATGACACTCTACGGATCGGAAACATGAAATGTTGCAAAAGTGGACCAAAGAGGAATAGAAGCATTTGAAACATGGTAATGGAGGATAATGCTAAAGATTAAATGGACAGGCAAAGTAAGGAACGATGACGTATATTCATGGGAGGTCCTATAATTACCCGGCCTGACCTAGAGATGGCGATAGTTGTTTCAAAAATATCACTGTATTAGAAAGTACGAAATCTACAAATCATGTTTCGAGTTTGAAGACGCCACGTTGTTTAGTATTTGTTTGGTAGCCATCAATAGTGATCGTTTTCAGTGAATTTGTGAAAATGGAGAAAATTGGTCCCCTTATACAATACAATATTTTATTTGAAAGGCCTCAGCCCAACCAATATAGTTGGGCTGAACTGGATTCTACTCTGGGTGAGTCTGCTCCTTCGTTTACAACAGTAAAATATTGGATGGCAGAGTTTAAACGAGGCCGTACGAGCTGTCAAGACGAGCATCGCATTGGTCGGCCAAATGAGGGGATGATTCTAGAAACGGCGAAGAAAACCCACAAAGTGATATTGGATGATCGTCGAACTGAAAGTGCGACTGAAGCTAGCAGACATAGTAGGCATTTCAAAAAGTGCAGTTCATCGCATATTAACTGAAAATTTGGGCATGAGAAAGCTGTGTGCAAGATGGGTGCCGCGTTTGCTTATATTCAAGTTAAACCAATTTTGTGAAGATGTTTCAATAAAGTGTTAAGCAAAGTTTTATCGCAACAAAGCAGAATTTTTGCACCACTTCATAACCATGGATGAAACATGGGTCCATTACTTCACACCCGAAACAGAAGAACAATCAAAACAATCGATTCAAAAGGGAGAACCGTCTCCAAAGAAGGCGAAGATCGTTTCATTTGCAGGCAAGGTCATGGCGTCAGTTTTTTGGGATGCGCATGGAATAATCTTGAAAAAGGAAAAACTATCAACGGCGAGTACTATGCGAACTTATTGCAACATTTGAGCTGAGAAATCAAACAAAACCAGTTGCAATTGGCTAAGAATAAAGTGTTGTTTCATCAAGATAATGTACCAGCTCACAAATCCGTTATTGCCATAGCCAAAATTTATTAATTAAAGTTTGAATTGCTACCTCATGCGCCCTATTCGCCAGATTTAGCCCCCTCGGATTATTTTCTGTTCGCAAACTTGAAAAAATGGCTTGGTGGTCAAAGATTTTACAACCGTGAAGAAGTGATGTCAGCATTTAATGGCTATTTTGAGGAGCAAGACAATTCTTATAATAAAAAGGGTATCAAACTTATTGAACATCGCTGGGAAAAGTGTATAGAGCTGAAAGGAGATTCTGCTGAAAAATAAATACATTTTTTCCCAATATTTTTGTGCTTTCTTTGTTGGGTGGGTACTTCTGGGATTACCCTCGTAGAAGAGCAGAAGAGGATAGAACCATACGGAGAACTTTACGGCAAAGAAGAACTTGATGGATTGGACATACCTTGAGGAGCAATGGATTAGTTAGAAAAATGATAAAAGGAAACATTGAAAGAAAGACCCCGCGAGGAAGGCCAAAAGGAAAGAACATGGGGAGAATTAAGAAGGATGTTAAACAGGGAACCTATGAGAGGGTGATGAAATTAACTCTAAATAGGGAAGAATGGAGGGTTGCAGTGAACCAATCTTAGGATTGAAATACTGATGATGCATTTCATAAAAAATAGAAAGCTCAACCAAACTTCAGCAACTTACAAACTCGGAGGTGCTCGGATGAGCTTCGTGGATGGAGTTAAATACTTGGGGTCACCATTGCATCGGATCTTTCTTGGAGAAAACATTTCCGCACGTTTTTTTTTAGGGGCACTAAAAAGCTGGCATTCGTCAAACGTATTGTCGGAAGGTGTGGTGGCGAAAAAAGAAGGAAACGTGCTATTTATCTTTAGTAAGGCCTCACATTGAGTATGCGTGGAACGCTTGGGATCCATTACAAATGACATTAATTACATAATTCAATAGGCTTGAGAGAAAGGCCGCTAGATTCGTGAAAAACTCGTACCAAAGGGTACAAAGCGTCACATATTTAAAACAGAATCTGGGGAGGGAACCTTTAGATATACTTGTACGTACGAAGACTCAGGGCTAGTTTAAAGTAATTACAAAGATATAAAGAGTGTGGTTTGGTGAACGACATTATAGATATAATTAGATCTCTTAATTAAATTGGCAGCGCCGACAATTGCTACAAAATTAGAGAGTTAGATTGTCGAACTGATAGATTCAAATAGATGTCGAAAATAGGTGTATACGAGATTACAAGATTAAATTCCAACAAGTTTGGCGTCCTAACAGCCCCCACCGTACGCCCTTGAACCAGGTGGGATGTAGGCGATTGTATACCAAGTCTATTGTATTTGTGAATTGTCCTTCCGGAATGTGTAGAATACCAACCGGTAATAAATGTCTGAAATTCATTCGTGCCTCCCATCTTTTAACGTATTTCCTTATCCTCTTTGTGTAGGCATAGGACTAGCTGCTATCCATGTAATACTCGTACTATATGTAGGCATGTTGAAATGGTTAGTTTTCGGTCACCCCCTTCCCACGCAGTTTTTGGTGGATCGCGGGGTGCCAGGTGCATGCAGAGATAGAGGGAATATATGTAGAATGGCTGGTGACCTACAACTCCCTGCCATACGTCCTTGCGACGGCTAGCGGGGTATTATGTAGATGTATATGTATCTTCACTTCGGTCGGAGGCCCGTTTCTTACAGCTTCAAGTGCAAGTATTTAGAAAAAGATTGTTAGCGCAATTTCAGTAAGTCTCTACCATGAAGTTTTTGACAAGCAGATTTGATAATTGTGGTAAATATTTACCCCATCAGAGAGTCCTGAACGAGTAAACTACAAGGACTTGTTTATTTCTCTTACAGCTATGAGAAACGGTCCCATAAAGAAATATGTTCCAATTGACCAATACCAGCGAAACCATTATTGAAGGTAAAACCGATTTTAGAGTTCTCATCACAAGTCTACTTGCAGAACTATTCGAGCCCTTCCTTAAGCAATGTAAATACATTTAAGAAAAAATGCAAAAATTAAATATAATTGGATGCAACTGTGTGAAATTGTATTCATAAATGTACATTGAATAAACGTTAACACCTGATAAACTTCCAACTAGCAACGATTTCATTAAAACGATAAAATAATAATTATCAGCCATGAACAGTATACTTAGAGAAACCTGAGAGCATGTATCCTTCCTCGTTTTCTCCTTTCCTTTACCATGCCTTTTCGTTTCTCCCCTCTTTTCTCTGTTTCCCTGTCTCGCTTATGAAATAGCCTGAATGTGTTCTAGAAAATAATAATTATGGGTGATAGCTAATTAAATTAAAATTCAAATTTCATTATCATTGTTTCCTCCCTGTCTTAAAATTTTAGTTTATTTTCAGCGAGATTTCGCAATAGCACAGTTCTATATGCCAATAAAACTCTATAGAATAAAGTACCAAGTTTCAACGAGAGCATATTTCCCCGAAAATGTATTTAAAAAATATATATATACATATATATATATATATATATATAAAATTATAAACACAGTCATCAACCCAAAGGTCAATTTGGTATGGGTGATGATAGAATTCACCCAATACTAAGCCCAACGGCGTGTGAAATTCACACATCAGAGTATGGGGGCCAGTTTCTTTCCCTATGCCGGTTATGGTTTCCCAGGAATATTCGGTACCAGAAAAATCATATATATATATATATATATATATATATATATATATATATATATATATATATATATATTTATTTATTTATTTATTTATTTATTTATTAAAATATAATATATATGTATATAATAATTCCTTATATTAGAGATCCATCAAGGCGACTTCCCCTTTTTAACTTTTTCTCATAAGGCATGACGCTCACAGACTATTTCTATGAGCTGGTACATTAATTCCGGAGAGTAGTCGATGGGATAGCTGGAGAAAAATTAAAGCAGATGGACAAAGTTTAAGCTGCCCGTACGTTAAGGTTATTTTCTTTCTCTTCTAAAAATGTAACTATACTTTATGAAAGAGTCTTTCATATCGTTGTATTAAATACCTGACACTCGTCCCACTTTATTCCGGTTTTAAAGTACATATCAAAAGTAAGAGCGTCCATTTAGCTGCGATAGCTCCTTTAAGCAGTCTCGGAGGATATGGATTCTTTGTACACATTTGATTTCCAAGTAAATTTATCTAATGTATGACAGAGCTTATATTTAAAAACTTTCAGTCGCTCAGGATAAGAATTTATTGGAAAATAAGAAAAACCTCGAGGGTCATGATAAACAAGAACGAGTTGTCAATGAAACAGTCAATAGCATTTATTAATACCTTAGAGTTACCAGTCAATTTAGGAACAACTTTCTTATTTAGAAAATTATAATAATAATAAATATGTTGCAGCTCTTTTAACCTAGCCATAATGATCAAGTAAAATATACTTGAAGATGTAGGTTTTATATTACGTGCAACTACAGGTCTGTTTTTTAGAAGAACTAATAATTGGCTTGCAGTTTCAGCCTCAGGCCGTCGTCGTGACCGTCTGGATTTTAGCCGGTACGTTTAATTAAGCAGCGATTGGCGCACCGGGCTGCGTAACGAAGGGACCAATGGAGCGGGACGGAGGAAGTCTTTTGGAGAAACATCCGAATGGAGTGAGATAATAATGGAGGCAGAGTAGGTGAGGAGTACCCCTCCTGGATGCATGGATGAGTCATTCGAGGCTGCGGTCGTCAGGGCCTCGACTGTGTCAAGTGACGTGGACTGAAGTGCTCTCATAAGGGACGGGGAATGATTGATGGGGACCACGTATGATTTTGCAGATTCCATATAAAGTGGCCGGGCTGCATATTTGAAATAGCCATTGAAACAAAATTAAAACTGATTTCACATCGAAGAAAAAATTACCCTCGGGTAGGACGTTCCGTTTGGCCAAGACGGTGAGTCATAAAAATCTATGCCAATCAGTAGCGAGAGAGAGGCACGCCATGAAAGTTAAATTAGAACAAAGTAAAAGTTTACGCCAGTGAATAGGACCTAAAGAGTAATTTTAGGACCCAAAGAGAACTTTTGATTGCGCGGTGGAAAAGCCTTGGCTATACGAATCCTGAATGGCGTAGATTGATTTCAATGTGTTATCCATCGTTACAGCAATGATATTTGAGATTTACATGAGAGAATATATTATTTTTTTACCGCTATTTTGATCAACAAAATATTAGTTCTCAAACCGAAGAATACCGTATAAAATATCTCTTCAACGAAAAATCGCTAGTTTTTACGCGTCAATTCAAAATTGTTTTATAAGCAATGACGAACATACATGCCGTTGCAACTAAAGTTTGCTTAGCTTATAAGATAAACCAAAAACAAGAGTAGAGTAAATAATTACATAAATATTTCGAAGTGGTAAAAAATGTTTATAAATATCAGTACGGATTAGTCACAGGTTTAGAAGATCCCGCTGATATTATTTCGTCGTGATATTCACAATAGTCGATGTACACAGATTTATTTTTAAAGGCTACGAACAATACTTGTAGTAGGTGCAATTTTAGGCACGTATTAGTTTAGATAAACTGTATTCTTCAATTTGTTTGTAGGCGCAAAAGGAATAACTATATTTCAATGACTATTATTGAAAACCATTCCGTCATTGGCAAAAGAGTTTGTTATCCAGCTGCGTGGGGAAATTTATAAAGGAAAAGGAATAAACTTTCCCCACCATGAAGCAGCCTTTTGCAACCATTCAGAGAGTGAATGCGTGCACATATGTAGGCACCCACCTATTATAGTTCCCGATAGAGGAGTGATGAATGACTGAATCTTAAACAGAGCAAGGGGAAATATATATCCCGTGGCCTTAAGAGTCCCTATGAGGAAGATTCCAAATGAAATGTTCCTCTCTCTAGGTTACCGTCTCTTTTTTCCCCTTCTATTCATTTCTCGGGGCCAATTTTCATTAAGGGTGTCCTTTTAGCTGACCTAATGGCTCGTGAGGGGATGTATTCACCTCCTCCCTCCTACCTCCCCTCTCTCCCCGTGCCGTCGTGTTCCCGTTCTTCCATTTCTTCAGCGACAAAGCCAATGGCCCAGAATCAATCCCGAGTATTTCACGTGAGGGTTGCACTCCGTCCGCCAGCCATTTCCATCGCCGGAGGGCTATAATTAATAGAAAGCAAAATAATAATAAAAGGAAAAAAATAAATACTCGACGGAGTTCCACGGAATCAAGGAAATTATTCGCGCACAACTCAGGGGGACATTTCCATCACTATGCTGCTTTGAGTATAAAAGGGTCGATTTAAGGGTCACTTTTTTATGTTGAAGTCCTGGGAAACGTCGAAAATTCTAAAATATTCGCAATCCCTTGGCAGAAGAATTGGAGAGACTTTCAATGCCGCGTAAAAAATATATGATTTCATTCGGCGTTGCTCTCGTCAATCTGAATACGTCCGTTCGTCGAGCTGGACGTGAATTTTCAAGAGGTTTTTTAGTGGGGCCACGACGGCCTTTGAGAAGCATTAATTCTAGAGAATTATTAAAACGTCGTCGTGTTTAGAAAGCTGTTCATGGTGGTTAACTTTTGCCTTTTTAGATCCATCGTCGCCTTTCTAAATGTGTCGTCATCGAAATGTAATTGTTTTCCACGCTCCCGAGGTTTTGTAAATCTTCCTAAGCAAATAATTATTCATTTTCATGGTTGTAACTTGTAACTACAACTTCCTTGCCACTACAATCGTGACTATAAAGCGCTTAGTACTGACTAGCTGGCTTCAAGTTGGTAGCTGTATTCTCCTAGGTGGGTGGACCCTACTTTTTAAAACATAATTCATTTTAGGTTTGCCCTTTGAAGGCCAAATTTTCTTTTCGCTTCGAAGAAAACGGGAATAGAACACACTGAAATGTCATTCTTTGAAAAGACGGCCAAGGAAATATGAAAATAAAGGATTTTTCTTGCTCAGGGACCTATCTAGGACGCTCTTGGTCGAAAACATGATCTATATGAGGACCTTACACTTCTGGAGACATCTTCCGGATATAAGATTAAAATATTCCTTCGACTTTATCCATTTTTTCATTGTACCTGCTTACTACAGCAGTTGTCACTTTCCGTTTTCTTTTTAAATATTACATCTTTAATTAAACACCGTTTTATATATGACATTATTGGCCATAAATATATTAAAAGTCATCATTAAATGTTACAATTTTTTGTTGTAACAGCGTTTTCATGACGCTTTCATGGATTAATTAGGTATATATGTACAATTTCGATTGCGTACAAGTATCTTCGATAATATTCAAAAGTTGTCTCAATGCTTTGTCATTCCGTAAAATGTTTGAACTTTTATCAAGTCGCACTGCTATTTGAATGTCATCATTACGCTGAAAGTTTGACAACAAAGTCTATTCAAGAAAAAATAAACCTGTTTGAATAAATACTTTATTTAATTAGTTACCCTTAACTACGCTCATCGTCCTCAAAATACAGCCCTTGGCTGCCAATACAACGCTCCCAGCGTTCTTTTCAGCTTTCGAATGCAATCTGGAACGCTTCTTTCGGGATAGACTTTAAGTCTGCGGTAAAATTTCGCTGGATGTCTTCAATAGTTTCAAATCGGCGTCTCCTCCACAGCATGGCCTGTCTTAACCTTTCTATAACCTCTATAAGGTGCTGTCCATTCACTGTTTTTCCTTTCCCTGGGACATATTCATTATGACTAATCCCTTTCCAATGGAAGATAACGATCAACATCACCTTTACGTTCGATCGCCACAGGAATTTTTTGTTCAATGATACATATGAGTCAAGTCCATAAATTGATTATACCATGCTTATGGGGACTCTATGATGACCCCCAACCATAAGGACAGCCTTAACCCAACAGCTCCATGCCCATGCCTTTAGTGGCAATTCCAGATAAAATTAGAATAGGTAATGATCGTGTTACATCTACATCTTAACCAGCAAGCCACTACGATGGCGTGTAGCAGGTGGTGATTGAATTTAGTCACATCCATTAGAGTAAATCAGCGTTCTGTATTGGAATTTCGAATCATTTTCGGGAAGTTGAATTGTCGTGTTTCCTCTTCTTGTGGACAAGAACCTTGTGAGAGAAAAGGGATTCCTTCCTAAGGTCTGATTGACAGTTAATTTTGCAAAAAACTCACCGTTTCATCTGCCAATGTAATTCGGAGCTCAAATTATCTCCTCTGTATAGGCGCCAAACCTGAATGATTATTATTTATCTGATAGTTTACTTAGAGCATGAAGCCGTCGTACTTCCCATGTCTACCAACTGAAACTATCCAATAATAATGCAAGGTTTTCAGTTCATTCTGACTAATTGTTCATGAAAAGGACAGCATTTTCTGAGTTTTTGTTTTAGAACTGTTCGGAATAATTTCACTTAATCAACAATTTGATCATTTGATTCCGCATACTTACCAGCTTGAACGGAATTTGATGTTTAAAAATGTTCATCCCTATCGCGAGGTGAGTTATCGTGATTGAATTTTAGCTTCAAATTAAGTTTTGGCCAACCTCACTAAATATTTGGGTTGATATCATGTCATTAAACATATATTTTTAATGTATCTTTCCTGTTACTGAAACAGAATAAAACACTATATGAATACCTTCAAGGCATATTTCAAAGCACAGCATTAAGACATACATACGATATGTACATAAATTAAAATAATAATTGAAAATGGTATGCAAATAATAAAAATACTAATTTTAGATACCGACAACTCCTTTGATGTAATTTGATTGCCGATTATGCAGATCATACACAGATATGTCAAGAAAAAGGCAAGAAAAGGACCAAAACGAATTTAAATTAAAAGAGAAATAATGTATAACCCTCCGTATAGAATCCTGCAGGAGATAAGGGTGGATCATAAAGAATACTTGGTTTAAACAGAACAACAGACGTAGGCATACAAAGAAAATGCACAGGAATTCAGAAAAATATCACACTATAGTATTATGGGTAGTCGCAGATTTAGAAACAGCGTGGTGAATTCTAAGTTTCCCGGGAACGAATGCGGATTCAGATCATAATTTAGTACTAATGAAGTGTAGCGTTAGATGTACGAGGATTAAACAGGGAGGACGGTTTATGGAATGGAATTTAGAAGCATTAACCGAAACGACACTAAAGAAGTTACATCAGGCTTTGGAGAAAATTATGAGTAAAGACAGGAAGTGATATTATAATAGTGATATCGAAAGTGCAAAGGAAACTGCATGGTTTGTATATAAATTAACGGGAAAAGTTCTGGAAAGAAAATAGATTTATTTCATAAATTACTATGTTGCCTCAAAATTCTTCAAAGTGCATCCCTTAAGCGTCTACACAATTTTGCCAGCGGCTTTTCCACGACTCGAACGCTCCCGGATAGGCATATTCCGAAAGGCTTTTAAGGGTACGCGTGCTAGCTTCTTTGAAGGTACTTAGGGTTCCATCGTGGTGTTGCTTGAGGGAGGACTTCCTTTTTGGAAACAATAAATAGTCTCCTAGTGCCAAGTCGGGACTGTAGGGTGTTGGGGAATAGTCGCGTTGGTGTTGGATAAGGTCTTCGCAAGCAGGCAATCGACTCTGCTCTGATCTTTCGCATCGCCAAATTTTCAGTGACAATGGTATACACTGTCATTTTATCAATACCAATACGATCTAAGATCATGCGTACACTTAACCGAAGGTCTAAATTCAGCACTTCATGCACACATCAGGAAAAAATTCTTATCGATACTTTTTACAAGCATTGTATAGAAATAGTGAATAGGAAAATGAGCAAGAAAACCAAGGATTAAAGATAAGATGATTAGAAAGATAATTATGAGAATAAAATGGAAGAGTGTAAACAGAGTTACGTAGATGGGAGTATATAGAGTTCAACAATTCTTTAGGAAATCGTGAGAGGAAGAGTATCTATAGACTAATTCGTACCATTTATGAGGGTAGAGTTTTGCCGGAAGATATCGTCAGAACAGTGTTATTTCCGATTCCAAAAAATGGGAAAAACAACCAAATGAGAGGACTAAAGAACAATAAGTTTGATCAATCACAAGAGGATGGAAAGCGGGTCAACTGATTACTTAAGGTATGATCGATTTGGGTTCAGAAAGAGGAGAGGCACGTGTGATTATTATATATAGTATTATAGAATACAATAGGATATATCTGTCTGTTTCACAGGTTTCGATAAGGATTTTTATATAGCGAATTGCAAAAACTAATGAAAACATGTATATTGCTCAAAGTAGGAATTAATTGTAGTGATAGGAGGTTTATCTGTGACCTTTATGTCTCTAACTGCTCAGGTGCAAATCGCGGATGAGGAGATACGCATGCGGTACCTCCTAACTATTAAGGAACTATTTCTTTATTTATTTATCGACTCTAGTGGGGCGAGTCCGAGACTTTATAATCCCATCTCCCACCTAACCCCTTCATATTACATTTTTTTAGATTAGGGGGCGAGGACGTTACTCCGCCGCGACCGAGGAGTGTTAGAAATGGGGTAAGACGGGTGTTCATTATCACATGTCCTTCTCAACATACATACGTGACGTGGAAAAAATAGTTAAGGAAGCGTGGGAAGAACTGGAGATAAGAATGAAAGTCGGTGGATTATAAAATTAATGAAATTAGTTAGGGTTGCGGATGATCAAGCTGTCATTTGCCATTCAGGCTATGGGTAGCATTCAATGCTGAGCGCAATGGAAAATCAGTTCATTGATATGGGTTGAGAATAAAAGTAAACAAAATAAACGTTATGAGGCGTCCAAGAAAACGGGAAGCTAAGTAAAATATTACATTAAGAGGCCATAATCTAGAGTAGGTGGAACAATTAATCTATCCTGGAAGTGTTATGAACCAATATGGTGAAAGTAATTGGGATATAAAAAGAAAAGTTGCATTAGACAAAGAAGCTTTCAAAAAGAGGAGAGAATTGATGACAGTGACCTTGAGCAAGGATGCCAGGGAAGTATGAAGAAGATTAAGTGGACAGAAATAAAACAAACGAGAAAGTGCTGGGTATGATGAGTGAGGAGAGAATACTGTTCGGAGAAATCCAAAGGAGGCAGGATAGATGGATGCAGAGTATTCTGATTGGCAATGGGATATTGAAGACTGTGATGGAGGGGATAATGATATGGAAACGAGGAAGGAGAATGAATAGGATAGGCATGTCTGGCGGAATGAAGGGAGGAAGGAAGTACGAAGTACTGAAGGGGACTTACTTTAGGGCCAGATGTCAAGTTGTTTTTCTAGATGAGGGAAGCTAAAAATGGTTTACCGTTGTATCTTCTCGTATTTCCATCCAAATCCTATCTCAACCGTTAGAATACCAATAATTATAGTATTAAAACGATGCATGCGATGCATTTCACATAAAAAGATCAGCTATGGGAAAAGTAAGGAGAGCACAGAAAGAAATAACGTATGGAAAAGAAAATAACTAAACTTTAACAAATAAAGGATTTGACAATTAAAGAAAATTTCCTCCGGAGAATTGTGTCGTTATTGCATAATATTTTGCGAAGCTGCCAAACTAGCCCTTTCTTGGCAAATGTCAGCAAGAAAATATGCAGCTATGATAATTTAGATTGCAAAAAAGATAGTGAAAATGAGTTATAAAATTTTAGCTACTAACTTCAGTTTTTGAATGCCAATTTTCATTAACCTTAATTTAATGATTTTGAAGTCCAAAAGGGTTATGAGGGTAAAAAGAAACTTTTCACTTCCACGGTAAATATTTTAATATTTCACGACCATGGTTTCGATGATGCGCAGTATCGAAACCATGGTCGTGAAATATTAAAATCTTTATTGTGGATGTGGAAAGTTTCTTTTTACCCTCATAATGAAGGAATTCCACAAATTTCAACCTGAAACTGTCCAAAAGGGTTTGTCTACTAAAGATTTCTCTTCTTCGAACATGATAGATAGTTTAATATTATTCTGTAATAACTTTTCTCAAACAGAAAATAATTTTGTGAAGTTCAAAGTACCAATAATTTGTGCAGTTCACCGATCACTGTCGGTAGAAGGTACTTCATGATTAATATATTTTCCGATAGATTACGAGCTACTTTAACTCCAACACTTGTGCATAAAGTTGTTACATCAAAGGAAACAAGAATAATATTAGTTTGAATTTTGCTTCTTTAAGTGTCGAAACTTATTCATAGGAGTTCTTCACGGGACACATGCCAGAGAAATGACAACTGAAATGCCTTTGTCCATCGAGCACAATATTCTGGGCAGTATATGGACTGAGGAATTAAATTCCCGTCACTAGTAATGCATTCTTGAAAAAAATTTAGGTTAAAAAAACAAGAGAGAAAATAGTTATTTTTTGTATAAATAAAAATGTGTTATATTACTTATCTTATCATTTATTTGAATTGGAAGCTATTAATGTTTATTTATGCAATCCAGTTAGATTTAAAGGCTAGAAACAACTAAATCCATCTGTTTCGATTCATGAGTACTCATTAAAACATTTAAATAAGTTTACGAAAGGGAAATATTTAGGAAAAGGCTTTCAAAGGGGTGGACTTCTTGATGACCTTACACGAACATCACTGTATACTGAAATATCGAAAATGGTGTCCCATTTTGAAAGTAAGAGTTAAATGTATATTGTTCTGCTCTGAGGATGGATGGTATTTCATGGACAGTAGCAATTTAGAAACAAAATATTGCGGTATATTTTCAAATTTGAAAAAATTAGTAAGCAATTTAATTTTGGAATATAAATCATCTTGAACCTAATTTTAAACTCTATTATAATTATTAATTCCCAACAATGTTAAAATAATGTATTATTTTATATTTATTTTAACTAATTGTATTACGATAAAAACAATCTTTTAAATAAATATAGGAATTCAAATGACTAATTATTATAGTATAAAACTAAGCAGCACTCCATATGTATCACACGAAGTTAAGCTAACACAATTATTCGGTATGTAAAATTCGCTGATGTTAAATACATAATAGAGTTGAGGTTCACTGATTCCATAAGCAGAACAGAAAAAACCAAGCAAGATATTCCTTCCGATATCATGAAAAACTTATTCAAGATGGACTATTGACTGAAAATATATTTGTGGCCAAAGCTTCTATAATGGCGCCAACTTGTCTGAGAAGTACGGGCATGTTCAAGATATAATCCAAAGCGGGAATCCCCAAGCTCAGTACATCGCATTTTGTTGTTATTACCTATATTTGGTAGGTTTACATGCGTCTATAATAAAGGGAAATAGGGTAACAGTTGTGGACCAACCAATTATTTAGTTCACATCCTTTCCCGGTCTACTTACAGGTGGCAAGCATACTACATGACGTTAGTGCCGTGTATAAGCAACTGAAATAAATAATTTTAATTGAGTAGTATAGAGTTTAATTGAGATAATAATTTAATTAGGGGACACATTATCCCTTGCTAAATCCTTACACCCTCAAATTAATAGCAACAAGTGTGTTGCCTTTGTAAACACGTTATTGGATACCTATTAAGGTTATATAAAGGTTAAATAAAGTCATTGTAGCATGACAACAAAGTTCAGAATATTTATCGATCGATTATATTAATTAAATGACTTGCAGTTTTTGGAGGATCTAAAAGATACGAGATCCACGATATATTTGTTAAAATCAAGGCCATTTATAAAAAAATAGAAATAGATTCAACTGAAAACAAGATAGCCAAAACGAAAGATAATGTCGGCGAGCTAGCTGAAGATAAATCAATTAACTCCGAAGCACTAACACCTTTTTTCTCCGTAACTTCTCCGTATTTCTCCATTTCTCCGTAACTTAGCCCGCTATAATGAAGTTATAAGATTTGAATCTCTTAAAAAAATTACCGGGGACATAATTTTTGACTGGTGAAGCAGTTCATTCAATGACTATCGCGGATTGAGAATCGAGGGAAATTTTATTCATAAAACATGCACGAAAATAATTCTATATTAATTCATTATTAAAATAAAATTCTTTTAGCATCAAATTATTGAGCTACTACATTGAAAAACCCCAAAGGTTCATCATTTAGATTTTTTAATGCATTGGCTGAATAGGAACTCCAAGAAAGCTACCCGAAAATGAACTTACTCTCTGAACATTATTTTACAATATCGGTATCTGTAGCCACGGCTGAGAGGAATTACGATAAGTTTAAGCTTGCAAAGAATCATTTGAGATCAACACCAAAACAAGACCGCACACCATTTCTGTCTCCCCTTTCCATTGAGCATTGGTTAGCTACATAGATTATCGTGAAATCGTAACTAGTCATACTAATGAAAAAGCAAGTAGATCCACCCTAAGTACCCAGATTTATGCTTCAGGAATAATTAATGGGAAGGCATAACTTGGTGTACTGCAAAGTGAACAATATTACGTGGGGTGGCACAAGAACATCGGGAGCACAGCCAACAGCTATGGAGAGAGCAGTGAAGGAAATATAATAAAGGAAAATAAATAATGGAAATATGAGCAGGAGTACATGAGTGATCTGCACAAGGTAAAAGTGAAAAACCTGAAAAGCTAAATGTGCAGGAGTACGCAATGGACAAATACTGCATAGGAGCGAATATCTTGCTGAGAGAATTGCCATTCCTCTGTAATAAAAAAATTATTGTACTGGACGGTGGCTGCCAGATTTCTTGAAATCAGAAAAGATACCATTACCCCAAAAAGGCAGTTACAAGAAAATGTAGTTGCACGGTACGAAAAGTGCCATTACTCATTCAGCGAAAGTATTGTTGAGAGTGCTAAAATAGTAGACTGAACAATATCATGGTGGAGAACACAGCGGAGGAATATTATGGCTTCAAAAGAGGAATGACCTCAAGAGATACAATAGGAGTCGTGTGATCATCGGACAGCGATGTCTGGAGAAGAAGAAAGGTTTGTGTGTGTGTGTGTTTTGTTGATTTAAAGAAGGCTTTTGACCGAGTATAATGGAGAAAACTTTTTAAAAATCCTAAAAGAAAAAGGTGCGAACTGGATTGACAGAAGACTGATAGGGAATTTATACTTAAACTAGGAGATGTGTATTAGAATAGGAGAAAAGAGGACGGGTTGGTTCGAAATTGGAACGGAATTGAGAAAGGGGCGCTGTCTCTCCCCCACCCTCTTCAACCTTTATGTGGAAGATATATTCAGGGCATGCTGGAGAGAAGCTGCACGAGTGTCAATTGGAGGCCGAGGGATTGTGTGCATCAGGTTTGCTGACTACATGATTGTTTACTGAGGAATAAAACAGTTAATTGGGATGCTACAACATCTGAATGGCATGAAAGAGGTGTACGGCTTGATGGCAAACAGGAGCAAGACCAAGGTGGCGAATGTTGGTAGAGATGATGAAATATAATTGAGATGGAAGGAGAAAGGCTCGAACAAGTGGAGAGAGATTAGTATCTGGCGACGGAGGTAACGAAAAGCTGGAGTGAAAAGGACATTAAAATAAGGTAGGCGATGGCCAAGCAAGCTTTCAACCGGAAAAGGAAAGTGTTATGTAGCAAAATAGATACTAGACTGGGAAAAAGACTAGTCAAGTGTTTTGTATGGATTGTCATTTTATATGGCTGTGAAGCTTTAACTACGTTGAAAAGGGACCGGGAAAGGCTGGAGGCGTTTGAGATGTGGTAATGGAGAAGAACATAAAGGGGAGAAACCGGGTGAGGAATGAAGAAGTTTTAAGGAGAGCGGAAGAAGAGGGAAGATTGCTGAAAACAATCTAGAAAAGGAAAATAAACTGACTTGGACACGTGCTAAGAAGGGGCTGCCTCTTGAAGGATGTGCTAGAAAGCACCACGAAATGGCCATGTAAGAGAGGGCAGGAAAGGATCAAAATGACGGATAACGTGTAAAAGGGTGACGGGTATGAGGAAATGAAGAGGGCACAGGAAAGACAGCATGGTGGATAAGGGACCTCCATGGACCTGCCAAACACGACAGATGACCTCCGATGATGATGGCTGTTTATTAGTTAAGTCATAGCGAAAAAATCCGTTGAGTACTGTCATAACCGAGTTAATGCATATAAATCTAGAAATTATGAATTTTGTAATATAGCAATAATAGAATAATAGTGAAGTCTTATCACTGATTACGATTTATCTATTTCAAATATTGGTGCCATTAAATGGTGCGGAACCATGTACTTGTCAAGGGCGCAAAAACGCCCCTGGACTCAGACCACCCGGTTACCCATGAGCTAGGTGTATTCCATTCCTCATTTCATTGTCTGGTCGATTTATCCCTTCTTCCCTTTTGAATACTACACACAATAAACGCAGATGACCTCGGTAAACTGAGACACGGAAGACTCCAGTCGTTGGAATGATTTTTTTAAATACGAAATAAATGGCTATCGCCAATTTCACCACTATTCCGGGAAGCAAAAATTGGAGACGCAAGCAGCGCAAAATACTGTACTTAGAAAATTTATTGAATAAATAAACTGAAAAAATATCCGAAGAAAAGTACACCGTCCCCTTCACCACGATTAATTTAGGAATGCAAAGAAAAAGTTGCTCGAGTCCGTCACTTAAATTCAGTGTTTATACGAGATCAAAGACGATAAAGAAGTCGAAGACGGTGGAATCTGCCTACAAGGTGATGGCCACGGTTTTCTGGGACGCACGAAGAATCTTCTACATCGACTACTTGCAAAAATGACAAAAGATATATGGAAAATATTATGCGCCGTTATTACTCAGGCTGATCGAAGAAATCAACAAAAAAGGTCCACATTTGTTAAAGAAAAAATTCTCTTCGGCAAGACAATGCACTAGTGCACACCCGTGTATCCTCGATGGCGAAAACTATGGAATTAAAGTTCTATTAATTAAAAAATCCAAGTCAGATTTGGCCCGTTGTCTTTTTTGTTTCTATACTTAAAAAAAAATGGCTCGACGGAAAACGGATTGGCATCGAAGGATATTGTGTCATCAACAAGGAATGCCTATTTTGAGGGTCTTGTGAAATCCTACTTCTTCGACTGATTAAAAAAAAGGCGGAGAAATGCGGTGAAAAGAGGAAAAAATTAGCTGATTCCGAGTTTCGAGGGGAAGATCAGATGGGTTGTAGAGATTTTAGAAACGAACGAGCTTTAGAAGACTTGCCTATTCTGGAACTCTCTAATTTAATGGAAAATGTAAAGATTGTAGCAATAGGTTTGTGGGAAATAGTTTTCCTTTCCTTTCTCTTACTGAACGTACACACACACACATAAGTAAAATATATTTATTTATCTCTCAACAATTGATAACTTTTCACTGATTAATCTAGGACCACAATTAAAACCCTAGACTCATCTGTAGAATATGATGTCCACTCCAAATAGTTCCCTTTTCAGCTCAAATTATTAGCACAAAATAGAGTCTTGAGCAACGCCTCCAACTTTACCTTTGGCCCATGACATTTACCCTTTGCTTTAAAGCTGATTGGTATTACTAATGTATCAATTTAACTAATTGCTGAAGTACCAATTCACTAACCTCTGCACAATCTTCTAGCCTCAACAGCTTCTTTTCACTCCAACATTTGCAATAGAAATTACTTGCTCAGTTTGCCGCAGTCTTCTTCAAGCAAGAGTTGTAACAACGAACGTGACAAAAATTCAGGAGGAAGAATGGAGTCTTTATTAACTGCACATCACAGAAGCCTTCAGAATAATCTCAGTTAATAATATTAAATGGTGAAAGGACCACCAACTAAGCAAGATTATTGTACCCAGAAAAGATTCAAAATTGAGGATATAGGTATGTCAACTCTCATAATTGGGCATTTCACAGAGCAAAGGTTTAACAACATAGTAAATCTCTTTCACAAATTGGAAGGATGTCTCTTTTGCAGTGATGTTGAAAATGTATTATTACCCTCATCGTACTATGATATGGGAGATCATGTCGATAAAATTAGACATATTAAGTGTTGAACAGATAGATTTCAGAGGCCATTTTTTCCATGAATGATAAGGGATCAGAATAACATTGTCAGACCGCAGTAGGGTCATATTCGGATCAAATTTAGTCGGGTGTGTATTCACTCCTTACCACACACCCTAGTGATGGCTTGCAGCGTATTAAAACAACTAAATATCTAGGCAGAATGTGCCGTTGAAAATATTATGAGACAATCAAGCAAGGTGAAGTAGGTTACATAAAAATTACAAACATTCATCAAAGATGGATCATTATCAATGTACCAGTGAATGGAATGGCCACCAGGGGCATTCAGCTAAGAAAGATGGGAGGTCAGCATGATTTCAACGTTTAAAGAATGGGATTCCTTTGAAGAAGGTTGAGTGAAGATATGTTCCTGCATTTTGCTCGACTATTATCTCATTATGAAATCCCAATTTCACACAAAATCCAGGACAATGTCTAACAACAGCAGTGATGATATCTCAAAACAGCAACAATTGTCAATGGAAAACCAAAAATATCAGCAATTAGCTTGAAAGTTAATCTAAAAAAGTAATATTAAAAATATATTTTTAACACAGAGATGCTTGAAGAGATATTTTGAGTACCTTATCCACAGTGCTTGTATGTAACTGATGAGGCGACAGCAATATTATTGCTAAAATATAAAATAGACTTCTCCTTTAGCAAAGAAATTCTCAAACTTTAGGTTTTTTAGAAATCATGAAATGGAGCTCAGCTTTGTATGCCTATGACAGGCATGAGACAGAACTGGGCTCTGAATCGATTTCCCAGGATTCAAAGTTCATCAGGTTTCACCACTCAGTAAGCCTAGCTCAGCTGGTGGTCAGTCAGCATGGCCTTCCTCAATCTCAGAATCCCAGAATTCTCCCCTCTATTACAGTCTCCAGCATCCCTTGGCATAACGGTAACTCCTACATCCACCCACTTGTCCTGCCTTCTTTGAATTTCTCCCAACAACCTTCTCTCTTTCACTACCATGCCTAGAACTTCATCTATGGTTTTCCTTTCTTTCCCTTTTCTTTTTTTACCTATTTCTCCACACCTAAATCTCAAAGGCATACCATCTATTCTTCTCCTCTTGCTTGCTAATTTTTTGAACCACATACAATTTTCTTCCATATTAAAGTTTCCACTTGTCTTTTTCTTTTCATCTTTACTTAATATCCATGTCATCAAATCCTGCCTCTTTGTAAATGCTTCTTTATCTTACCCAATTCTTCTTTTAATGTCTCCATCACTCTCCCTGCACTCATCAAAAACACTTCCAAAATTGATGAACTTTTTTAACTATTCCAGTTTATATCCTCCAAATTAAATGTTTATTTTATCCTTCCTATTACTTAAGATCTCACTGCCATCATTTTCCCATAATTTATTCTTATCCCATACCTATCACACTGATTCTGAAATGCAATATGCACTACTCAAAATTTAATACCATAGCCTTTAACTCACTGGCTAACTAAGCTTCATCATCTGCAAATCTAACTGATTTGAAGTTACCCACCGACTTTAAATCCTACCTCTAGCCTTCCCATACCTTACTTCCATTTTCCTCCGCATGCATGTTGAAAATAATAAGTGATAGTGGATATTCTTGTCTTACATGTATTCCTAGCATTGTCTATCCCAAATTGCCATTCATTATCCACATACATGTGCAGTCTGAGACATTACAGGTTACAGATAAGTTGCCTATCTCTCTAGTCTACTTCTATCTTCTGCAAAACATTCATTAATTATGTCCAGCTTACTCTGTTGAGCAACTTCCCAAATTCGTGTACAGTATTCTTTCATTTTAGTAACCTCATTATTGCTGTCATATAATGTGCATTCATCATATTTCTAAACCCAAACTGATCCTCTCCTAAGCACTCATTTACCCCATCTTCCATCATTTTATTGATGATCCTAAGTAATATCTTGGCTGAATGTGATATCCTACTTATAAATTCTTTTACATCTCGTATGCTGCTTCTTTTCCCTTTTTTGAGATGGCATCAATACTGAGAAAGTTTTCCAGTAAAATTTCTTCCTAATGTACCACAAACAAACCCATATAAACCCCAGGGACAGGAGGATAATCCGCAACCTGTATTAGTCTCAGAATGCACAGGTGTGAGTGGAGAATGGGGAGTCCGGTTGGGCAGTGCTAGGAAGAGGTGTAAGGCAGGGTTGCCTATTATCACCTTTGCTGTTCAACCTGTATGCAGAGGAAATGATTAAAGAGGCATGGGAAGAACTGGAGAGAGGAATGAAAGTCGGCAGGGAATCAGTCAGGTTTGCTGATGACCAAGCTTTAGTTTAATAAATGAACTTCCACAAAGTTGAGGCTGAAACTATTGAGATAAGCTTTAGTTTGTCAGTCAGCCAAGGGGTTGCGAGCATTGCTGAAGAATTGGAAATTCAGTGTGACAGATATGGGATGAGAATCAATATTAATAAGACAAAGACGTATCTCAAAAGAGTTTTGAACCAAAATGGTAAAAGTAGTAGGGACATATGAAGAATTGCACTAGGCAAAGGGGCTTTCACAAGGAAGAGAGAGTTGATGACAGGGACGTTGAATGAGGATGTTTGAAAACGCTAATCAAAACTTTGACATGGAGTGTGGCTATGTATGGCATGGAAACATGGTCACCAAAGCAGGAGAATTGACAATGATTGGAGGCTTTTGAAATGAGGGTATGGAGAAGTAGAAATGGACCGAAAGGAAAACAAATGAGGTAGTTTTAGGTATGGTGGGCAAGGAGAGGGGATTGTTGTGAGAAATCATAAGGAGGCAGGAAAAATGGATGCGAAGCATAATGATCAGCAAAGGGATGTTGAAGACTGTAATAGAGGGGAGAATGTTAGGTAAACAAGGAAAGGACAAGAATGGGATGGGAACATTGGACGGGATAAAGGGATGAAGGAATTGCACAGAGATGAATAGGCACTTGTTTTAGAGTAGGATGTTAGGCTGTGTTTTCTTAGGAGATATTTATTTGGTAGTTTTGTCCATCCAAAACCTACCTTAACCGGTAGATTACCTAAAAAAATTGGTGATCTGATCAGGGTGTAAGGGTTGGAGGAGCAAACTGATGTTATGTATCACAAAACATGCAAGGACTGAACGTTTACACCAAATGAACTGAACAGAATTTAAACAAAATATTGATTTTTTTTAAATTTCTTGGTTAAGATTTTCTTTCTAATACAGGATGCATTCGAAAAGTAATGCAATTGAATTTCCTATGCCACTCCTATTGGTCGCAGTGGGATCAAACCCCTTGAAGTAGGTGGGGGGTATGATAAGCCTTACCCCAAAACTGGTCTCAGTGCTCTCCAGGCTGTGGAAGTGGCAGGAAGTTAGTTATTGTAAACCTCTGTGTGCCAACCATCTCATGAAAAAATTGAATCAATGATCAAGCAATGTTATTCGATGACTAAGTTTTGTGCTAAACTGAAAAAAACCTCTTGAGGAGACTAACAAAATGATTTGCGAGGCTTAAGGGGACCCTAGTCTGTCCTACTCACAAGTTTTGAGGTGTTTAAAGGCCTTTAAGGAGGGCCAGGAAGAGTTTCACAATGAGCAATGCTCTGGGTGGCCATCAACCAGCAAAATCAACAATAATGTGGCTTGTGTTCAACAATTGTTCGACTCTATCAATTGAGTATCAAGATACGAGGGTCATCCGGAAAGTAGTACCCGTTCGTGCCGCATGAAGTGCTGATGACGCGAGTAGCCGCTGGACGAGGTCAGATAGCTTCAGTGGCTTGTCTGCCTTCTCTGAGCCAAGTTGCGTGACGCTAGCATTGCCTGTGTTGTTTCTGTGATTGTTTACAATGTTTAAAAAAATTGAGAACGCCGCCAGTTGTGAAGTGAGGGCAGTGATTAAATTCCTCAATGCAAGAAACGTTCGCCCATGTGATATTCATCGCCAATTAAAGGAGGTGTATGGAGACAATGTAATGGACGAGTCGTCTGTTCGGCGGTGGTGTCGCAACTTCAACATGGGGAGGGGGAACACACACGACGATGAGCGTTCGGAGAGACCGTCTGTCATTACAGACCAACTGGTGAGCTCAGTTGACGAATTCGTGAGGAACGATCGGCGCGTCACAATTGATGACATCTGTGAGCATTTTCCCAATGTTTCTCGAACAATTGTTCATGAAATTGTTAAACACCATCTGCATTATGCAAAAATTTGTGCAAGATGGGTCCCTCGCGTATCTCAATGAGCTGGCGGCGAAGGACTATGCAGCAGGAATACAGAAACTTGTCACACGTTATGACAAATGCCTTAATTTGCTTGGAGATTATGTTGAGAAGTAGTTTAAAGTATCCTCTTTCAAATAAAATTTTTTATGTTTGTTAATATTTACTTTTGTGTCTTTATTTCACGAACGGGTACTACTTTCCGGATGACCCTCGTAGTTGCCAATAAACTGAACTTGAAGTCTGCTGTTGTGCTTTGCATTTGCACTAGTCTAAAGGGTCATCAGTAGGAGAAAAGACATCTCCACTATTTGGTGACTCCCATCACAGCAATGTGCCTTGCCACAACATGCTACAAGTGTGAGTTCCTGGCCAAAAACCAGGTGCCAATGCTGCCCCACCTCCCCTGTAGTCCTCACGTCACCTCACCAGACTTCTTTTTGTTACCTTAGATTAAGGCATTCCTGAAGGGAACCCATTTTTTGTCCATAGAAGAGATCCAATCAGCCAGGATGAAGACCTTACGAGAGGAGCCCGAAGATGTTTTCCAGGGCGCGTACTGGTCACGGCAGGGTTGCTGGGAAAAATGTGAAGAGGCTCATGCACAGTACTTTGAAGAATTTTAAGTATTTTTGCAAATCTGTTCAATAAATTAATTTTTAAAAAATAATTCCATTACTTTTGGGACACACCCTGTAGTTCGTTCTGTACACGTACAGAATTAAGAGTTTGCACACACACAAAAACTTGTTATAAGAGTCCTTATTATCTCTTGGACTTAATTTAAGATGACCCACATTTAATGCTGCTGTTACTTCTCTGCAAATTTGACAGAGTTAATTTTTCTTTGCCTAATATAATAGATGTTTTTTGTCCTTTACCTTTGATGTACATTATGTGACTATAACTCTTTGCATATGGTGCATGTCTGGTGTTAATTACACCCTGCCATACCCCTTGCTGGTGACTTATAGGGTAACATGTATATGTAAGATTTCCATATGATCAATTTATTCATTATATACCTAATACTTGAGTTTATAGGATAGTATTAGATAGTACTCCATATATGTGTTGCATGCCAAACTCAATGACTGAAGGTAAATAGCCAGTTTGCATTACAAAATCATATATTAATAAACATTTAGGAGAGTAACAGCATGTTCGTTCAGGGATGAATAATGTAACTTCTGCTGGAAGCAGGAGCTATGGAGTGGATCAGATGAGAGGCAAAAGGTGGTCAGTATGTATGGTATGGGTTGAAGAGTGGAATGAAAACGGGAATCGTCAGAGGAGTATTACAATGCAACAATTTCAGAGTGTAAAAATCATTCGCCTTGACTGGGATTCGAACCCAGATCCCTCAATATCCGGTCGAGTGCTTTAGCCACTTAAGCTACCGAGGCATCCTCTTAAACTCTGAAATTTTGGGGCTTTTAAAGGAACAAGATGTATTTCGTCACAACATCTTGTTCCTTTAAAAGCCCCAAAATTTCAGAGTTTAAGAGGATGCCTCGGTAGCTTAAGTGGCTAAAGCACTCGACCGGATATTGAGGGATCTGGGTTCGAATCCCAGTCAAGGCGAATGATTTTTACACTCTGAAATTGTTGCATTGAAATGCACATTAGCGGATGACTCCCTTAAAAGTTACTGTTGCGGCATCTCCCGCAGTTTCTTTGGAATTTGAAGAGGAGTATTAGACTGGAGAAAGATATTAAACTTTGTGGATTGAGCATAAAACTGTATCGTGGCAGTTTCCAACTCCTAAATTGTCAACCCTCTAGCCTTCATGCCCTGCATAAAACAGTGGCATTAAAGACATTGCAGTCACTATTGATTCTCTGATTATCCCAAGGTATCTAACTCCTTCACCCCTAAAATTAATGTCAAAAGTCAGCAGCTCCTGGCAACATACGAGTGTAGGCTGAAAACTAATGCACATATGCTTGTAGACCACAAACAAAATGACCTTCAGAAGCACACCTGGTGGCATGTGGAAGTAACATTCCCCCTCAACACGCATGAGAAGTTTCGAGGTCGTTTCCTTCATGCAGTATATTTTGAGAAGCGGAAGTATGGAGACATGTTCTAGTGCTATGTCAACACAAGTTAAACAGTGTGCTGTAGTCGAATTTTTAACTGCTGAATATATGACTCCTACAGAAATTCATCGTCATTTAAAGGCTGTTTATTAAGTTGCTGCTGTTGATAGGTTTACTGTAAATTGATGGGCAGTAAAATTTCATGGTTGTGAGCCTGAAAAAGCCATAATTGTTGAAACTTCTTTTGCCTGTGTTTTGGGATGCTCACCAAGTTTATGAGACCAATTTTCTGGAACTAGGGGGGAACAGTAAATTCTTCTCAGAATATACAAACTCCAAAACACCTCCAACGTTGATTTTGTCTGGTTAAGGCAGCCTGGCACTAAATAATCTTGCATCATGACAACACTCGTCCACACACCTCATGTATATTACAAACAAAGACTGACCTTAATTTAGATGGAGAGTTTCTTCATTAAGGCAGAAAATATATAATCTACAGCTCTCTAATAGGTGGAAATATCCACATACACATTTCAAAAATTGGAAGAAGGAAAAAGGTGATGGTGAAAATAATTGTGTTCGTTGTTAGTCATGGTGGGTAAGGAGAACAGAGTGGAGGGAGTGAGAGTGAGGGATCTTTTCAGAGCCTACACCTAGTGGGTAAGACCCTTCAAATGGATATCTGACAACTTTTTCAACCCTGTATGATCCCTTTGGAATCTCACAAGCTTGGCCTTCCCTATGCTATTTTCTTAGAGCTAGGAACAGTCTAGATAACTTCCAGCACCATTGGTAAAGAGGCTGCTTCCTAAAACATGGATATATGAATGTCACTAACTGCAGGTCTCAGTGTTCTACCCACACATCCTTTCAGATAAAAGACTGGGGATTGGTTTACTTATTGTGTTGTATATTACCACCAAACTCTGCCCATAGACCATAACCTTGACATGGCAGAGGGGTTCGTGGATTCTAATGACCCCTAGAACTGTGCTGGCAGGAGCAATGATATTTGCTTATGGTATGGTTTGCTTATGGCCCATACCAGATACGTTGAAGGGTTAGAACCAGATGAAAGGTACTCCATGCAGTATCTGTTCCTCAATGAGGTGGCTGCAAAAGCATCAGACCCCAGTGGGGCAGCCATTGATATATGGTGTCACCTTAAAAAAATTATTGAGGAAGGCATTGGGAAACCACCTCAATTATTCATCCCAAGAACATCATGATGACAATATGGTGAAAATGAGTCCTGGCAACTATGGGAGTCAATCCAATCAGCTGTCTGTCATGCCTGGCAGTAGGGGAGGCAAGACTTCTGAGGTCGTCATCACATGAAGTCTCTGTAAAGCAAATCTGACCTTAACAGAAGCACAGAAGATTCAGAAAAGGACCAAAGAAATTACAGGAATTATTCCTGTAGAATAGAAACTTGGAATGTTGGGATGATGCTGAGTACAGGAAAATGTTTCAGGGCTCTGTGAGGTAAGATGGACGGATATCAGGGATAACTGGAACAATAATTATCAACTAATATGCAGCGGAGAGAAAGAGGCACCAGGTAATGGCAGTAGTATAGCACAAAAAGGTAGTAAAAAGAATAGTAAGAAATGGTGAAAATTAAACTAAACATCCTTGGATTGAGTGAAATGAGATTGGGTGATCGTGGAGAGCAGCAGAGTGGAGAGTATATGCTCTACTGTTTAAGTAAAGAAAAACCAAAATGTAATAAGTTGGAATAATGATGGGAAAAAGGATGAAAGAAAAAGTGATTATGGTAGGGTACATTAATGAAAGTATAATAATGATAACAGTGACAGGAAAAAGCAAAGACCTTTTGGTAACACAAGCTTACATGCCAACTGGTCAACATTCTGAGGAAGATGTGGACGAGTGCTATGAGAAGAGAGAACTAAGCATGAAAAGGACAGTTGGAAGGCTTGCACAATAGTAATGGGAGACTTAATATGATTGTGAGTAAAGGTGGTGAGTGTAAGATAGTAGGAAAATTTGGACTAGGAAGAAGGAACAATAGACGACAAGGAATAATTGATGAATTCTATGGTCTCGGGCTCAACTTTGTGGAGGTTCATGTTCATTTAAATGAAAATACTTTGTAACTTCCACACAATTTTTATTCGTACTACTGGTTTCAACGCTTCGGCATCATCATCAGGTACCTGATGATGATGCCAAAGCGTTGAAACCGGTAGTACGAATATAAAAATTGTGTGGAAGTTACAAAGTATTTTCATTTAAACGAGGACTAATTGACTTTTGTTGGGAAAATCGTCTGGAAGTTTGTAACATCGTGTTTGAAACCCATAAAAGGAGGAAATATACATGGACAGCATGAATAAATGAAGTGAGATACCAAATTGATTTAAAATTTATACAACACAGGCACAGATTTTACGTGAAAGTAGCAAAAGGCTGTCCAGAAGCAGATATCAATTCTGACGATAACCTAGTAATAAGAGTTATGCATCAATTTGAAAAGGACATGGAATGGAAGTAAACAAGAGAAATTAGACATTGTACAGCTAAAAGAAACAGGCGAAGCTGAAAAAATATATATACTATTAAAGGAAAAATGGGAAGCCAAAGGAGATAAGAAAGGTGAGAGATATGGGAGAAAATCAAACACAGCAAGAAAGAATCAGCAAAAGAGACAGTTGGAGGAAAGTGCAGGCAGAAGATAAGAAAAGAATAAATCACAGGTGATAAAATGGTTGGACAAAATGCAGGAAAGAAGAAGCTGGGAAGATATAAATATTGAAGAAAGCAGAAGAAAATATTGGAGACTTAGTAATTAACTCAGAGGAGAAACAGAAAAGGCCAAAGAAAAATCAATAGGTTACAATTACAGTGAGATAGAACAATTAGATAAGGAAGGAAAATATGATGTGATGTATAAAGATGTAAAGGTGGACACCTAACATTTAGAGGGAAAGTAAGAAGTAGCTTTGAGATAAAAGACAAAGATGGGAAAACTATTACTGAACCAGAATGCATAGCGAACAGATGGAAGGAATACATTGAATAATTATTTGAAAGAGAGAAAAGACCATGGAAAATGAATTAGAATGAGAGGAAGAAAACAAGACGGTCAATGATGGAAAAGGATACAACATAGTTGAAAATTGAAGCATCTACAAGGGTAATTAGAAAAATTCTCCAAATGGAATAGAAATAAATAAATTACCTTAATAAAACTATTTTATTTTTCAATGTAGACTCCCTGTACACCAATTCACTTGGTCCAGCGATGCTCTGATGTCTTGATCCCATCTCGAAAATTAGATTCCTTCAAATTTACATAATACCCATCTACTTCGACTGTTAGTTCTTTGTTTGAAGAGAATTTCTGTCCATGAATGAAAATGTTGAGCTCGGGGAAGAGAAGGAAATCTGATGAAGCCAAATCAGGTGCATAAGATGGGTGTGGCAATAATTCATATCTTAGTTCAATTACTTTTGCCAAGGCAATGAAGCTTGTGAGTGGGCGTGCAATGTCTTAATGAAAGATGGCTTTCTTCCTTGCCAAACCTGGCCTTTTTTCATGTATCTTTTACGGTAGTTGATCCAGGAGGTTAGCATACTATTGTCCAGTAATTGTTTGACCAGTGGGACGATGATCTATCAGCAGAATCGCTTTTGCATCCCAGAAAACTGAAGAGTCACCTTTCCAGCCAACTGTATTGCCTTTGCTTTCTTTGGTAGTGGTGAATCAACATGTTTCCACAGCTTTTACTGCTGTTTTGTCTTTGGGATATAGTAATGGACCCAAGTTTCATTTGTGGTCATAAAGTGGTGCAGAAAATCTTTTAGTTGCTCTTAAAATGGGTCAAAATTATTTGGAAATTTGCATTCTAATGCACTGGTGGTCCTAAGTCAAGAGTTGTAGCAGCCATCTAGCAGATAATTCTCTCATATGCAGACCCACAGTTAAAATGCAATAAATCCATTCCGATGACATCCCTACAGCTTCAGTGATTTCTTGCACTTTCAGTCGGCAATCCTCCAAGATCATTTTATGCACTTTTGCAGTCATTTTTGGAGTAGTGGTACATTTTGGTTGACCACTACGAGGATCATCATCTAAGCTGCCCCAACCAAACTTAAACTCATTAGTCTACTTGGCAACAGTTGAATATGAAGGAGCAGAGTCCCCCAGAGTGTTCTGAAAGTTGGCATGAATTTCCTTTCCCAAAAATAAGGAGAATGATTTTTTGCCACCGATGCAGATGGCTGGAGTGGGGTGATTAGAGGTGGGAAAGGTAATGGGAGATTGGGAAAGCAACACAACTGACGTACGTCAACTGAGGGCATTTGCAGTGCACTGATTGCTGCTGGACTGGACCCCTATTCGAAGGTCACATCACAAATTCATGATGCCACTTTCCATGGAGCAATTATATGCTATAAAATTGTGCATTAAGCTTGGAAAATTGGGTTTGGTGATCATGACTATAGTTAAGGATGCTTATGGAGATGGAGAAATGTCCCAAATGATAGTTTTCTGATTGCACAGGATGTTCTGGGAGGGCAATGAGGAGTTGAGAATGCATGCACATCCATCAACAACACAGTGTGATGAAAGTATGTAAAAAGTGAGACACATGCTCAATTCTGATTGACCTTCAGTGTCAGGATGTTAGCAGAAGAGAGCAATATTCAGCAAACCACAGTGTATTGAATTCTTACAGAAGATTTAGCCATGAATAAGGTGTGCCTACATGGTCCTAAGATGCTGTCGGAAGACTGTTTGTGTGACAGTCTTGTCTAGGACCTCTTGACCACGTTGAAAGTGAACCAAATTTTTTAGAATAGGTGTTTACCGGTGACAAGTCAAGGGTCTTTGAGTATGACCCAAGTACAACCCCTTTGAGTATCATTTTGGAACACTGGATTTTGCCCAAGGCCATGACGAGGTGCCTGAACGAGGGTCCCATTGATACCTTACCACAACAATGGAAGCATACCACAACTGGGGGATGCACTGGCATTGGTATGTCGATACATAAGGGTACCTTTATGAAGAATTTTAGCAATTTATACTCTGACATGCAATGCATTTTTTCCCAAGATTTATTCTACTTATATCTGGGACAGACCTTGTAATTAATCACAGCTCAAATCTCAATTTTTTCCAGTTACAAATCACTACATAGGAACAACAACAGAGAAGCATCAACAGCACAGATCTCTTCCCAGAACACTGCTGCGTTATGTGTTTCCTCATTAAGAATTACCTATTACTACGTGGGAAACTCATTGCGCTAGCACTGAAATCTGGTGGTGATCCCAAGAACCTTTCTAGCTACCCTCGTAAAAAAGAGATGAGAATCAGTAAACCAACGGGGATTGATGAAACTCCAGTTGAAAGATTGAAAGCTCTCAATAAGAAAGGAAAGAAAGAATGAACAACTTTGAGTAATAAGATTTAAAAAAAGGTCATTGGTCCAAAAACTTCAAGGAAATTGTAATGATTCCTATAGAAAAAGTAGAATAACAAGAAATGAGAGGAACCCAACATGATAAGCCTGATATCACATGTGGCTTAGATAGTTTTAAAAGCAATCAATAGAAGTTTGTATGGGAAACTAATAAGCATGATGGGAGAAGAACAGTAAGGGTTCAGACAAGAAGTAGGCACAAGAGGTGCATGAAATAGGTCTGTTGAAAGTAAGTGGTGATAGTAAGAGCAAAAACAACAAAAATTATCTGTTGTACACATTGACTTGGAGAAATCTTTTGATAGAGCAAGATGGAAAAAATTAATGGTGATTCTGAAAAAGCAAGGACTTGAATGGAGACTAATAAAAACCCCGTACCTCAGTCAGAATATCAAAGTACATAAGGATATGAGGCTGGCTGATAGATGAGATTGGAATAGGAATGGATGTTAGACAAGGATTCTGCCTGTCACCAACCTTATCTAACATATACTTGTACTTGGAAGAGATACTAGCAGAATAATTTGATGGAAAACGGAAAGTCATAAGATGCTAGCAGACCTGAAAGACAAATGTAAAGAATATGAATAGTAATAAGCAATAAAAATACTTAAGATAATAATAATAATAGGAGGTAAAGGCAAATGGATCAGCATCACATTGGAAAATGAAGTGATTGATGAAGTACAGCTTCAGGTATTGGGGAAGTGTCATCCCTAAAGACATGTCCTCGTGGCAGAATTGGTAAAGAAAATCAAGAAATAAATATTAATTGCTTGAAGAGTGCATGCTGAAGACTGTCTCAGAAGGAATGAGAGAAGGAGAGAGAGGATGAGGGAGAAAGAGATATATTTTAATACGTTACCTGACAATGTGAGGAATCTTAGTCAAATTGAAAAAACCTTGCCAATATCTGTTAAAATATATGCTCTACTCTGTTGATCAATATCAGCAACTATAATTTGCAAATTTATCATTTCCTCTGATGTGTCCAATATTTGTTCAACCAATCCTTGGGCAAAATAAATGATTTGATGGGGCTGGACGTGATTATGATTTGCAGAAAATACAAAGAAATGAAAATAATGAGGCCAAACATGAGTGAACCTACCACATGGCAGAACAACCCAAAATGAAGATGATGATTTATTTTACACATTGTATCACTAAATATTCATTGCAATATTTTTTTCTCGTACCTAATTTGCAAAACTCAAGGACAAAGTCTCCAATGTTGTTAATAAATAAGTAAAATTATGTAATTAATATTTATAATCATAATTCTGAAGGTTACCACAATTTTAATAACAAATCATCAGCTTCAGAGATTTAATTAAATTGAGTCCATTGTTTCAAAAAAACTTAAAGCTACAAATGTTTGGGGCTGAGATACCCAAAGATAAAATTTTGAGTAATCAATTAAGATTACAGATGCATTCCTTCATACAGGTAATTAAATATTAAGCAATTTCAATGACCATACATTTTTGATTACATTTTAAGAGAATACCTTAAATTCATCTGTTTTCTTCTTTGAGAGAATACCTTAATTCACCAATATTTCTTCTTTCAATTTCACAATCCTCTCCCTTTCCTCCAGCACAGGATATGCGTCATGCAAGTCACACACCCTTCCTTGAGGAGTAATACTCCTCGGATGCCTTTGTTCATTAGAAGTTGAAATGCTATCTTACAATATACAACCCTTATGACTTGGCATCTTATAATACATTAACAATTTTATGCATTTTTTAAAGGAAGCACTCATTTTCGTAAATTGTTTGCCTGTAAATTGGCCATTTGGCATAGCTTTAGTTTTTTGTGCCACATAAGCTTTTGTTTTCCTGTCACTACACTTCAAACTGGAGGATTGGTAAAAGAGGCATGGGCAAAACTGGAGGCAGGAATGAAAACTGATGGGAAATTCAAAAAATCAGTTAAGTTTGAAGATCAAGCTTTAAATAGCCAGTCAGCCAAGGGGTTGCAAACTCTACCGAATGCATTTGAAGGTCAGTGCAATTGGTACCGGATGAGAATAAATGTAAATGAAACCAAGGTTATGTGGTTTTCAAGATATAGGAAGGCTAAGTTACATATTAAAAAAGGAGTGCATAAACTTGAACAGCTGGAATGAATGATTTACCTATCAACAAAATGCCCTACACAAAAATGGTCACAGTAGTATGGACATTAGGTGAAGAATTGCACTATGCAAAGAAGTTTTCATGAGGAGGGGGAATGGATGACTGGGACATAGAGTGAGCATGTTAAGAAAAGGTACATAAAAACTTTGACATGCAGCATGGTTTGCTACAGTGAGGAAAAATGGCCATTTAAGCTGGAGGATAGGCATATATTGGAGACTTTAGAAATGTTGGTGTAAAGAAGGATGTAAAAGGTGAAGTGGACTGAAAAGTGGAAAGAAAACAAATGAGGAAATGCAGGGTATAGTGGGGAAGGAGAAAATATTGTTGGGAGATATCCAAAGGAGACTGGAAAGACGGATTCAGAGCATTTTGATTGGGAATCGGATGTTCACGACTGAGATTGATGGGATAACGTTGGGAAAACAAGGAAGGGAAAGGAATAGGATAGGGATGTTGGATGGAATGAAGGGATGAAAGAAGTAGGCAGAATTGAAGAGAGATTTACTGCAGTCCTTGATTTTCTGTTGTCCTTTGTTTAGGAAAAATTGCATAGACTGTGTTCATCCAAAATTACCATAACTGGTAGAATACAAAAATAAATACTTCAAAGTTCAAGTCACATTTATGATTGCTTTAAGGTGACTTCTAAAAATTCAACCATGTGGAATATGTTGAAGGAGCCAACAAAGCAGATATTTTGACACATTGGACAGCTAGGGATTAATAGATTTTTAATTTAATAGAAATTTATTTCTCTTTTGTTTTTGTTATAAAATTGGTGGTAATCAGATGAATACTCGTAAGGTAGCAGATCTTTCAGTAATGTAACAATTCCTTCACAAAATCGTACCTTGCCAAATCACTTACCCAATACCAAGGGGCTGATGACCCCAGTCATCACCTATTAATAGCCTCTAAATGGAAACTTGAGATCCCAGAGTGCACAACATACAGCCCTTTGGTGTCAACATCCATAGCTAAAGCACATACAAATGATCCCATAGATCACCCAGCCTTTGCCTAAAATGAAACCATTTGTGCTAGTTAATTTTACTACTAAGCAGGCATTATCAATTGTGCTAATTACACTATTCAATACTTGAATTGCAGCGTTATTTACTCTAAATATCAAAGTATGTCTTATCAGATAAAATAGGTGGATCTACAATTCTTAATTTCATTATATTATTTCTTCACAACAATTATTTTTCTCTGTTAATTAACAGTATTTGCTGGGTCTAAGGACAAAATGCTTTGATAGATGCAGTATCATACGATTCTTCAGCAACAATATAGCAAACAAAGATAAAAATATTTTTCCATTAAGCAAAAGCCACAATGTAATATTTCTCCGTAATTTTTGTATGGTAGTTTTCTATACATGTAATTCCAAAATCATAAATATCCTTACTGTAGTCCAGTGTAGTAGTTTTGAAGATGGAGCCAAGGTTAGTAAAACACCTCCAGAGAAAGTAGTTTTAGGAGTCAGTGATGCCACAGTCAATTTTTTGTGTAATCAAACTTATTATTTGCAACAACCATATACATATTTTTTCTTTAAAAACAAAACTTTTAACAGACTCCATTTATGGAAATTAACAACAATATACATACATACTTGTTTTAAGAATAATCATGTTTCAAACATAGCGAGCAGGCTTTCCATTTGCCTTAATAATTTCAAAATTGATTAGGTCCCAGTGATTATATTTATTTAGTATATAACAGTGTTCACGAACATTTTTTTCACATCGTTTCCTGTACAAAATCCATCGTATTCATGTTTGTGTCCACTTGGCCATCAAAATTTAGGTAACCTTTTGCACTGAAGTAAAATTCCGGATTTTAATAATTTTTGTGCAAAAAAATATTATTGCTGGGCGAAAAAGATGTGCAACTTCAGCATCCTCCTTACACTCTCTCCATAAAACTGAGTGGAATAATACTGTCAAATCCTTGTGAACCCGATGATTCAAAGAGAACACAACAAACTTCTAGGAACATAAAAGCTCTTTGGCTGGGAAAGATTTCGTCTTTAGTTTTAAAGGTCCACACGTGTCACCACTTTTATAAGAACAAGCAAGGACACTACTTAGAAGGTCACATGTGAGTCATACCGAAGGCCAGAAAAATATATACTGAAAATCAGTCAAATAAAATTTAAGACCCCCAAAAAATAAAAGAGGAAATGTATGGTAACTGATATTATTTTGAATTGTTTGAATGAACAATAAGCACCAGTTATACTTAATCTAGCATAACTTGGAACACAAAAATTTGGTAATAATATCTGCTGTTCGCTCAGGATTGCTCAGGTGAAAGTGATGGGTGCCCTCAACTTCGTAAAATTCTAGCCTCTTCGCTGAAGTTCTCATAATGTCTAGGGCTTCGTAATAAAACTTTGAATTCTCAAAATCCTTCCCTGGTTTGCCTTTGATGTTAAGCACTTCACATTTGATGTTACTAGCCAATTTCATTAGTAGACTGTGAGGATATTCTGACAATAAAGTTGTACTCGCGTTTAGTCGGGGATCCCGGGAATAATAATACTTTCCACACGGAAACTCAATCTTTCCACGTTTTAAAAGAATTTCACAGCATGATTTGGTAAGAGATCCTTTATAACCTTTATATAATCTTTCAATTAATTCGGGGTAAGAGTACTTGGGAGAATTTTCTACACTGATATCGTGCATTTCCAACGCTTTATCAATCATTGAATCGCTTTTTTTGAGGACATAATTAGGGTTTACGGTCACCGGTTTGGCGAGATCAAGTCCTATTAAAGTTTCCGTTTCCTCAGGATATACAGCCGAATACAAAAAGCCCAACTCACTTCCCAATGAATGCCCTAAAATAGACACACGATCCCACTTAAAATACTTCACAATTCGCTGAATTGTTAGCAATCCCTGCAGAGTATTGTATGAAAGGCTTGAAGGGTACCATGAGGATAACCCATGTCCAGGGAAGTCAATTGCAATTAAGCTGATGTTGTCTGGGAGCAATGGTGCCACTCTATCAAATGTACCCGCATTGTCCTGCCAACCATGAAGACCAAGCAAAGGCTGAATATCCGTACTCCCCCACCACTTTCCTAATTATAAAAGGAAAATGAACGAAACTTTAATGGATGCAACGTGAACCATCGCAGTTTTATGCACATATGCAGTCCCAATGTCTCGCTTATTAACGAACATCTGCTCTTTATATTTTTCACAATTCTACAAAAGATAACACGGCATACCCGATATATGACCCCAAGGAACAGGAATTTTCACTTCCGTAATCTTGCTTCCAATTTTTCCCGCAGAACTGCTGACAAATCGCTTCACGGAGCAACAATTAGCCAACCTCATTTTGATAGACGATTTCGAAATGCGGACGACCTACGCATTCAGATGTTTCCTCGCAATTTTCGTCATTACGATGTTTCTTGCTACATTCGTAAAATTTACAAACTTAGTTACTTGGAAGATATCGCGGGTATCTAGTATGTTAAGGATGCGGTTGATCTTCCACGTTTGTACAGGATACCCCAAGATATATCAAATGCTATTGCTTTGCTTTTATGCGACTAGAAGGATCGATAGACTGCTTTAACTTTTCAATTTTGTGGCACCGTCAGTAATAATGTGGTATGAAGGATGTAACGCTATATTCCGATACACAGGCCAAAAGATATATACGGTCTGAAAACTTACAGCCATCTAAGTATCTGTAGCACCACCTTCATGAATCCTGAATTTAAGTACCTAAGGCATTCCCAGAATACTAGTAATGAAATTAATATCTAAGATTCAAGAAATTTTTTCACGACGGAAGCAACTTGTTCAGGTGTGTCCAAATGGAAATGATGGGTACCCTCAAGGAAATAATGTTCGAATCTCCTAGCTCCCATCTCCATCAGTTCCAAAGTTTTTCCATGAGCTTCAGACTGACCAAACCCCCAGCCTGGCTTCGCATTTAATTGTAGAACGTTGCAAGATATTCTTGATGCACACGCAAAAAGCATTTCTTCCGACAACCTACCAAACGGCAGGGCTTTCAGTCTAGGATCACGAGAGAAATAATATTTTCCTTTAACATAGGATTCTTTGGCCCCACGCTTCAAAATTGCTTCACAGCACTTTTTGGAGAAAGGCCCCTTACTAGCCGTCTGCATTAATTGAATCATTTCAGCCATACTGTACGCTGGAGGCTTTTTTTGAGCAATTTTCTCTTCTAAATATAACGCACTCTCGATGGCAGTTCTCAAACCTTGTGCAACGTTATCTTCTGTTTGGATTATCTCGGCTCTTGCACAATCAATTCCGATCAAGTTCAAGACATTATTAGGAAAAAAAGCTGAATATGTAAAAGTCACCTTACTTCCATATGAATGGCCAATAAGGGTAATCTTATCCCAATTATAATGCTTGACTATTTGCCTGATTAAGGTGACTCCGTCCATAAAGTTGTACGTAGTTCCTAAAGGGACATGCGAAGACTTGCCGTGGCCAGGCAAATCAATTGCAAGAAAACTTGAATTCTCTGAAACTAATAATGGAGCCAACTCATCAAAACTTCCAGCATTATCTTCCCATCCATGGACAGCAAGAATTGGTTGCACGTTAGCTGCTCCCCACCATTTGCCTGATAATAAGAAAATGATAGTATATTTTGCCAAATGTCAAATTTGTGTTATGTAAAAACATTACTATAGTGGACAGAGGTAAACTTTAATACCTGAAACATTACCCCAAGGAATTGGTATAGTGATATCTTCGAAATATTTTGCACTATTCTGGTAATCCATGCAAAATAATCTTGAAGACGAGCATAGCTGTCTTTTCCTGGGCAATACGACGCCCATGGATGGAAAACGCGCAATCAACTGCCGCATGATTTTACTTATGCAGTATGTATCAAGCTACAGTTATTCAAACGTGACTGCTAACGTAGTATTCGATAGACCTACATCAACGCATGTCCACCGTGTGTCATCGAATCTGAAACTTAGTAAATATTTTCTTCTAAGCTGTGGCGCTTCATCACTATGCGAAAATTTTCATTCGGGTTCTGTTGCGTTAAGAAAATAAATTCTATCTCAAAACATTACAATTAATTTAAGTCGCATATTATAAAATTGCCATAACGCGGAAGTAGAAACAACTGCTGATTGCTTTCAATGCTCAAATTTAGGGTGAAGAGACACCAGAGGATCAATTACAAACAAGAAAGAATATTTGCAAGGCTCTATCGGGCGCTCAATCCGAACGCATCATGCATTCTAAAAGTAATTGCTACTTAAAAGTCTTCAACTCCAGACACACTACGCCTGCGAGTATTGAGCAACGAAGAGATAACTGATATTATAAATTAGGACCGTTTACCGGAAACTAGTTAACTTGACTAGCCAGAATGAGTCGTGTAGTAATTAATATTTTCATGGAACTTGGTTGCTGTTTCAAATGAGAGGTATCATATGCCAGTAAGTTAAAACTTGAAAAGCGAATTACGAAGAATTACTCAAACAGAATCATATTTGTGTGGTTACCTTCAGTCGAAATCAGTTTCGTACACGGCTTCGAGCTGTATGCTATTATCTCTATATCACCATTGTTTCTCTTAGCTCTTTTTCAACCAGAGCTCCTAATATTAAATGATATTCAAGTTACATCTCCTTTAAATCGTTGAAGAATTAAATCGATGGTTGGGAATACGTACTTACACAATCACTTAAGTGGTTTCGTAGGTTCGTTTGGTTACTAGGAAAACGTTTCTTTCATTTACTTGATCATATTTTGAGCGCATTCGAACCAATGAAATATGTTTTCTAATGAGGGTTAATTCTTTTGTATTGGGATATGCGACAGCTTATAAAGGTGTGGTCTGGTCGCAAGAAGATGTATGGTATTTAGACAGCCATCAGTACAATACCAACTGAAGTGTCCAGTCATGCTGAGGCTAAGAAGATTTACGAAGCATGCGAATTTAAATCCTATTTTGTGGGAAGCTACCCGAAACTGGACCTCAATAAAAAAATTCATCGAAATACAAATTCCGGTGCCATGGGGACACATTGCAGGTGGTTTATCAGTTCTTGGTCGATTTTCCTGTAAATCATAAGACTACATAGCATTTCCATTTATTTTACCATTTTGGTACTTGGTGAAAGTCTAGTAGGGTAAAATATTTGTGTGTAATCAATACGAATCAACCTCTCTAAATATGCATGATAAGATAGTTTTTATTTTATCGTATATTTTGATATACGAAGGTTTTTGTTGCATAAACCATAAGCATTTGAAGAGGTTCTCCAATTTAACTCTGTCCATGTTGATGTGTAATTAATAGGTTTTCCCATGGATGAAATCATTTCGTTAACACTTAGCAAGAAAGATATGATGATCTGCTCAAAGGAAGGTTTTGTTCATTATCAAGAATAACTTACGTTAACAATGAATTTTCTTTATGCTTATCAATATTGCCTTTACCATGCCTTTTAACCTTGATACCTTGTTTTAAAATATCGAAGTATGGAGAGGTAAATTAAATCTATTGAAAAATATTTGCCCTTGAATGATTTGTATTGAAGAATACAGTAAGAGTTATTTGCTAACCAAAATTAAAAAAAAAGCATCCAGAAGCCATCTGCAGTTTAATTACAAAAGTGGTTTACTATTTGTGGTTTAAATTTATTTTTAGGGAAATGGTGGGGCAACCCTGACAGTAAACCATTACTTGGTCTTCATGGGTGGCAGGATAATGCTGGTACCTTTGATGGAATTGCACCAATACTTCCAAACCATATTAGCCTCCTTGCTTTGGACTTGCCGGGACATGGTCTTTCATCTTGGTACCCATCTAGTACAAGTTATAATTCCTCCCAAGGTTTACTAGTGCTCCGTCATGTTGTAAAGTATTTTAAGTGGAACAAAATATATTTACTTGGCCATTCAATGGGAAGTGCTTATGGGTATTTATATGCTGCAGTTTTTCCTGATGAGGTAGAGAAATATATTGGGCTAGACTTAGCAAGGCCAATGGCAATCGATCCATATGCACTGGTACTTGAGGCTCAAAATATAATTGACCGGTGTTTAAATAATGACCACTTAAGTATGGGATCTGGGCCAAAGTTTAGTTATGATGAACTAATGAGTCGTCTTTTTACAGGCTATCAAGGTTCGCTTAGTGAGGAATCATGCAAAGTTCTTCTCAAAAGAGGAGCTGTTAAATTTTGTGATGGAAAATATTGCTATTCTCGAGATCCTCGTCTTAGCAGGAGTACCAATGACTTATCAGCATTTCCCATTTCACACATAAATAGAATGGCTGTAAATATTAAGTGTGAAGTGTTAAACATAAGAGGGAAATCAGGAGCAAGCTTTATTCCTCTTGATCAATACTATAATGCTCTGGAACTAATGAAAATATCAGCAAAAAGATTTGAATTTTATGAAGTTGAAGGGTCTCATCATTTTCATTTAAATGAGCCCTCGGAAACTGCAGCCCTAATTTCTCAATTTTTAGATTAGCCCTTTAATTAGGCTAATATTATATAACTTTTGACAATTTCAAACAATTTTCATTGTGATTTTGATGTGTGCTTCATGGCTGATTCAAAAAGTGTACACAATTTTTTATTAAATTTCACAAGTTATGTGGATCATTTCCTTGCATTTACCTTATTAAGTTGAATGTGATAGATCTAGTTTGAGCTCACTCCTCCTTGTGCTTCTTTTTATAGTTTCCTTATCCAGACAAGTGTTCAGCTTCAGCTAACCTGGAAGTTATCATGGGTATAATCAAAACAAAATTATTCTTCATCCATTTAGGCATCAACAGACACTTGTTCATATTAATTTGAAGTACAACCCAAGAAGCCAGTCACCCTGTGAAATAAAGTTTTTTTTCAACAGATGCAATGTAAGCCTGTGAAAATCTAAGATTGTAAAGCTACTAACAATGACCAAGTCTAATGGTGTGTACTTCAACACCTTTTCTCATGTTGATCATTGAGTTTTCATCATCTACCAAGGGCAACATTATGAAATGGAACTGTTAAGAAGATAGAAAAAGGGCCAAACATCGTAGGTGAATAACTTTGGCTTCTTACAAAGACTAATAATTTTCATTGCAGCCATGCCATGCTTGTTCTAGTTGAAGGCACACTGAGAGAAAACAATATGCATCCCATATTTCAGGACTGAAGTTCATGCACTTGTATGTAAAAAAAATTCTCCTAGGGGCAATTAGTTGGCACTGTGTGGATGACTATTGGGCTGGGTTTCCACTCCTACAGCTCCTTTCAACCTACTTAATGCCTCTTGATTCTCTGGCTGACATGACTGCAATAAACCCTGATGCTTGTCAGAAACCCAGAATCATTTTTTTGTGATAATAATGTTTATTTGTCCAGTAGACAGAGTGCTTAGTATTGAAAATGCAAATGACATTTGCATAGGACTTGTCGGTAGAAAATGATTCTTTAACAAATAGAGATACAACATAGTTTGACATCAAAGTAATGTACGCTGAATTTTTACACAGATATTCTTTTACACAATAATATCACTCGTCCACCAGATATACCAAATAGCTTGCACTTAGACAGAGAAATTTTTGTGTAATTTTTTGACATGGTTAGGTATATTGTTCAACAATTTTGTGCACATTGAAGTTAGTACTTAGGCTACCACAGACAGGTTAATGGATTAAAAATTTGTATATTTACATCTTCTAGTTTGGTAACAGTTTCAACTATTGTTCATCATAAGTTCATTCTTATTTTTCATAACATAAGCCACTGTGTGATAGATGTATCTACAAGATACAGTTAGTATTCCCAAATATTAAAAAAGAGATCAGCAATGTGCATGATAAGGTTGATTACTCGTACATATGAGCCAGTATTTTTTGTTTTTTAAGCACAAAGAATCCTCCCAAAAGAAAAGGTGAGACCAGCCTTTTATAATAAAACAAAATTAAACAATCAGTTATGCCACACGAAGGACCATGTTAAACCCATAAACAAGAGTGGGGTGTACAAACTCCTCTGCAAAGGCTGCAACCAGATATGCATAGGCTAGACGGGAAGGAGATTTGAGACAAGAGTAAAGGAGCACCGAGCATGCTTTAGAAAAACATCTCTATGTCACTCTTCACCAAACACCTGAGGGATTGTGGCCACAGCAGCTATTTCATCCCCAAAATCCTGCACTTTGATATTTAATAATACATATTTTTGTGCATAATGCTTGGGTACACAATTCATTGGAATGCATGAAAAACAGATTCACTGTAAAGGCAAACTAGTACCATTAAAAGGAATCCTTAACTTCATATATCATGCGTATAATTTTTACATGCCTTGACTTTCTTTAACTCTACAGTTGCTATTAAGTTTTTTATATTTTTTTGTTGTTGTTCCCTGGTGCAGTTTGGTCTCATGAAAATGTATTGGCTTTGTAATAACATTCATTTAACAATTATTATATAAATGTTTTTCCATACCCTGAGCTCCATCCTTTTTCAGTGTCTTATCTACCCTCAATTTCTTTCTCTCTCTTATGTCACTGAAGCTAAATGCAGGGCTTCCCTTAAGCTCTCAACCAGTAGTACTGCATCATTGAGTTTTAAAATCGTAGGTAAATGTACATTTAGAATTATTGTAGCAGCCTTATTTATGCATTCACCTCTCACTCATGCATAAAAGCATTAAATAACAATGGCAACATTATGCTTTTTTGTTTCACATCATACTTGTTTAATATATTTACTTCAAATCACGTTACATCTACATGATACCCCCGCAAGCTGCCGCAAGGGCGTGCAAGAGAATGCAGGATAAATCTTACTCTGGCCTTACTGTGTTAATAAATTGATTTTTTAGTATCTACTACTACTTTTTATACTAATACTACTATTTTTGAATTTATTCATCAAATATCATTCACCTTAAACTGCGTGCTGCACATCTAGTCATCAATAATTTTCACTCCAAGTTTCAACATATGGGATGATATATTATCTTAACCTACAGCTTTTAATTTTTTACAGCTTTTAAACTATCACTCCCACCTCCAACTGAATTTCATTTTCTCTTAAATCAACGTTACTTACTCATCACCACATCACTAAAATCAGCCGTATGGTATTTTTTCCATATACATCATTTTGATCACTGTGACATGAGGAAAGAGCAATGGCTACAGCTCTTAAAAGAAATGTAATTATTAATGAGAAAAGAAGGGAACAGTACCCTCTGCTGGCTTTGTCACAGTGTACCACCTGACTTCCTATCCCATGGCATTTCCAAGACAAAATAAAACAATGTATAAAGAGTGCTGATAGCCTCCTTGAATGGACTTAGAAATGATTTTTGGTTTATGAGGAGCACCAGAAAACAGGTGGTCATCTGGTTAGGGATCCAATATAAAGTAGGACGAGAGGATTTGATTTAAATATAACTCACTTAAAATACAATAGATGTGAAGAATCCACCATCACCAAACATTTGATGCCAAACACTCTGTGACTCCCCAAGACTTACACAATTTAAAAACCCATCCATCAACCTCCTCGACCCCAATGAATGTATTTATCTGCAAATTTTTTGAGCAATTCATATTCATGCTTAGGCTCCACTGTCTCCCACCTCTTCCAGTTATTCTCATACAGTTAACATAATTGCTATCTTCTGCCTCCATTACCTTTTTCTCTCCCTTCTGCTTAACTTCCCCACAATAGGATGCACAATCATTTCATAATTATACCTTGCCTGTTGAAGATGGCATTGCTATCAAAGCAGCTTTGCAAATATGTCTTCTCTCTACCCTTTTCCATAGAAAATTTTTGTTCCTCACACATCCCCTACTTCTACCCTCTTTTATATTGCATTCATGCCCCAATGGTCACCGATTATATTCCAGTGCCACTCAAAAACAGGTGAAAGTTCTATAACATTAAAAACTCGGGGCATCCATCATCAGTGGATCTGAGCCTGTAAGTTACTATTCATTTTGTACTCTTACTTTTTCCCCATAACAAAGAAAACTCACATGGCAGTGCAGTGTGTTGTCTCTTTTCCAGTAGAGAGGCAACAGGCCAAATCAAAATTTCTCTCTATTTTTTTGGTTCTTCACTACATGCTTTGATGTTGTTGATAAAAGTTTCACTAGTGTTCAAGCCAATATCTTCAGGTCAAAGGTGTCTGACTGAAGTTTTGTAATCTTTATAAAGGTTGTACCACAGTACAACTGCTCCATGATTGCCTCTTTCTCAAAGGACTCTCTTCCAAGCACTATGGAAAGGGTATCCTTCTTCCATATATATGTTTTTGGCATTTTTGTGATTTCAATGGCTTCCTGTAATAGCCTGGGATAGTATCTTTTCTCCTAAGCAATGTCATTTGCTTCATCAAAAAGATTGCCATGGTCAAGTTCACTCCAGGTTCCACAATGGCAGAAGTTTGAAACTTATTTCATTCATGACACACTGGTGTTCTTTCAGTCATACTTTCATAGCTCTGTACATCTCTCCAATATATGATTTCCCATATGAGAATGGCAGCCAGTGCACTCCTTCATGAAGGTCATGTGGCAATCTGTCTTTTGGTGCTCATTGTCTTTTTCACACCATTGAACCTGGTGATTGCCGAGTGTTTCCTAAGGATCCTTGAGATGTTGTGTTACATCTTTTGATAAAGGTGGCCAAAACATCAATCCGGCACCATCCATCTGAAGATATTGGTTGGAATACCAGTAAAACTGTTGTCATCATTGTTGATGAATGTGGTGAAGACTGGAAAAATTGAGAGAAATTCTACTGATAAACAGCACTGAAATCTAAGACCCAACAAGTCAAATTGTTGGGAGTAGGTAGTGAAACAGCAGTGGGATTCTACTCAGCATCAGTTGACCAGGTAATGGGGAAAAGAGAATGGAATGACAGCAACAAGCATGGTCTGCATAGGAGTTGGAAAGGAGAATGAATCTTAATACTTGCCTCAAAGGTACTGCTACTTTCCATTCTTCTTCTGCAATCCCACCCCAAAGGAGGAGATCACTTCTCTTTACTTCCACTTCTGTTATTTTTGTTTTCTCGAGTCACGCGAAGAAATACTGTGCATTCCTATGACCATTATTTTCCCTGGTGAAATCCAACAACCCATTGGTTCTGAGCCGGAAGTCTTCACACTCCCTTTCCACAGTACATCTGAAACCTATGATGAAGAGCAACCAAGATATTTACTTGGGGTTACAAAGTAACACATTCCATTACTGGAGTGTAACTATCTGGTTTTCAGTGTTTTTATACTATATCAATTTCATATATTGTTTGTATTACATACCTCACAAGCAATTATATGATAACAAAGAAGGAATGATTAACTTTGAGTAAACTGAAAAAAAAATTATTCCTGGGTTCATAGTAAAATGAAGGCATTATTTGGTTACCAGTATTATCAATATTTACCTTTCCAAAGAAACTGCGGGAGATGCCGCAACAGTAACTTTTAACGGAGTCATCCCCTAATGTGCACTTCAATGCAACAATTTCAGAGTTTAAAAATCATTTGCCTTGACTGGGATTCGAACCCAGATCCCTCAATATCCGGTCGAGTGCTTTAGCCACTTAAGCTACCGAGGCATCCTCTTAAACTCTGAAATTTTGGGGCTTTTAAAGGAACAAGATTTCAGAGTTTAAGAGGACACCTCGGTAGCTTAAGTGGCTAAAGCACTCGACCGGATATTGAGGGATCTGGGTTCGAATCCCTGTCAAGGCGAATGATTTTTACACTCTGAAATTGTTGCATTGAATATTTACCTTATTTATTTACCTCCTGACTTGAAAAATTATTTGTATTTGAATACAGTCCCATAGTAACATATTATTTTACTCAGCACAAGGTGTGCAGAAAATAGTTAATATAAATGAGCCTTAATGTTGTAGGGAGATGTTTCCAGAATTTTTCATGTTATATCCCTTTCATGTTACTAGCCGAATAAATTCAGCATCAAAACATGTAGTCAACTTTACCTTGCCAAATTCATCCTACCAACTGACTACTACTGCAAGCATCAGTTGAGTAGACTTGAGCGCAGCTGAGCATATTGATGCAGAACTTAACTGGCTGACCACACACTCCTTAATAGCTAGGTGATGCACATTCTCTGGTACATCAGTTTTTTAGTAGTTAAAGAAAGATCCTTAATAATTCAAGGACATAATCTTTTGTCTAAATTTCCGGAGAAAGTAATACGGCTTTTTTATCTTATAAATTTTTATTTGATGAGTAAAGGGGAACAATTGCTACACTTTGCTATAAAAAGGAAATTCACTGTAACAATGAAGGTGTAGAATCTTGAGATAGCTTAACCACTGCAGTGTATCCAATGGTATTTATTTGTCTTGGCTGAAGTGTAGTTGGAATAATTTGACCTGGATACATTGAAGAAAAGACCAAGCAATATTTAAGGCTTCACCATCTGAGATAATTGTTATGCTATCAAGATGGATCAAGTGTCTCTGGATTCAGGGCTCTACAGAGAATTCCAGATTCCATTCCTGGTGACTTTGGATACTCCCATTTTCACCTAGGTTGTGATTTTTTTTGGTACCCACATAATTTATGAGGGTACCACAGGTAGCAACTGGAAAGATACTGTCCCCACCCATCCTAATGTGTGAACTTCACTTGATTTATGGTTTAATTTGAATTGATCTCTATCCTAAGCCATTGGACCAACCTTTGGACTGGTTACTCTGGCTTGTGTAGCAATTATGACCCTGAGATAGACTCGGACTACTTTTTTGAGAGGCATTCACCAATAATATGGGTAATATTGAATGTGGATGTCTTAACAGACACTTTGGTATTCATTCCACATTAATTCTATCTCCCTTTATTTCATCCAGTATACCCATCCTGTCCTATGTCCTCTCTTGCATAACTCTCCCATTATATCACTGTCTTCAGTATTCTATCACCAATCGAAAAAAAACTGGTTTGGTCATCTTTTGTGTCTTCTCCTGTGCTGCTGCTGCTCTAGTAAGGTGGGTTTCTGTATTTGCCAGGACTAATATTCATCTTTGTGTCCATCTTAGGGTTCTAGGATAAGTATTGAAGTGGCTTCCCATTACTTCCCTCATTAGTGTTTTTAATATTGCACCAATATCAGCATGATAAATAACCACGATAATCAACCCAAAAGTTGGTTAAATAAGTTAGGATACAGCTTCAAAGGCATGTGAAATTCACAGATCAGGTCAGTCCCTTTCCCTGTGCTGTATGTGTTTTCTCATGGAGATCTGGTACTCATCATGCAGCTTTAATGAAGCTGAGGATGCTCAGAGACATGCCCAGAAATTGAACCTGAGTCCTCTGATCAGTAGTCCATTACTCTATCTTGGGACTTACTCATACATGTCCCTCTTGCAAAATATGGCTTATATTATTTTCACCTTTGTATATTATAATCTTGCACCCAATTTTAAGGTGCACAAGAGCTGGCAGTACTTTCTTGAGTTGTAAAACTGAGGGGACTTTGGTTTTTCTCACATACGTACCTATATATTTTATGCAAAACAGTGGAAAGTCCCATTATTGTTACTTGGTAAAAACCTGTGAAATATATGTTTCAATTTGGATGATTGATATTAAGTTGCTGTCGAAGTTAGATTCCTCTTCCATGACATGATACCACAATAATTACTGCAAAGTTGGTTGAAAAGAAGAGGATAAATTCTCGTATTAAATTGCATGGGATTTAAAACTTGGGTTAAGGGGATATTCATTATTAAGAACAGTTCCTTTTTCATCTACAGATTCTCCCAAACTATCACTCCTCTTGGGTTTGACAATGCTCAGAACCGTTCCTCAAACTGGGATCTAAGCCTTATTAGGCTTGCCGCCTTGTTCCACAAGGCCCACATGTCACTATTGGTAGAACCCATGATCAAGTATCCCAAATAAGTTTATTCTTCATTATGCCATTTATGTATTGTGCTAGTATCTCTCATTTCACCAAGTTGTCTGTGGTGTAGGTCCATCATTCATATTTTTTGTGAATGCTTCATGAGAGCTATTGTGAACCAAAACCTTAACATAGACACCCTAATCATTGTTTTTGTTTGTACTTCATCAAGTTTATAGTCGAAACACAAAAGTTGGTCATTGAATCTATTTCTATTACTAATAATTACAGATAATTTGGAACAAGTACATTTTATGCTAAACAAAGAGTTAATTAATGGAAATCAAACCATTGGTGTAGCCATCCCAAGTAACCAAGAAATTAGGATTGTGCTTTCAGAAAAATTATGTTGAACTTTGGTTGATCTCTCAACGTTTACTTTTAATAACATTTACTTCCAATAATCATTCTTTGCTTCTCAAAAGATTATGTTGCACCATTTGCAAATAATTTGTTTACGGTAGATAGTTCCACATGTAATTTACTGCAACGGAATTTGTTTAATAAAGATAATTATGTACAGAGAGATATTGTGTTCATAAAGCAATGTTTCCAGAAAATGCATTGAAAAACACTGATGCTAATCATACATTTTCATTTGTCTTTTTATCTCCCTCTTTTCGTGGAAATATTTTCCTCAGTTATTTAACGATTAATGACAATCTATTTTTTGCTTATTTTCTCCTTCTAATTTCTTAGCACTGTGTACAATTTCAGTATAACATAGCATTTCAGAAGATAAAGTAATAATGTAAGTTCGTATAAAGGGCAACAGTTCTTGGATTCAAAAGAGAAGTTGGATCGAAAATGGCTTTCAGAAGTTAGAATTTCGCAATTCAGTTGTCAGACGTCTCCTGCATTGCGCACTATCTGTTTGACGTCACTAATATATGAGCAGGTAGGACGGCGTCGTTGATGTTCGTGTATTCGTCAGCGACGAAATCCAAAGAAATCAGATGCAATTTTGACAATCCAAAAATATTGAAATTAAATATTAAAACTATAGTATTTAAGATATCTATGGATAATAGAAAAGGGGCAAATTTTCCTTATTTGGGTTTAGTAAATTGAACTAATGGTTTCATCCTATGGTTGCCATTGAACATTGCTCGATGAAGGAATAACCTTCCGTTCATACGTGAAGGAGTTAGTCGGATTTAAGACCTGAAATCCAAGTAAGTATTGTTTATTAATTATAAAGCGTTTTTTAACCCTGAATTTAAGTTTTTAATGTATTCGGTGTGCATTTTATTTAACGTGATTATTACTCGTCACTGATGTTAAGATGGCGGACGTTTAGTGTGATACGGTGGTAGTGCATAACTGTTATCACAATAAAAGTCTTATTACGCTTATGACAATATTCTTTATTATCTGAAACCGAAAAGGAGTTAAATAGTGAAAATATTCAATATTCTTGTGTAAGTGAATTTGTTACTGTGATGCTTTTTGTTGTATTTCGTTGGGATATAACATTGGACTGTGGTTTTATATTCATTGACATACATAATTTCTTCTTTTCGTTTAGGTGTCATGCCTAGTGGCAAGGATCCAGAAAGAAATGGAAGAACCTCTTTGGATCGCAGACGCCCTAATTATGCTAGTCCAAAATCTGAAGTTCAAGCTCGTGGGAGTGACTTAGACAAGCCAAGTTTAGGTAATTATGAATCAAGTGCATCGTTTAAGGACAGGAAGCGTAAACACAGAAAGTTGGGCAAGAGAGGTAAGAAAAAAAGACATTCCAAAATTGATGGATTTGATTGCCCCGGTGTACCCCTCAAGCCTTTGGTTGAGTACTCGGACGTTAGTTCAGAAGATCTTTCTGAACCCGAGGCTGGGGAAATTCAAAGTGATGATAGTATGCGTGCTAGTTTGAGTGAAGGTGAAGTGAGCCCTGTGCCAAAAAAGCGCCGAAGAAAATCTAAAATGAAATATTCTGATGAAATGGATAGGCGTCATGGGAGAGAAATCTCTCCGGCACCAGTGAGAGTTGATAAGCGCGACAGGAATCTTACTCCATCACCAGTTCGTAGTGATACCTTAGTGTCGAAAAGTATTAAAAACAAGGACAAAGTTGTATCTCCTCGAGAAGAATCGAAAAGCGAACGACATCGGTCGAAGAATATTTCTCTTTCGCCTTTGAGGAGAAGTGATAAGCATCAGCGTGATAGGAGTCAAACTCCGTTAGAACATCCCAAGGGTGACCTAAGGGATATTTTGCTTTCCCCTGTTGCTACTCTGAATCCCGAGAAGCAAATATCCCATAGTAATTCACCGTACACCACCGGCATTGAAAAGGGCTTGGATCAAAGCACGTCCCCGAGGTTGTCGGATTTTAAGAAATCTAAAGATGATGTTAACACCGAACCAATAGATAGGAAGCGTGACAGAAGGGATAGGAAAGACAGGAAGCACAGACATGAGAAGGAAAGGAAAAAGCTAAAATCCTCGCCAAACAGGCGGAAAAAGTGGAAATTGAGACCGTCTCATAATCTGAGTCCGGGTAGCAATAATGTTGCTGAGGCAGAGAGTGCAGTTTCTTCTGCCGAGGCGAGGACAGCTCATGTCGACAGTTGGAAAACCAGCGGTGGTATTGAAGACGACATTCACGACTTTCAGGAAAAGAGGCGGCGGCTAGGTAGCGCCAGCCCTAGGGATTCTGATTCGTTCCCTACTTCAGGTGGTGTAACACCGAGAAGAGGCGGCGAAGCATCAGGAGGTTACAGCCCAACTTTATCTTCCAGTTGCCCGCATATGAGACGAGGTTCCCATAGCCCCGTTTCCCCACATACTCCACCATTGCCCCCCAAAGCCTACGAAAAACTTGTTGGGCAAATGCAACCATTGTTGTTGAGTCGCTCATGTACCCTATCATCATCATCCAGACGATCTGCAAGTATCGAGGGTCAGTTGCCGTACCGAAGTGTCTCACCAGCACCTCTGCCACAATCTGCACCTAAAGCTTCTTCTCCAGCGAAGCGCCGAAAAACTTCTTCCAGTCGCAATCACAGAACCAGAAGAGATAAGCAGAGAAAAAGTCGAAGTCGGACGAGGTCTCCGGCTAGGTAAGTCATACAATTTTCCCCAACTCGTTTTTAAGGTGACAGTGTTTCTGGAGAAGTGAGCATTTTTGGTAGAATGATTATGAATATAAACATCCTTACGTTATTTTATATGAAATATAACGCCATGCTAAGCCCAATGCTAACCCTTGCGGAGTTAATAATCTGATCTTAGGGGTAGAGAGAAGCGTACCCTAATTTGTGTTAACGGGGGTTTATTAGAAACATGTTAGGTATCAATTAAACCCTGGTAGAGTGTAGCTGATACATAACATATGTATAAGTGTATTGTATCCAAAAGCATACCATTGATTTAAACCACGGAAATCTGGCTAATAGTTGAGTAATTTACCCGCTGATACCTAACATATGTATAAGTGTATTGTATCCAAAAGCATACCATTGATTTAAACCACGGAAATCTGGCTAATAGTTGAGTAATTTACCCGTTTAATTTTGATATACATAATTTAAGAAGTTATATAACTAAGTGTGGTTTTTATCACAATGACATCGTAAATTATCTATATTATCGACAAAAAACCAAAACCGTGTTGCATGAAACATTTTGCAAGAAGTATATAATTTAATTATGTAGTTAGTAAATGGTTTTGTGTTACTCAATTTTTTAAATGAGTATATTAATTTTCAGCCTGAATGATGAAATAATTTAATTGTAATAGTTCAAAATAAACTGCAATGGAATAAATAACATAACATAATTGCACTTTGAGTCATGTCAACAATAAGGTGGATACAAGTAGCATGGGGTATTTATTCTCTTAAGTTGATGTACAGCTGGCACTTATGTTTTATTATACTTGTGTATGAAGCCCATGTAGCACTGCCGAACAAATTGCCAGCATTGCCTAAACATTTCTAGATAAATTATGTTGTAGAATCTGTTTGGCCGACCAAATTATTCAGCTGTTGTTTGAAGGGGTGTACAATGTAAAATTGTGTGATTTCAATCTGGTTGTCACCTGGTAAACCCTATCAATAAAAATCTATGTACTTAAAATTAGTTAGTAGTTAATCTACCCAGAATAAGTGACATTCATATGCCATAGGGTTGATTACCTGGTAAGAGTTCACCTTTAACTGTCAAAAATACTTTCACATTGAATGCCTATTAGTTGAAATAAAAGTTTTTTTTCAGAAGATAGATTTTGCATTTTAATTCTTTTTCAGGGAAATGTTGAGTGAGGAATATTGCTCTCTACTAAAACAACGAACCGGACAAGTGAACCATGCAATTGGTTTAGATACTCTGGTCAGGATGAGACCCATTAATTGTTTGGCCCCTTGGGAAAACACAAAAATGATTGTGTTATAGTCAGTCAGTCATCAACCATTCCTTTGCTTTACAATCTATTCTATAAAATCAAGCCACCGTATTTAATGGATTTTTGTTCAGTAAATCAGTTTCAAAGTATCAAATTCCCTAGGGCTAACAATGGAAAATGGTTCTATTAAATAAAATGTAAAACTGTAAAAATCTCTAAAACAGAAAAAAATATGACTCATTCAATTATGAAATACTCATTAATTTCTTGATTCTCAGAAACCTGAAACACCTGTGTTGACTGTTTCATGGCAAATATTCACAACAACTCGTATCTAGCCACTGCTATGAAAAAATAACCCAATAGAAAGGCATTTTCAGAAATATGGTTATTTTAATGCAATAGAAAGGAGCAAGTAAGTGGCTGCTCTTTTCATGGACTATACAAATTTTTATCCTAGGCTTTTTAGTATTCTGTTTACCAAATTAATAAGATGGTTATTACATTCATGACTAGCTCCCCAAATAGCACCTTGCTTAATTTAGGTATGCAAATTCAAATAAATATCCTGAAACTGTGCATGTAGGAAACCATATTTCAGTTTTGCCTAAGTTATAATCAATGGTAAATAATAACCTTCGTAAAAAAACGGTTCCTCGTGTTCATTAGTGATGACACCAAAGCCGTAAGTCAAGACTATGATATATGTGATGGTGCTAGGGCAGTTAATAGAGAAATAGATGAGCCTTTAGATTTTTAAGTATTTGAAAGCAACATGTACAATGTCCATGTTTGCAAATAGGTTAATATGTTGTAAAAGTCCATGCCAGTGCATTTATTTAAGAGCCAATAATAACCGTACTACGAAGGGCTACTGACCTTGTTTAACCTTTTCCATTGTGGAGTTAAAGTAGCTGTTGTTAAAAATTTTAAATATTAAAAAAAATATTCCTGGGTTAAATATTCTTGATTTGCACTTAAAATGATGAAATCTTATTTTGCATATGTGTGCGATGCCTTGAAGAAAATAACATTAGCCTGTCGTCTGGATGGAAAATATGATGGTGAAAAGAGAAGGTACATTTTAGTGACACCCCATATAATGTGAATTTGGTTTCCATTCCAGAAAGTATTGCTTCAAAAAGTTTACGGAAAAGAGATTGAAAAATTAATATAGAAGAACATAAAATGATTTACTCCAGGAATAGGACCTTGTAAAGACCATGGCTCAGTACTAGATTATAGGTTTAGTAAATTATTTTTTGTATGATGATCACTTCAAATGTAATGAGCATGATCCAAAACCCACTTTTTTGGCAGGTTAGATCACACAGAAATTATAGGGCTTGGTTGGGTAGCAGATGACATTAAAGAAAATTATTTTCCTTCCGCATTTGGCAGTTAATGCAAATTAGAAAATTATAATTTTCCCGTTTATTCTCATTTTTCTGGTAATTGTCATATAAACGCTTGCCAGACGCCCATGAGATATCTTGCATAATGAATGTTGATATCAGCATTGCGAAATACATTTGGCTACATTTTTATAGTTTGTTGACCCCTGGGTATACCAAAAATTAAGAAATGAAAAACCCATGACATCTATTCTTAGATATTACTTGCTGTAGTTAGTGTTTACCTTTGTAATGACCATTCTGCTGATTGATTTCATGTTCTGGTGGCATCCAAGCTTCACTGATTATAAATATTTATAGACTTTCGTTTCGCTCTACTAGACGCTCGTTTTAATGCAAGAGGAACCTGAAGTCTGAAAATGTTAACCTCGGAAGCCACTAAAGCGTAAAATATCTGCGAAAGCGTACACGGCCGTGGGTTACTGTTAATGCCCCTTGGGAGAAATGCTAACGCTGTAAGGCTAATGTTCTTTTATGATACGATTGTAAAAAATAAAAATAATCTCTTGTTCTGAGAGTTCTAATGTCATGTAACACTGATATAATCAAAATATAATGAAGTTGTTTGATAACTTGATTGGTCTGGTAGGTAGCACATCTTTGCTCGTTTGAACGAAACGAGTTGGAATGAATTGATTTTATTTGATTTACATCGAAACTATCATCATTATGTAGAAGGAAAGTCCGAGATTTTTTCCTGAGGCCATTCTAAAATTATTTTAAAATTGATTTTGAACAATTTTGCGGATGAGATCGACATAAAATTTGAAAATGGACGATATTCAGGAAAAAGGTCTTAATCGCCCACCAAAAGTCGATTTCCTGCGGTCTAGTTACGCATATGGATGTTTTTAATAATTCGTTAAAAAATTAAGTGATTGTCCGATCTAGTACGTTGTTACTCGATCGACATCAAGAGTGATATAAGAAAAACGAAGTGGATACGGTTCTTTCAAACCGTCACACCTCTTCATTCATATTCCGGTATTGTTTTTGAAAGCCCGTATTGTGCCACTTTAATTGAACTTTAATATTGGATAAACGTAGATTACATCAGAATTTCCGAAATATTGATGCTTCAGGTTAGTTTAATCTTGTTCAAACCTCTCAATGCCACCGTCCAGCGATGTATTTAGATATGGCAATCCTATAGATTGATGAATATTTATGTGCGTGAAACAGTTTTTTTGCTACATATTACGATGCATTTTAAGGGACCTCGAAAAATAGGCAAATGGAAATAGATTAGGTAGATCCTTGCTAATGGCCACCGATGTGTAATGAAAAACAATAATACTCGACGTAGAAAAGCTATAATGCTTTGCGATCATTTCATTTTGGGAAGTACAGTTTTAACTAACGATTTGCTCAGTGGAATTCGTTACACTATTGCTGGTAATATTTTGAGTATCATTCTTAATCTTACCAGAGGCGGGGGGATCTTATTGGGGGATCAGGGGGTTCGAACCCCCTCCTCTAAGACCAAGTCAATAATCAAATTAAAAGTAAGCATGTATACAAATTAGTTAAAGGTTTAATCCTTTTCGCCCAATGTGACCTCCCCGCTCCATTACTTCCATGTTTTTGATTCCTCTGCAAGAAATTGATAGTTATTGACAATGTCCGTTCGTCCTGCAGAGCATGAAGGGAGAAAGCGGCGCCATCAATAAACTGTTTCTAATGAAACCGGGATATTTATAGGCGAAGCATATAACGAAAGTTTATAGCCGAAAACAATCGCAAATAAGTTAGTCGCATTTTAATTCTCAGTTTACCCAAATTATCCCAATTAGCATGCCAATATATGGGGGAATCTCAGAAATCTGTCGTCCTCAAGGAGAGGGGGCAATGTCCCCCATTGAGTCACCAAATGTTTGCCGTCATTTTATAATCCGTGCAAGATTATAGGATTTCCCGGTGTACAGCATTCACTGAGATTTCTTGGGTTTCACACCAGGCTGAAATTGGACTTATCTTAAAGACGATGGCGGAGTCATTAAAATGCCGGTGTTCATCAATGCTACCTGGTGTGAAACCCGAGAGAACGTGTGAAAAGCAATTACGTCATTGCCGCAAAATGTCTTTGTAAGTTTGAGCATAAGTTCACCCACCCCTGCTTCTGGTGACGAAAAGCCCCTTAACCCGGTGTACCTTTACATTTGGTACAAGGATAAAGGTCGAATTGGGCCAGGTGTGAACTATGGGGTGGATGAGGAACACACTTCAAATTGATTTTCGCTATATCATCGCGATTTCGTAGAACCCAACGCGCACGAACACACCTCGTGCAATTTTCATTTGACAACGTGAGGGTTGCGGCCTATGAAATTTCCAATACTATTTCTGAAATAGCTGTGACCATCTCGTCTCTTTCTCGTCTTCCTCCCACGGCGTCAGCGGTGTTGGTGTTTACTTCCGTAAGAGCAATGACTGGAGCCCCGGGTGTACCTTTCATTGAAATGGGCTCCCCTAATTTCAAGCTTTCGGTATAGCGGCTCTTGTCGCCTGCCATCCTTGCCGTAGACTAATTAAACGTTTCAACTTCAACGGCTGCTGCAGACGCAATCCCGGAGTCTATAAATGAAACTTGTACCACATCTACATAACACATTCAGCTATAATACTCGTAACATAAAATTAAAAATTTTCAATAGTATGCGATTAAAAATGTTATGATGACTCTTGATTGAACATCCTTCGTATTTCATCACAAATAGAATCGCGGATAGTAGTGATTTGGTTAACCAAATGGAAGAAGCCATATGCACGCGTGTACAATGTTTCACATGTCGTTTTACCGTTTTATTCCGCAGCAAAAGACTTAAATGAATTACGTTAATACTTGAATTTGCCCTGCGTTCAAATATGGCTCGAACGCAGTAAACACGATATTAATGCACAGACGCGATGTTTAGGGAAGAAAGCACCAGGCGCAGGGAGGAAAGACATGCACTCCAATCCATTTGCATTTTGATTAGGATGGTACTAACATTACTGTTCGCAAGGAAATTTTCCCCAAAATACCAGTATCACTCTAGGTGACATTAGTTAATGCCTATAAATATAAATAACAATTAAATAATTATATTTATGCTTTATTTTTTGGACCTCATGCATGTTTTATTAATTTTGAGTAAATTATTATAAATGTTTTTACAGTTGTTTTTCAGAAATACTGGATCTCTCTTTAAAATAGCCTGGCAATTTTTGTACTTCATGGAGCAATTATGTATGGGACTTAAAAGGGTTAACACTTCTTCCGTCTGTCATTAAGTATAGAAGTTACCCAATAATGCCATGGATCCTGCTGCGTATTCCTCTTTTTGAGTGGCATGGGTAGTAGAATAAGAAAAAAAAATGTCTCATGAATTCTGGGAATTATTGGCGCAAGCCTGGAAAAATCTTGGAAATTTGTTGTTGGGTTTGTCTACCCAACCTTGTTTTCACAATTCCCATTTCCACGTCATCAAATCCAATGTTCATCCATTGTGAGTTTTCCAAATTACCCTCTTGCTGTTTCTTCTTGCTTCTTATGAATTCTAAATGGATTAAAAGTGGAAAATATGTATAGTAAAATTTAAGATTATGCTGTAGTGATAATTGTTATTACATTTCATAAAAACTCAATATCCTGTGAAATTTGAGAGATTCTCCTTACCATGGAGGACTTCTTGATGCACACAGGTAAATTAATAATGTAATTGAAGCAGTCCTCAGATGGTTGTTATAATAATTTGTTTACTGTTTCACTTGCACAGTTCTATCTGATTATGTAAATGCCATGAAAATATTTGTTGAGTACAGTTTTAAAGTGCATTCGGTCCATGTTAAGTGATTTTAATTAATTTTAGTTGCTTTGAAAATTATTTGAAAAGCTGTTTTGAGTTAAACAGTGGGAGTTGCTTGTTTAAATTTTGTTTAAATTTTTGAAGCACTGATTTAAGGCCATATGAACAACCCTTTGCAGTGTATATTTTAATTATTGGTACAATCCACCCTTGGTTAGAAAGTGGCTTTCTAGAACAGCCAGTTCATCATGTTACCACGTTTTTGCTTAAACAATTTAAATGTTATATTAATATCAAAGAATCAATTGACACCTATGTCAAAGAGAACTAAATCCAGAATTTGTGTTATAATCTGAAAAGTCATCTATAATTTCTGGGATACATTGATTCTTTACTGAAAATGGGGGATATGTTTTTCAATGAAGGCATACTCATGTTTAAATTAAGGAGCGAAATGTTTTAGAGGGGTAAGCCATGAAAAGGTATGAGTAGCTTTATTAAAGATATCTCCCTGGATTGAATTTAGTGACCACATAGAAGAGCATGTATTTTATTTTGAAAACAGCCACTCTATACAGACTGTGAAAGAAAGACTTGATAAAACCTTAGTGAGAGATTATAAAATTTGGTTTTTGCAATTATGTACTATGCTATTACATCAATTGAGTCAGAATTGATGTGTAGAGCTGAAATTATGGTCTGCAGAGACAGTGTGGTGGGTGTTAGTCCCTTAAATTATTTATGCTTAGTTTTTAAAATTAATTTGATAGGCTGGTGATAATGTACATTGGCTTTATGTGGGGTAAGTGTAAGAGATTCGGGGAAGGAGGACGTTAAGAGGGAAATGTTGCAGCAGGATTTCCCAATGGATTACTGTATTTGAAGTTCCCTGAACATAATGCCTTTGTAGGAATTACAATACCAGTGAAGAGTATATTTCTGGGAGTTTAACTGGAACCCTTGGCTTGAAGAATTGGTAAACGAGGCACTTAACTAATCCCATTCCTCAATAATGCTATTGCTCTGTTTAATTCTTCATTGACATTATTGCTGCAATGGGTAAATCATTTTTTTGTTGTAGGTGAATCAAGTTACTTATTGGGGTTGCTATAGTCAAGCAGTTATTTTGGCTACCTGTACTAAATGCTACTGACAGTCTACCTTATTTCTCATCTTAGGGTAAGGAGGGGCTTTAGTAGGTCAATAACACGATCCAGAAGCCGCAGCCTTCCGAGATGGCGGCGTTCAAGATCAAGAAGTCGTTCTGGTAGGCCAAGATCACCACGTCCTCGCAGTCCAAGATCTCCTCGACCAAGAAGTCCTCGAAGTCCTAGGCCACGTAGTCCAAGGTCACCCAGGCCCCGTAGTCCTAGAGCACCTCGTCCACGGAGCCCCAGATCCCCCAGGCCTCGAAGTCCTCGGTCTCCTCGTCCTAGGAGCCCAAGGTCACCTCGACCGCGCAGCCCCCGATCACCAAGACCCCGAAGCCCAAGATCTCCTCGGCCAAGAAGTCCAAGATCTTCGAGGAGTGGGGGTCCTAGGACTCCTAGACCAAGAAGTCCAAGATCTCCTAGACCAAGAAGTCCACGGTCACCTCGGCCCAGAAGCCCTCGTTCGCCTAGGCCCAGAAGTCCTCGGTCACCTCGACCCAAGAGTCCTCGTTCTCCAAGGCCTAGGAGCCCCCGTTCACCTAGACCAAGGAGTCCTAGGTCACCTCGTTCTAGGCGGTGGTCCCGTTCACCAAGCTGGGGTCGTTCACGGGCTCGGTCACGGAGTCGTAGTCGCACTCCCACAAGGGGCCGTAAGTCTGGCACAAGTTCTGGAAGTGCTGCAAGGAGTTCATCTAAGAGGAGGTCACCCTCTAGTCCATCACCCAGATCTCCATCCCATCATCACCACCGTCACCATCGACATTCTCATGCCACCCCCAGTGCCAAGGTCTTGCGTGAGCAGGCCAAAATGAGTGAGACTAGCCTCTTCGCTGAGCTTGTCAAAGACAAGAACATGCGTGAGTTGGCAATGAAGAGACTGGCTGCTTTCAAAGAGAAAGAGAAGGCCAAGGAAGAAAATTCAATTGAAATAGTAGACTTAGATAAGGAACCATCTGAGGAATCGTTGCCATCATCATCCCAGCCCTGTTCAGAACCAATCCCCCATTCAAATCTTACAGTTTCTCAGGTTATGGATGTGAACAGTATACCCATTCCTTGCGAATCCTCAGCAATAAAGTTTCCTCCATCAGCAGGGCCTTCAACGCCTTCTGCTGTTGCCGTCACCACACCAGTAACCACATACGTAAACCCTGGTGTTGTCATTGTACCTGGTCATCCTGAATTGCCCCCTCAGGTGCCTACAATACCCCCATTGCTTTCTATCCCAGTAACTCTCCCACTTCCAATTGTTCAATCGACTACACCAGTACGGGTACCAGTGGAAACTGTAACTGCAGGTCCTGTGGACCCTGCAGTAGTGTTGTCAAGTGCTATCCCATTTTCTCAACCAAATATAAGTTCCCAGCCAATGCATCCACTGACTTCTGTGTTTCCCAAAGTGGGCATGGATCCTAGTATTATTGCAGGGTTAAAGCAGGATATTAGAATGATGATGGAGCAAAAAAGTGCTCTTGAAACAAAGTTGAGAGCAGAAATGAAAGCTGACACTAAACTTCCTACTCAGAGTCAGTTAGATAATATGTCAAAACCCAAAAGCCTCACAAAATTACCGATGCCTCCAGGAATTAATCAGAGTGACTTTGAAAGCATAGACTCTCCTCCCAGTTTGTCAGCCAGCCCAGAACCTGAACTAATTAGGACTCCCCCAAGGAAAGGAATTCGAGATCTGCCAATGCCACCAGGTAAGGGTAATAATTAATGCATGCTCTCTTAAATCTATGTATACATGGTTCCATATTCCCTTATTATTTTAAATATGAAGTATCACAAGTTACTTATGGCATTGTTATGTTATTTTGATGGGCAAGCTGGTTCTTGAAATCGAGAAACCCTAATGCATCGTGTGGCTGTTTGCTAAGTGGAATGTAGTTGTAAATGTTGCAACATTTGGGATTAATTGCAGATTGCAAGTGTATGTAACATGAATTTTTCAGTTGGATAAAAGCCATCTTTAGAGTATTTTAAAAATGCAACTTAGCTGTTCCAAGAGTAGAAATTTTTTTTTGGCCTGGGGAAAATTTTCTCTTGACAATTTAATTTTTTGTTTATGAAATGAATTTGGTTATTCAATCTAATCTTAAATTGCTACTGCCTTTTTCTGTATTTAGTACATTGTGGCGATTTTGATTTTGAATCATAGTCTTTAGTTTGTGATGTACTCTTCTTTGAGTCTTGAACACATCCATGAATTGGCTTCCTGTCAGCCATTGTCATAATGCTCTTTTCCAAACTTTACTGAAAGGTCCTAAACAAAATTTGAATAGCTCATCTTAGAACACATCCAATGTTTAAAATAGTTTTTTTATGCATGTAAAGATGGTATAAATCAATGAATAGTGGGCTGTGATACAAATGTTGTGAATACATCAACACCTTTTGTAAAAATAAAACATAAATTCATTATCTGCAAAACAATCAAACAAGGTTTACAAATTCCTTTGTTTTAGGTGAAATTTTTGTCTGGAACAACAATTTTGTATTTATCATACCTGGAAGTTAACCTTTTGTGCATTTTGCCTTTTTTGTTCACCCTTTACGTAGCTTCTCTTGTTGTTACCTATTGAAGTAAATAGTGAATTGATGCATTTCTCCAATTTATTCCATACATGAGGCTTTCAGATTATATATATCATACTTTCTCTTTGACAAAAATTACTTGATGTGACATAGTCTTGGTTCTGTCATTTTGAAGCAATCAGTTGGCTAGCTTACCCAATAAGTTGGAATTGCTGTGATAATAAAATGGCAGGCATGAATAAAGAAGCCAATTTAAAAACTGGATGTACAGGTATAAGGTTATTCTAACGAATACCAATCTTTAAAATTGTATTGGATCAAAAATTTAGGAATTATTGATGACAACACCACTTGCCATCCTATTGATCATACGGGAACAATTTAAATCAAGGACTTAATATATTGAATTGAAGAATACAAGATATGATGATTCCTTTTTACATCATATTCTCTCTAAAACTCAACATGCATTCAAAGAGAATGGATAGAAATGTGGTTTTATTAAAAATCAGTGTCCAGTGACATGTAAATCTCAAGGACTTAAGCAGTTTAGGTACAAACCTTGTGAAGTGATATATAGGATGATTGATGTGTTTGGGTTTCCCAAAACCTTATAGACCTCTCAAGTTGGTCTGTTTACTATTCATGATGCTATAATATCAGGTGGTTGAATTATCTAAAAATAATTGATTCAGAGTTTCCAGAATGCTTATGTCTGATATTAGGATTGCTGCAGCCTCTCAGCTGATGCGGCCTACCAGTTCTGAATTCACTTTAACATTCTTTGATTTTTAATCTCATAATATTTCATGCCCACCCAATTTTTTCTATCTTATTAGTTTGATATCTCATCAGTCAAGAAAGGAGCCTTTTTTGAAAATAATATTTCTGCAGTAATCATTATTCCTTAAATTTAAGATTTACTTTTCCAAGGAAACTGAAATTTTTACCTACAACTGCTCCCATCCCTGTTCTATTACAAATGGCCCAAGAAATCTTTATTTTTTATTATACTATGAAGTTAAATTATTATTTTTTAGTATTCTACCTGTTATGGTAGGTTTCTATGTGATTCAACAATGATGCATTTACCTGTCTATCCTGACAAAAACAATCTGACCTCCAACATCACGATAAGTCCATCTTCAATTGCACATGCTGGCCAAACGTGCTCCACACCATCACAGTTTTCAATATTCCATTTCCAATCAAAATGCTCCGCATCCACCTTTCCTGCCTTCTTTGGATTTCTCCCAGCTGTCTCCTCTCCTTCCCCTTCTTGCCTAGCACTTCCTCATTTATTTTCCTTTCTGTCCATTTAGCCTTTTCCATCCATTCCACACCATATTTCAAAAGCCTCCAACACCTTTCAATGGCAATGTTTCTCTGTGGTACAAAACCGTGCTCTGTATCTAAGTTTTAACAAGCCTTTCCTGGCATCTCTACTTAATGCCCCCACCATAAATTCTCTCCTCATAAAAGCTTTTTTGCCTAATGCAATCATCCATCTTATGCCCCTACTACCTTGACCATATTGGTCCAAAAACTTGAACAAGATTGGTAAAATGTGCCACCTGCTCTAGTTTATGAATTCCTTTTTTGCTGTTTAACTTGGCCTTCCTCTTTTTTGAAAACCTCATAGCCTTTATTTCATTTGCATTTATTCTTATACAATACCTATGGCACTGGCTTTCCAATGTGCTCAGCAATGTTTGCCAACCCTTGCTGACTGTTAGACTGCTTGATTATCAGCAAATCTTAGTCATTTAATTCTGCACTGAATTTCATTTCTACTCGTGTTCTTCCCATGCTTTTTTAAACATTTCTTCCACACGTATGTTGAAAAGTAGATGTGATATTGGACGAAGATACAGAAAGGTTGAAGATAAGTCTCCAAATATTCCTATTTTCTGCAATATATACATTAATTTACTGTTATCAAATTCCTTCTACAAATAAAATTATTGTCATATTGTATTCTCTTTTCCTCTCTATTAGTGGCATCATTGTTGCTATGGCATCACACGTGCCTCTCCACTTTCTGAAACCATAGTGATCATCCTCTAAGAAATCACTTGCTCTGCTCTCATTCATCTTATTGTTGATCCTAAGAACCATTTTAGCTATGTGTGAAATCAAGCATTTTTCTCTAATCCCCTCATATGGATCCTCCAATGGGCTAAGTTTCTCTTTTTTTGGGATGGGAATTAACACTGATCTGACAAAATCTTCTGGCCAATCCCTTATTAATGCTAATAATTAGTCCATAGAAATACTTCCTCCCATGTTTTTCTAAATCATTATATGGTCCCGCAGGAATGGTGCCCATCCACTTAACCTAATTTGATTATTATTCCCTTAATGCCATTTCTATGTCTAGCCTTGATAGCCTTTAGATAGTGTCTTTACCAATCGGTTCTTATAAATATTCCTTCTATCTCTCTTGAATCTTCTCTGGTTCAACAATATTATTTTAAACTTATCTTAAATGATTTTCCCTATTTATTTCTTGAGCAAGTTCAAACACTTCTGTATAGCACGCCAATATCAGTTCTCTTGGCTATCCTTCTAATCTTCTTGTCCTTAATTCATGGTTTTCTTGTCCTTTTACTATTTAATGCAACAATTTCAGAGTGTAAAAATCATTCGTCTTGAACAGAATGAACCACTGAATGATTTTTACTCTCTGATATTGTTGCATTGAAATGCATATTAGTGGATGATTCCATTAAAAGTCACTGTTACGGCATCTTCCGCAGTTTCTTTGGAACTCTTCCTATTTACTTTTCCCACAGTTCCATTTGTGGGTTTTCCATATTACTTTTTAATATTTTCCTATTTTCTTGTGGTACTTGGCTCCCTTCCCTCACTCATGTGTTCCTTAACAGTTTGCTGATACTCCCTGCTTGTTTCTCAGTTTAATGCGTCTATGTTCCATTTCCTAAATTGTCTTCTCAGTTTATCTTTTTGAATTGGATGCTACCCTCAGTGATTACTAACTTGTGCTCCTATTATGTACCAAGTCTGCAAAATGATAATGCTGATTCTAAATAATATAGTCTAAATGATACCTTCCTGAATCCCCGAGCATTTCCCTTATATGAGTACCTGGTATACCTGTATGTTTTGTGATGTCCAAGCCAAGTTTTCATTATGATTAAGCCTGGTCTATTTCAGAACTCCTTTGCATTCCTTCGCCTAATATTACGTTGTGCTAGCCTTATTAGATGGCTCCTTCCAGGACCCTTGCAATTTTGTCCTGATTGTGTACCAAGTTGATGTGCTCCTCCCTCTGGTTGCTTGGTGGCATGTGGTCCTGAACACTGACCAATTTTGTTGATTCAGCTTTTACTATTACTAATAATATTCTATCACTTGCTTGCTCTATATTTGCTATGATTTTTATTCAATATAATGGACCCCCATTGCTGTCTATCCTCTGCTCTTATTTGTACTATTGCTCTATAATTATTGCACTAGGGATCCCTTCTGTCCTTCCATCTCACCTCCTGCAGCCATTAATATCTTTATTTCCTGTCTCCATCTCTTGTTTAATATTTTCTAATTTCCCCGCCCTTTATCTTCCTAGCATTTTAAGTCTCATTTATAACTAGTTCGGTCTCCTTTGTATTCCATGCTGCCTCCTTGTCATAATTGTGTCCATCAGATGAGTCTGTGTTCTGTTGCTTTCCTTATTATTGTTTTTAATGTGACTCCGTCTCTCAAATGGCTGCCCCCTTGGGTCAGATGGTTTTGTAGCCGCCTGACTGGGAAACAGGTTCTGTCTGGACTATCATTAGTCTGGCTCTTACTCTTTCACCTAACTGACATGGATGACCTTACCTAAAGCAAATATTGTTGCTTCTGCCAACTGAACTCTAGGGGTCATCGGAATGCACAATCCCTTCCATCATGTCTAATGTTGTCATCTATTGACATTGAAGGGCAAAACTAAGATACATATTTGTCATTTATTACCCTAGAAATGTGGAAAGCTCAGGTAATAACAACATTCAGGTTTCTCAAACACATCATGTTATTTTACTTAAACTTAAATGACCATTGCAAATATTACTCATTTCTGAAGAGTGAGGAAATATTTTTATGTCCTGGATAACATGGGCAAGTGAGAGAATTTAAGTATGCTGTAGTGACCCTAACGTATGAAACAATATGCTGCAAGATGAGAAAGAAACATGCAAGGACAGTGCAGTATGGGGAAAAGAGTGAAAAGATTCAAATCTCTGAAATGACTTGGGAGCAAGCTGCATTGGTGTTACTGAGCCTGAAAAGGAATGGCCTGCAGTTTATATATTATGACTGTGAAATTGCTTCAGATTTTAACGGAAATAAGCTCTTTGTGGCTCCTCGAACAATTTAAACCAGTTTCCCAGTGGTTCTTTATCTATCTTTATATTGCATTTTTTTTAGGAAACACCAAAATTTGGTACAAGACACACTATTTTTATATTTTAGATTTGCCTTAAAAGTAGAACTGATTGATTGTTATGGTTACAAAATTGAGTTAATACAAGGATTTATTTTTAATTTGGAGTAAATTTCATTGCAGTATTTTGGCTTCATTTCTGCAATACTTTTTGAAAGATTAATCTTACTGCTTAGACATACGGCAGTGTTTGTTGATCTAGTCTGCCTATACGAGAGGATAATGTCATGTACTTTTTAATCATACAGGTCGATGGATTTTTGTGTGTATTGAAATCATATATTGATTCCAAGATCTTCTAAGCTGAAATAGAAACAAAGTCAAACATCCCATTTAGCAAATTGAAATCATGGTGTTTTTGTATGACCTTGTAGGTAACTTTTCAATTGGATTTTCAGGGTAGTGATCCTAGCTAATCATCAAAAACATTATTTTGACTGCTCATTCAGTTAAAAGAAGGAAATAACACTTGGTGATGCAGAAACATTTGAGAATATTCTAGTCTTTGTTCTTGTGACTTCATTTCTTACATCAGATTTTGTTAGCTAACTGTGAAATGCAATATTTCTTCGAATCTAAGATGTATCTTTTTTTTTAAGAAATTCTTCCCGTCAGAAATTGGGTGGTATCTAAGATTCACAGGTTAAGATCAGATGTAAGAACAGGCGAGAGACGACATATGCAACTCGCAAAATTGCACTGTACTACTCCCTGATGTCGCAGTGCTCTGCCAATGTATGTATAGACTTATTACATGGAGGCATATGAGAAATGATACAGACGTTTTAGTAATTGATTACAAAAGGAACTTTAGTAAAAGCACAATAACGGAAAAGTTGCTTAAAGGTTATTTCATTGTTTAGGATGCTTCAATTGTTGTTTCATTGCTATGTTAGGTAGCCCCCCTTAATTGTTGGCTTCTTTGTCTGAAGTGTTGGATGAATCGCTCTGCTCCCATTCAGCATCTGAACAGAGAAAAAGTGCATGCAAATGCATATTGTGAAGCTGGAGGAAGGGACAGACTAGAGTTATAACCTATGGGTTTTGTAAATACATGTACTTTCATCACCCTCATCGGCAAGGATGTCATCTTCACCTTCTGCCTCCCGAAGGACGTCATCTTCTGTACTGTCCATCTTATTGCTGAGACAGCTCTTCTTGAAAGTCTTTACGATCTTTGGCCTGGTGAACTTCTTTCATGAAGACTTGCATGCAAAAAAGCAGTCTTTTTCTGATGCATTATCTTATGCTGCACTCATTTATGCCAAATATTGCAACTACTCTGCTGTTCCAATCTTCTTTCAGGAACAAGATAACTCATCTTATGCCATTCACGGTGTAAAATTCTCGCCAACACACGTCAGGTCTCTGTTCTTTACCCATGCTGGATCACCCCGCTCATTGGAAGCTATTTATACGAATAACCTTGAGTCCAACATTTCGTTGACCTACAATAATTGTGACATCACCCACTTGGGAAGTATTGCGGTAGAAATATTATCGCCCTTTTCCCCTCCTTTGTACATGTTTTGCATGTGTTTCCATTCCCTACCCCAATTCCAAGAAACGACCGATCATTAATCTCTGCCAATCCCTGGCAACACTGTTCGCCACTTAACGCTAACCAAGGGATCCCTGAGAACAAATGCCTGTTTTAGCCCAAAATATGCTGCGTCTTAGAATGTCTGTTGTCTTTTCTTTGGTTTTAGTGTGTTAAAATTAGGTGCATCTTAAATTCGCGGGCATATTATGTTCGAAGAAATATGGTAAAGTGAAAATGTTAGATCATTATAAATAGTAATATTTTGCCTTAACTGTCTAATTTTTGCTGAAATGCTTCGCTTATTAGAGTTAAGAGGGTGGTCCCGTAAGTACCCGGCTTGACCCAGAGATGGTGGTAGTTGTTTGAAAAACATAACTGTATTAGAAAATATGCGTTCTATAAGGCATACGTGTCAAGTTTGAAGACGCCACGTTGTTAATTATTTGCTTGGCAGCCATCAATAGTGAACGTTTTCAGTGAATTTGTGAAAATGGAGAAAATTGGTCATCGTTATGTGTAGCAATACTTCTATTTGAAAGGCCTCAGCCTTACCAATATAAAAGCTGAACTGGATTCTACTCGGGGTGAGTCTGCTCCCTCGTTTGCAATAGTAAAATATTGGGTAGCAGAGTTTAAATGAGGCCATACGAGCTGCCAAGACAAGCATCGCATTGGCCGACCAAATAAGGTGACGACTCCAGAAACGGTGAAGAAAATCCACCAAGTGATCCTGGATGATCATTGACTGAAACTGTGGGAGCTAATAGGAATTTCAAAAAGTGCGGTTCATCTCATTATCTGAAAATTTGGACATGAGAAAACTGTGTGCAAGGTGGCTGCCATGCTTGCTCACACTCCATCAAAACCAGTGTTATGAAGATGTTTCAATTGAGTGTTTTACAAAGTTTGACTGCCACAAAGTAGAATTTTTATGCCCTTTCATAACCATGGATGAAACATGGGCCCATTACTTAACGGCTGAGACAAAAGAACAATCAAGACAATGGAGTCAAAAGGTAGAACCACCTCCAAAGAAGTCGAAGACTGTTTCATCTGCGGGCAAGGTCATGGCGTCAGTTTTTGGAATACTTCATTGACTATCTTGAAAAAGGAAAAACTATCAACAGTGAGTATTATGTGAACTTATTGCAATGTTTGAGCGAAGAAATCAAGCAAAAGTGGCCGCATATGGCTTAGAAGAAAGTGTTGTTTCATCAATGCAATGTACCAGCTCACTAATCCGTTATTGCAATGGCCAAAATTTATGAATTTAAGTTTGAATTGCTACCTCATGCTCCTTATTTGCCAGATTTAGCCCCCTCAGTTTATTTTCTGTACGTAAACTTGAAAAAACGGCTGGTCCGTTTTTTCAAGTTTACGTTTCAGAGGAAATGGTTATGAACTGCAGGAGTTGTCGAGAAGGCTCAGGTACTGATTTCAGAGGACCCAGAGTGTTTGCCGAGAAAATCGGTATCAGAATTGAATGTTAGCAAGCAAACAATGAGTCCGATGGCAGAGGAGGACCTATGATACAAGTCGTACATAATAAAGGTTTGGCATATGCTGTCTGAGGCTGCCAGAACATAGTGGATTGCTAGCTGCAACCTGCTATTGTGTTCCCTAAAAAATTGAAGCTGTGGGGTGAATCAGATTCTTTTCTGATGAAAAAATTTTCACCATTGACACGAAGGTCAACCGAAGAAATGATCGCTGGCTCGCCCATGACCCCGAGGACGTCCCGATTTTGGCTCAAACAAAATTTCCGGCTAGTGTTCACGTCCTAGGTGTTGTGTCCAGGGATGGTGATATCATGCCGCCACATTACTTTGAAAAGGGACAAACAATCACAAAAGAAGTCTTACCTGTAAATTTTGAAAAATGTTGTGAAACCATGGATGGTAACTGTGGTCTCAAGGAGACAATGTCTTTCAACCGGACGGTGCACCAGCTCATACGAGCCATTTAGTCCAAAACTGGCTCTCAGATAACATTGATATGTTCTGGTCAAAGGAGTTCCTCCGAATAGCCCGGACTTGAACCCCCTCGACTATTATGTTTGGAGCGTAGTCGAAAGAGTTACTAGTTAGACGAGGCGCCCTAATGTGGCATCTCTATGAACCTCTATCGTAGCAATATTCGCAAATATGGACAGCTCTGTTTTAAAGAGTTTGTGCAAAATATTCAGGACCAGATTGGATGTGGTCATTGCAGCTGAGGGGGGTTACATTGGATAAAGTTACTCTTGACAGATACCACTACTTGTATGTAAAATTTTTCATTTTCATTTTTTTAAATAAATTTTCTTTTAAGCAAAAGTTTCTTTAGTCCAGATTTAAGCGCTGCACCCTGTATGAAGGTGAAGAGGGACTTTGTTTTAGAGTAGGATGTTAAGTTTTGTTTTCTTAGGAGGGGCAGGTAAATTTATGGTATAGGGTCTGTCCATCCAAAACCTACCACAACTAGTAGAATACCAATACATAAAGGATTGGTGATTATTGTAAGAATTGGTGCTAAAATGAAGAACGAACTAAGAATTATTAATTTTGGAGTAGGTATGTTCGTTGACTTTCTAGGTCATGCATATTGGGTCTTATTTCAAAATACTTTTGCATGCATGTTATGGACATTATTCATTCCTATTGAACTCGTTAATTACAAATACTAATATCTTAAGAGGAAAATCTAATGATACAGTTGCCTCTAATATCTGCAGAAACCAATGTAACTTAGTCATTTTGAATAACAAAAAGACATGAAAAATGGTTTTAGGCAATCTCGTTCAACATTTTTCTTTTTTTAGCTTTACAGCTTGGAAAATCACAAATTCTCAACATTGTTTTGTCGTAGGATATATCATTTCCAGAATAAAAGTATCTCTAGTCAATTTCAATTATTGAATTGTTAGGTTTTCATGAGTTAGCTAATAGCATTGAAGGAAGGAGAATCAGTGCGGCATACTTTTCTCTCATTTTGGGTATAAACAACATCTCCTTTAGGAAATGGACCTTTCATGATATCACTATAGGGAATTGTGAAGGCATAATTATTTGATCAAATACCTATTTTGCATAGAAAAATTGGTGAGATCCCCCTATGTGATGTAACGCTACCTATCCTGTCAACAGCTTACAAATGGGAGGGAGTCATTAGTTTCTTTAAAGATTGAAGATGGTTGAGATTCTAGAACCTCTAGTTAGCACTATTTTCTAGTAGTGGGTAGGAATGAAATTTCCTGTATTTCACTAGGGGGTCACATTTTCATTCCAGTGGTGACAGAGAAGTAATAGTATTTCAGTATTAATCTATTCAGCATTTGGATTGGAGAATATTTGTTTTGCTTGCTTTAATAAAGGAGTTCTTTAAACTTCAGGGACTGAGATATTGATGCCTGAAGAAAAGAACATTTGTGTTTCAAGGCTTTCATCTTACCTTCCTTCTTCAGATTCCTGTGCATTTCAACCTGTTCACTCATAATATAATTTTTAGTCTCTAATTGGCCTTATCCATAATATGTACCTTCAGTTAAGCCTGTAAAATTTCAACTGTGAATAAATTTGACATTTTCCTCTTTTCACAGTTGTTCCTGGTACTGAAGAACTTAGTCCTGATGAAGATATGGCATCCACTCCTCCTCCAGCCATAGAGAAAAAAGTGAAAACACCAAAGTTGAAGGTTAAGAGACCAAAAATAGTTAACCGAAAGCGAAGCCACCGTGTGAGTCCTGTAGGGAAGGACTGGGGAGAAAGATGTGTGGATGTGTTTGAAGTAATTGTTCAAATTGGTGAAGGAACATATGGCCAGGTATACAAAGCCAGGGACAAACAGTCAGGTGAGTGGACATAAATAGTAGGAAGAACCAATAATTGATGAAAATAGGCTTTCCTGTACAGAGTCAGTAGTGTTCATTTTCTAAATATTTCCTCATGTTAAATAGTTAAGTAATTTGAAATATTGGCAATAATATACTTCAACAATATTATATTTAGCAGGTATAATATTGGACCTTAAATGAATGAAATTTGAGATTGGCTTATCATGGCACATAAATAATACACATGCTGTGTGAAGATCTCTCAACCTTTGATCATTAGCTCTAATGAAAACTTAAACCAATGCATGTGGAAGATAGAGGGTATTGAGGATATTTCATTTGGTCCGATTCCCCTGTGAGTTGCATAAATGTAGCAAAACCATGGTAATATTACATTAGGTAGGTCACTCCAGAGAAAATATGCATTAATGGCTGTAGTCTAATGTGTAGAGCAAACTGGAACGGAATGCAATGGTATGTATCGATTAGGCTGATATTTTTGTAAGAAACATGTGCTAGTTTGTTGCACAATTGTGAAGTTCCATAAGATTTCTGAGAATAATTAACAAAAATATCTGACTTGAGAAGAACTTAGTTTAGAAAATGAATTCTTCTGAGTATTTATGGATTATAAATAAACTCCATAAGATCTATGAAGACCACCTCAAAATTCAGGTATTAGTTTCCTTTCTCAGAATGGTAAATGGTTGCCCATGCTGTGTTGCAATAATCTCACGCTGAGAGTGTTCCTTTGGAGGCACCACATTTGGTGGGCCTTGACTGACTAGTTACACAAAGTGCACTACTACAACAATGCACACAAACTTAATGGAAAATGAGAAATTTGGTGATGAAATGATCATCCTTGTTTGCCTAATAAATAAGTCAATCATTTTGTTAGGTATTTGAAATAGGTTGAACTTTGAGCTGTAATGAGCTCCGGGTTCATATTTTCTGCCAGTATTTTAGTCGATTATTAAATTTCCCAAGACTGTACTCTAAAAATACTTTTAAAAAATTTGCTTAAATTAATACCAAGTAAAAAAATCAATTCAAATAAGTGATTCAAATAAGTATGTATATGGCCTTATTTCTTAGCATGAGCTTCTCTTTAGGTTTCCATTTGCAAAGAAATAGTTGCAGACCTTGAAAGCATGTTATCACTTATGCTTATTGTCCATTTCTTTATCAGGATGTCCAGCATCTTTGATTTGGTACCCTAATGGAAATAAACTGTAAAATTAAATCATAAATAGTGAAGGTCTAGAGGGACTAATTTATGGTGAAAATGAGTGCTAATAAAGTATTTTCAGATCTTTAAATGCATATCATAACTAAAAATGAAGAAAATTACTATGCAGCTTTTGTTGCACAGCTGCATTGTAATTAATGAGAAGTAATTATAGGATAAAACAGGGCACTGGGAAGACCAAGATAAACAATAAATTCACACATACAATTCTTAGATAGGGTGCTGAAAAGGACAGCAGTCCAATGTGCTGACACTAATGCACACTTAAATTATATTAGTTTCATTTTTAGAAATGAACTGCCCCTGCTGTTTTCAGTATTTTATGCTGCATTGGAATGTCCCTCGGGAACTTGTATCAATGTACATAGTTATGCTATCACACCTCCCCTTACACTTGTCACTGGACAGATATACATATTTTCCAAGTCAAGTGTTTGTCTTTTCAGCAGAAATAACATGGTATGATAAGAATGTGTGATGATAATCACCTTCTTGTTTGTTGTCCTCCTATGACTCATCATTATTGGTATCAAATAGATTAATTTCTTGCCCAGTATCTACTAAGGGATTTAAAGGAACAAGGTGTTCTCATGAATTTCTATGTGCAGTGTCGTAAAATAATTTGTTATGCACATTATCCAAAAAGTCCAAGTTATGCCAATTTAAACTCATTTCAATTTTGACATTCAAAGAACTGCAGGAAACAAGCCTTGGGCTTAACATGGTGTAAACTCTGTAAATTGTAGTCGAATACTGATATTCTGCAAAAGTTGTTTTCAAATGACCATGGTTTGATGTTGCACAAAATTAAAATTATGGTTGTGTAAAATAACTTGTAGAATTCCTTTAATTGTCAACCCTTATAATTGCAGATTATTAATTGTGAGGCTACCTTATCAATAAGTGACATTCATGTCGAACATGAACAACACATTTTACTTGAACCGTATGGGGAAAGAAGTGTCAAATTAATTCAATATTATGGTCATGCCTTACTGAGGAAATATTAAGACAGTGTTTTTAGTTCACCTTAGCCTTGTCATATGTAGCTTAAGACTTCTAAAGAAAAACAAATAAGCTAGAATTAAGAGATTTCTTAAGAAGTGCAACAGGGCTGAGCATTGGAGACTTAAGTTACCTGGTTAATGACACTTCACCTAACACCTAGATAGGTTCATAAGTATAATGATGTTAAGAAAACTGGTGTATTCATCCGCATGAAAAGGTTGCTAACTATAAGTTTAGTTGCTAACTATGCTTAGTGTGACATTGTGCATGGTTATGCAATAAAAGATTTTTTATGGGCAAAACATTTTTCTGTAATACAAGTACTTAATAGAAGTTCATTTTGAGGCTTTCTAAGATCAAAGCAGATTGCCTACATGCAACATTATCCATAAATTATGAAAATTTTGCTGTGCATGGGTGTTACAGTTAAGGTAATTATTTTAATGAATATTCCCTGTGTTCCTTTGAAAATAATTAATTCCTGAATTTTTTTAAACAGGTGATATGGTAGCACTAAAAAAAGTAAGGTTAGAGAATGAAAAAGAGGGCTTTCCTATCACAGCAGTTCGTGAAATTAAAATTCTAAGGCAGTTGAATCACAAAAATATTGTGAATCTACGTGAAATTGTGACAGACAAGCAAGATGCTTTGGATTTCAGGAAGGTAAAGCTGTTATCTTAATTTAAATAGCTTCATTGCTGTGTTTCTTATCATGTCAGTACACATTTTATGATGTTAATTCATGAATTGTACCTTTGATTTCACAGGATAAAGGCTCATTCTATTTGGTTTTTGAGTATATGGACCATGATTTAATGGGTTTGTTGGAGTCTGGGATGGTGGATTTCAATGAGCACCATAATGCAAGTATAATGAAGCAGTTATTGGATGGGTTGAACTACTGCCATAAGAAAAATTTTCTCCATAGGGATATAAAATGCAGCAACATCTTAATGAATAACAGGTATGTATGATGTTAAAGGAATTTGTAATATTCATTCGGAGAATATGAAGCCATGAAGTGTTGTTTAGGCAATTAAATGAATGGTATTGCTATTCATTACTAATTTCTCTTCATAAAAAAATGATTAATATTTGAGAAATAGTTATGGCGCTTTATAGAATCCCATTATTATGAAAAAGGAAGAATCGAATAACTTTTCATTTCCACGGAATAGAATTTTAATTGTCCAGATGTTGATGGACAATGGAAAGACATATCGATAGATAATTAAAATAATGTTATCTGGAATTGCAGTTATTTGAGTTTTCCTTTTTCAATAAGGTTACTTCTATAGCTTGGAATGTTGTTGTATCGCCCAGACATCCTTTATAATGTTTTCTTGTGGAAGTATAAATGAAAAAGGTCACCATGTGGCTCCCAACAAGAAGTATTCTTTTCCTAAGTTAAAATATGAAAAATGAACCATGCCCTTAAATAGTTTTTCTTGTTAAATTCATTTTTTAAACAACTCGTCTTCACCATATTGTTCATCTGTAAGGCTCAAATTGAAGTCAAGGTAGACGAGGGTAAAGCAATCTCTGAAAGAAACTGCTATGGTCTTCCATTTGGAAAGGCAATTTTCTCTGGCTATTACTTTTTGGTCTATAGACTAATTTTTGTGGCTCTCCGTATGAAATTGAATCTATTGTGTTATGTAGCCCGTTACCATATTTAAATGAAAATCCTTCAAGTAATTAATAATTTTTTTCGTATTTAGTTTTAGCAAGTTATTCTTAACATTTTTATTTAGCTTTTCATTGTCCTTATCATGAATTAATTATTTTAAATGGGTATTTCAATCCTGGGTAAGGAATATTTATATGGTTGTTTGAATAATTAGCCTGAAGTGGAACCTGTATCAAACAACTACCAATGGTAAAATGGACTTAAATAAGGGTAGTTTTTCAATAGGACTGATGCTCTGGTAGTCCCAAGATTTAAGATTGCAATTAAGCAGACATAATTCCCATTTTTCAATAAGAGGGGTGGTTGTTTAATAGTAATGGTTGTTAACAGTGGTTTCACTGGTAGTTATAGTGGTGGTTTAATTTGAAACTGCAATTGAATATTATGGCAAGGACTATGAATCCACTGAATGAATGAATGCTTGTATACATTTTATCTTTTATAAATTAATTTTTATTACGCAGAAATTTATATTAAACTAAGATTTAGTTGTGAGTATTTATGGTTCTTACTCCTAAGTTTAGCATCTTACACCTATGTTTAAAATTTAATCTCTTAAATTTTTTCTTTAATGCAGGGGTGAGGTCAAGCTTGCTGATTTTGGTTTGGCACGACTGTATAATGCTGAAGATAGACAAAGGCCTTACACTAATAAAGTCATTACTCTCTGGTATCGTCCACCTGAGCTTCTGCTTGGCGAAGAAAGATATGGCCCTGCTATTGATGTTTGGAGTTGTGGTTGTATCTTGGGAGAACTCTTCTGCAAGAAGCCATTGTTTCAGGTGAGTTTTTTTTATCTTTATTATAACGTCAAGTTCAAGTGATATATCATATTCTCATGTACATTTAATTAGACTTCAGTGTTCATTTATGAAAACCTATAATTTGAAAACTGAATTAAGGTAAAAATTGGATGATTTGGGCATAGTGTAAATCTTAATTTTTCTGGAGGTGAGTCACCTGTTTTCATGGAAGTTGTTCTTGCCCCTTTCTCAAGTTACACTGAATGTGAGAATGGTGCAAAAAAAATGTTGGTAGCTTAAGGATTTTTCATTTTGTCTCGTGAAGATTGTCGCTGTGTGTAAATTGCAAAGGCTGCTTGTTCTCAGATTTAACTATGTTTATGTTGATTTTGGCATACCTAAATAAGCACAGCCATGATTGATTAGAGTTGAGGACAATCAAGGGCACTCAGTGGGGAAGTTTCTCCATAAGATCGTGTGTGTTAAATCCCTGAATAGTTCATATTTTACCTAGTCGTTACAACCCTTGGTGTAATACAGTTTAGGGCTTACTGTAATAAGTTTCTATGCATGTTGTTAATTATGCACCCGTAAGTTATGATGCCCGCATTACATTTGCAACTTGCCATTGAAGGTTAACTAGTTTTTAGTTGTTAACTAGATTTTACTTGTTAGTATTTTCAAGGTTCTGGGAACTTTCAAAAATGTACTAGCAGGAGCCCGTAGTCCATAAAAATTCTGTCAAGTTTTTAAATGAAAAAGTACTTACTTTTACTGCAGCATGTAATTCTGATGCCTAAATGGCAAAACTCTTCAATATGTTCCATTGTCTTTTTCCCTAGTTCTTCTTGGAGATCGTTTTCCCTTCTTTGACTGCAGACCTTTGTGTTAATTTTGTGTATCTTGAGGTAATAATTGATACTTCATTCCTTGACCTATATTGACTATTCTTTGTCAGGTGTTCTTTCTTCCTTGCAAACATAAGTGTTATGCAAATCACAGCATCCTTATTCATATTACTATATTTTCCCATCGATAATTCGCACCCAGAACTTGGTAGTTATCATGAATTTGTATAGATACCGCAAGCCCAGGACTTCATAGTTATCTTGAACGTGTATAGATGCCACGCATCTGTATATGCATATATATATGCACATAAAAATTATATATAGTGTGTGTAAAAATAAGTCTATATCTGATGTGTGTGTATAATAATAGGTCTATGTTTGGATGTTTTCAATTGTCATTACATAACGCGCATCGTCATTTTAATGACATCCGAACATTTTTGTATTGATAACGCGTGTGTTATCGATGGGAAAATATGGTAATTTTTCTTTGATCTCATTAATTGCCTTCTCAGCATGTACATTCAAATATTGAGAGCCATAATGAGCAACCCTACCTTATTCCTTTTGTATTCATTAGATGCTCTTGATTTATGTACATTGGCATCATTGGAGAGCTTGAATGATGTCGTGCTGTTCATCCTCTCAGACCCTTTCCAATCCTTCGAATTCTTCTGAAAACTAGGAATGTTAAATTAGGAGTACCTCTAATTTTGGCTCAGCAATGAATTATAACCCCACGGAGGGTAATCAATTCCATGGACTGCAAAACTTGACCAAGTTTTACCATGTGGTCCTGATTGAGTACTGTGAAAAGCTGGTTTGAGAAAGATAAAACTATGAACCTTTGAATGTTTACAAAAATGTTTAAATGCTCAGTAAATAGGGCAGTCTAATTAAACCTCATCACTTGATTGACTGGCTTTAGGTCCCATTCCCCCAATATATCTTTTCCCTTATCAGTTAACCAAATTTAAAGAACCATGCATTTTATTAATCATTTTGGTGGACTTTGAAATTAGGTTTGGGCTATTAGGAGGCTTAATCTGTCATTTCCTTGAGTGCTGTTTCTTTCATGTAGAAGAGAATGATAGTAAGATTCACAAGTGTATAATAGTGCACTGATGAAATGTCTATAGATGAAATCAAACCTGGTGGCAATGTTGCATGACGGAGTGAGGAAAGTAAGAGGGCAGGAAGTAATAAAAAAATGGGATTTAGGTTGGCAGGAGCAAGTTATGGTCAAAGTTACCAACAAGAGAAAGCAATGCGGGGATTTATGCCCATTCACTTTATATATCTACAGTTCTTTCCCTGTTGTATTCTTCTGGTGGTCAGCTCTCTTAACCATTGTAAGTAAGCTGCTCCCTCAAGTTGACAGCAGAGATTCCTTTTTTTCAGGAAAGGATCTGTTCACAAAAACAACCCTTTCCCTCATTTTACTACTGACTTGGGATCATCTTCCCTACTGATCAAGTGCCTTGAGTTCTGGCTTTCCCTATAACCTGTGATTTTTGAGAGATTCACCTGTCCATGGAGAACTTCTTGATGCACACAGGAAAATTATTTGAATGAAATGTATTACACTGTCTATATCTTATGACTGTGATCCCATATCATTCAAACAAAATCATAACCCAAAAATATAACTGTGTACTAAGCATTTAAAGTATATTAATATGTATTCACCCTCATCTAAGAAACTTATTGGTTCTTTGGTGATGTGAGATTATTTATGGCATTTTATCCAGACTAGTTTTCTCATGTTTGCGTGAACGAGAGATAGTTGAGGTGGATACTTGTGGAAATCCATTAGTAAAGCATAGAGAAAGATTCAAAGACTTTGTAATCGGTCCAGATGATGCTACAGTGCTTTACTAAACATGTATCTATCTGTACAGTTTTTGGTATAAAGAGACTTTGGTATAAAGAGGACTCAAAAATAATGATAGCCAAAGATTTTTTATCATTTATAATAATTCATAGCTCTATTGAAGTTTGATTTGTAATACTGAGACGTATTTTTCAACCTTGCAATGATTCTTCCTTAATTAGTTTAGGATGTGAAATCACCTCCACCTTTAATACACTTTGCAAAACTCTAATCAAGAATTCTCCTTTTAGAATTATTAGGTACAATGTTTATAAATAGAGAGAGAGCGGTTACCTCGAAGGACGCTCCTATTGTACATGCAAAATGGACGGATTATTACTGTAATGAAATCAATGAATATATTATTCATTGAAATTGGAGAAAAATGCAGTAAATTTAGACACAAACACAAATACATTCACTCTAGGCCTGTGATCCCATTCACATTCACCCTGGCCCTTGCCTAAGTCTAAAGAGAGTCGCAAAATACTACACATAGCAATGTTATATAGATTGCTCAATGAAGGGGAAAACATATCAACTACTTGCTTTTTTAAATTTAATTACTGACTTGGTTTGTACCATAAGGTCATCAAAATAATATTGGAAGTTTTGGTTGCATGACAGTTGAAAGAGTTAGGTGAGGTTAGGGAGAGTTTACCGAGACAGTGGGAAATTAGTATTTGATACAGGGAGGTGAAAAAACTTGTGAATTATTCAACAGAAATCCATTCAATAAAGAGACATAATGGAAAAAGTCTTAGAAAATTTGACACTGTGAGAAATACTGGAAATGTGAGAAGTAAAAGGAAAATCTCAATGGCTAGGATATTAGCCCAGAAATTATTATACTTGCTGCTCGAAAGTAAAAAGTATTCTCTTATCCGAATTAAACAAACCTTTTCAAATGAAGTGCGCAAATTTGATTAGAAAGGTTATTAAATGTAGAGCAAAATATCAATGTCATTAGTTTATATTCAAGATTTAGCCATCTGTAGAAATTTATTATTCTGATAAACGTTTTTATTTCTTCATGCAATGTATAAAATCTTTGAACTCATACAGATTGGATGTAATCATACGTTACCTCTTTATATGTGCACTATTAGAAATTGTTTGCATATTACTTCTTAAAATTAAAAAAAATCAACACCTTAAACAAACTCAGGCACCAAAATGGGCCTATCTTAAATTCACAAATAAGCATATGACTGTTTTAAAGTCATATACCCTGTTTTATATAATGATAAATGAAGGCTTCAAATTATTTTTATACGTAATTCCCCAAATTGCCAGTCGATTCCTGTGATCAAGTAAAAGTATGATATATAACTTTCTGGATGATGAAATCTTCTTTTCGTCAAGTTAATGTTGTTTTTTGGATGTGCACCCCAAGGATAATGTCATTCTAGTAGTAGTATATTGTGCAACCATATCACACTATTTTGTCCTTGAGATTCCTAAAATTGTGTGCTTAGTTTAAAAAGTCAATACTGTTGATATGACATGACCTGTATCTACAATATAGCCCAATTTGTCATATTGTCAATAGTAATAGCCTTTGGTAATTTAGTTCCATAAAGTACTCCTTTTTAATCTAGAACCTGGTTTTCAAAGCTACAAGTTAATGCAAATCCTCAGAAAGGAATATTTAATGTAATATAAAACTTAAAAATTCCTATGTGGTGCAGGTAGAAGAGGGAGAGTTAGGATTGCCAGCTTTAAACGGGATGCATCGATATCACTTAGGTAATGAGTTGCTCAATAAATTGGAAGGCTAAGTTAAACAGATTAAGGGTATAATGGCGTGGGATTGGTGGATGCAAGGACACCCTGAGAGGCAGTGGGGTGCTGAAGACTGCAGTAGAAGCTAGATTGTGGGTAAGCTAGGTACAGTGAGGAAAAGAATAGGCATAGGCATTTACATTAAGGGAGCATAAAGTAGTGATGGGTCGGTTCACCTTTTTTGTTCTGGTCAGTTTGGTTCTTAGCTTGTTCTTGATTTTGGTTTTTGCTTTTAATGATTCTTGTACTTGGATTTGTATTAAGATATTAACAGTTGAAATGCTAAACAAAAGCTCAATCGCCTACAAATATTTAATGTCCTTATGAAAAGTTCAACTTATTGGGACAATTTTACCGAAGAAAAACAAACTTTAAATAGAGTGGTACTAAGTGTGTTCTTCCTTAATTTTATTAGTTGTCATAGTAAGATTAGGTTAACTGTTAATAGACAAGAAGCTTAATATGATTGAGGTTTTTTGTACATTGTTAATGGATTTTTAAGTTTCAAAACAATTGTACCAAATTTATAGATACACATCAACTGAATGATAAAGTTTTCATAATCCTTACAAATATATGTATTTGAAAATGTTTGGTCCATTCTATGAAGTAAAATCCATGACAAGCATGGGTCTTGGTCCAAAATGCAGCTGGTAGATTGAGCTTTGTGATTAATTTATTCTTTTTGTTATTGGAATCCTCAATAGGTACGGTAATAAAAAATCATTAAAATGCCGTAATTATTTCTTACGTAACCCATAATAGAATCGGAAATATTATCTTCGAATTGTTAAGAGATTGCTAATGGAAATTTTCAAGGGTTTGGAAGAGTGCTCATAAATTTCTAAGTATATAAAATACTTTTCTCAAATCAGAATTCTGGGTCATTTTGTGTAAGTAGTAAAATCTGGCAGCAATCTTTCAGGGTTTCATTTGGATATTCTAATCCCGTTCCTCCCTTCCTTTGGATTAGTAATATGCTTCCAGTGGGACTAAGCAGCTGAAGTGTGAATATGTTAAAGAAATAAAAATGAATGTTGTTGCAGAGTAGATAGGAATATAGCACCGAATTAGGTGTTGGACTTGCTATTATGGGTGAAGGGAAAAACTAAGAGTGGAGTATATGGTATGAAATCAAAGAGAACCTTGAAATTTGCAACATGACTGATACAGATTGAATAGGAGGAAATGCATAGAGCGGTACAGTTTGGTAGGTAAAAAATCCAATTGATTAAAGAAGTGATAAGAAGATGAAAAAGAGAAGGCAAGGAGGTTTGAAGATTGTTTGAGAACTGAGTATCAGCCTAAGGCAAGAAAGGAATTGGCGGCTTGAAATTTGATTGAAAGAGCTGCATAGATGGAGAAAATATTGGGAATCTATTTTTGAAAAATGTTAGGAATTTGATGGTCTTTGCCTTCTTGATGCAGGCTACACTCTAGTGATCCATTGCTTCCTTGGTGCCTTTGTTTTAGCTGTGTTGTGGTTTATCCATGTATCAACCAGTGTTGAAACAATGCCGAGGGCCCTGTAGAATTTGCAGAAATGGCTGCAAAGTGACCTTGGAAGATGAAATATAATTTTATATTAGGTAACAGGAGCAAGTGTGTCACTGATCTTGCAAAGATCTTTTTCATGTCCTCACATTGTTGCAAAAATGTACCCATTCACTTGTTCACACTTGGAATCCCTTCACCATCAGCATTCTCAGTATGTACCTGAACTACCCTTGTACACTTTTATCATTCAACCTGGATTTTAGCAATGACTTCTTGAGTGGTGACCTCAACAGTGCTTCCAAATTTTTGACATCACTGCACATTTTGAAACCACTTATAAACCATTATATTCAAAGTTGCTGATTCATTATAAAATTTGACCTGTTTCTCTTTAGTCTCCTTAGGTTAATTGCCTATCATAAAATGTCTGATCAACATGAAATTCTCTTTCATCCATGTTTTGAAAATAACTTCACTTGCTTGATTCAAGAAAATGTTAAACACAGAGAGAGATAGAGGTTGATATGGCTGAAACTTTGTGTGAGTTCCTTCAAGAGATGATTGAAAGTAACGGATTGGCACCAGTCGTGTGGTCCCTCCGTTTTTGCCTGGACCTCTTTTATTTGGTGTCATGTTAGTAGAATATGCAGGGATTTGTACAGCTTGTATCCATAAAAAACCTACCCTAACAGGTATTAGTAACAATAACTAGATTAATTTCTTCAACGACGTTATTGATTTATTAATACCTCATTTTAACTACTCCTTAAATACATATATCTAATTTGCAGTTTTTATGGCATGGCTCCTTTAATAATTTAAGTTTCACTACAGTTTATCATTTGAAAACCCTGTTTAAGATTTTGAATGGAGCATTGCCATACTTTTCCTAAAATTAAGCTGCTAAAATTTATTGGAAATTCCATCCCGTGGTCACTGTATCCATCCCTCTTATCCTATTAATGGTGACTGGAGTATAGCTGCTTCAAATATGACTTAAAATGATGCTGTAAGTGGGTACTTTCTCAATTTAAGTTTCAGCATAAGGAAATGTGTGCAATGCTAAATGATAAAATGATGTACTAAACTTAGTTCTAATATGCTATAATGTAATATGAATGGACTTTTCTTTGGCATTAGATTTTAATGATTTCTCATACTCTGTTGGCAGGCTAATGTGGAGTTAATGCAATTAGAAATGATTTCAAGATTATGTGGCACCCCTACTCCAGCAGTTTGGCCTAGTGTTATCAAACTTCCATTGTGGCACACAGTGAAGCCAAAGAAAACATACAGGCGAAGAATAAGAGAAGATTTCATTTTTATGCCGACTACAGCATTGGATTTACTTGATAAAATGCTGGAGCTGGACCCCAGCAAAAGAATTACTGCTGAAGATGCATTGAAGAGTTCGTGGTTGAAAAATGTAAATCCTGAAAAGTAAGTTCATTATTACACTTTCTCCTTTTTAGTATTATTGTCTATTCTCTATTATTTCAATTTGATTACAAGATCTAAGTCATTTTCCTTGACTGCTTGTATGACTATAATTGTACTTTTTCCTCATGTAGTGTGGAGGAAATAAAGTACTGGTATACTGACGGAAAAGTCAACAAATTTAAGGAAAATGCTTATTTGAAGGTTCTCTTCATGCGTCGAGATCATTTTTCTGATTTCTTTATCTGTGTGTGTGTTAATGGGTTTCTATGGATACCAAAAACTAATAATACTAACAAGCAGGATGGTATTTTGTATTTTACAAAATGTGGGATGACTGGTTAGATTTCAGTCGAAATAAGCCACTCAAAATAATATTTTAGGTTATTGTATTATATTTCTTGGTTTTAACTTCAATTTGAAGTGGCATAATCTTTTAAAATGTTAGATATATTTTTATAATTTTCACATTGAAAGCATTAAAGAAAATATTTATTCATTCAACTTTTGTGTCATATTTAGTACTGGTTTCTATTAAATAATATTTCTCTTGCTTTTTTGCTCTTGCAACACAATGTATATTATTCCAAGGATATTAAAACTTGAATAGCCAAATTTGCTGACATATTTTAACCCTTTTTAATTGATTCCTTTCGTTTGAGACTTTTAATCATACTTAAATTGAACTTATTGGTTCATATTTAGTTATTTGCAACTGTAAACCTTATTTTCTCATGTATAAATGGCAATATAATAATGTACATCATGGTTTGTTTCTGGTAAACAATTTGTTTAGTAAATTATCATTTAACAAATGGTCATTTTACATTTATTCCTATTTTAAAACTATTGAAATGACCAAGTATAATCCAACAAATGTCTAGAGTTTTATGGAGTATTGATCAGTTTTTAATTTTTCATTTGGTAGTCTAGTGGATCTAGCTAAATTTTATTCTATTTGGAGGAATATAAATGGCTAATGATAGTGAAGTGGGGAAGAAAATCCATATTCACTCATTACTATCCTTTCCCATTAACATCCTACCAAAAATTATATGCTCATTCATTTCATTTGGCCAAAATTAGTTCCCATTTAATGTGGCTAAATTCTAACAAAATAATTGTAAATGACGTAGAATTGAAAAAGTTAGCTTTTCAGTAGTTTCATATTATTGTGGACAAAAGTTATACTATAGTTAAACCATAGCTATACTAAATACTTAGCACTAGTAGTTGGTAGAACAATTTTGTTATCACCTTTTATTAATTTTTTAAAGAATTTATCACTACTTCTATTTCTTTCCTTTGTTGCATTAATTACTGAGGTATCTTTTTTATCTTATTTGGACAGGTACATTCATTTTCTTAATATAAGAGCATGAAAACTTGATTAGGGTTTGTTGTTACATAGGAGATGCATTGACTACTTGATTTGTTGAGCTCACCTCTAGCATGGGGCTTTTGATTTTCCAAGGATTAGAAAAAAGAGCTACGTGAATATATTCTTTGCCAGTATTAAATTTTCTTCATTGTTGATTCACAGAATTCAAAGTTTTATTTATAGGAAAAAATACTATTACTTCTTAAAATGGAAATTAAGTTTTTGTGAAATACTGGTTAAATATTTTCTGCGAAAATTATTAATCCTACCTGTTCAAATTAACCTAATAATTTTTACACATGTTGAGTAATAATGCAATGTAAGTTATTCAAGGCAATAATATGTGGGAGCAATGCAGTTGGGTGCTTTCAATGAGGAATGTTATGGAAAGGAATTGAAACTATGTTTTTTAAATGAAAATTTAGGAAACATTGCAATCAGAAATTAGTGGCAATCATGTACCCTGATTATTAGTATTCCACCAGATATAGTATTTGTTGTTCATTGGTTAAGATTGGATTTGGTTGTCTGTCTTTAGGTCCCTTTCCTGAACTGTCTTTTCTATTTAAATTAACTATGTTAAAATCGTGAATTTTTCATAATTTGGACTGATATTATTTTAAATAAAGTTGGTTTTGTAAGCATTGACTTTTGAAATTCCATCTTAATGTGGAAAGAGAAAACTAATTGGAGAAATTTCATAATTTATTTATAAACACATTGTTTATTAACTATGAAATTTCACTGATAGGGTTTATTTTTCCTAATTGAAATTTTTGAGTTTTTAAAAATTTTGGATTTTTTATTAGGGCTGTTAAATAAAAGGTGATCTTAATATTTTTGCTGACTTGGTTAATTGTTCAAAAATTTTATTTCATTATGTATTGCTAGCTCAATGTATAATCCATATGTGGTACAAGTTTCATTGATTTGAAACCAGTATTGTGTCAACGGCTACCATTGTAAGTTGAAACGTGCAGTTAACCAACTTATAATACTGATGTTGAAATATGCATATTGCATAAGAGTTTCTTCATAATAGGGAATGAGGAAAAGTCACTTGAGGCTAGGTCTGGACTATAAAGAGAATGAGGAATGAGGTGAGAAACATTCACTCATATTTTTATGAGATAATTATCAACAAAATTAGCTGGATACAGCCGTGTATGATTCTGGTTCAGCAGCATCCAGCCTTTTGCTTTGAAATGTGACCTTATGCAAGTGATTAGACCTTCAAGATTTTTCTGTACATCCTATACTATGCTTCATTTACAGCTGTGTGTACTGATACAGGGTGCCAAATATACCCTGAGTATAAAAAATAATATTATAATAACTTTCCCAGCAGAAGGCTTTCTTTTGTTATCAGTGCCAGAGATTTCCACTCACAGCTTTGCTGTTTGCTCTCAGAATCAAAATGATTTGGCTTATGTTTATCAGCAGTAATAACCTTCAAAAGAAACTTGTCATCTTACTGTGATACCAATTTCAAATGCAAGCAAACGTGCATGGTAAGGTCTCTTTTTCATGTATGAGCAGTCATAGAACCCATCATGCCCAAATATATCTCGTATGTAATTTTTTCTGTTATCAACATTTGGGTAGCACAATAAAATCTTGTGTTTATGATGGTGCCCTGTGCAGTATTCCTCAATATTTTATCACAATGGCAGCAACAATGTTGATGCCTCTTTACATAAAAAGCAGTGTCTGTTTCCACTTTCTGTAAACATTGGAAACCATCTTCTAGCTGCTCTTCAGGGAAGAACAGATCTTCCATAAACCTCCCTTAGCATTGTATTGGCCTCATCTGACTATTTGCTACGGCTAAAGCAAAATTTCAACTCAATGTACATTTTTGTTCAATGTTACCTCCATTGATGCCATAGGTGAACTGAATGTTTCAACTTGCATTGGCTGTTGCTAACTCTGATGCTGTAGTGATATCGATGAAACCTTTACTGTGCTCTTTACCCATTAAGCTAACATTATTTGTGCCATTTCCTTTTTTTTTAAGGAAGATGATTTTAAGGGAAACTTTTTGATTGCAAAAGATTTTATGAAATCATATCCTGTGGTATTCGATTTTGAGAGATACTTTTGCCTACGGAGAACTTCTTGATGCACTCCGGAAAATTCATTGAATGAAATATGCTTTACTGTTTGTTTTTCTTTTGACTGTTGATCTATTTTCATTCGAACAAATTCATAACATGAAAAGAATCAAGTTTGCTGCATATTGGAGTTTATTAACATTTATTTATCATTTATTCAGTCATGTCTAAAAATAGATTAGTTCTGTGGTGATGGATGGATGGATGTGGAGATTACTTATGACATCCTACCTAATGAAATAGATTATGGAATATTAGGTTGTTAGATTTTTTCAGTATCATGGGGTATTTTCTTGGGTTTAGTTCAGTTGGGACTTGGGCTTGCTGAACTAAGTTTTTTTTCTGAAATGATAAATTGTGTTGTCCCACTTAGCCATACCTCAGCCAGAACCAATAAACTCTTCTTTTAATTCCTGAAGTGAATGCATTTTGTTTTGTGACTTAAATATTATCTGGTGTACTATTAGTGTGACTGTAGTGTTGGCAGTCCATGATTTACAAATACCTCCAAGGAGATGCCCTATTGTTTGCTCACAATGTAAATTTTTGTCCTAAAATAAGAAAAATATTATTTGTGCTAGGATGTATAAATACAGTAAAACCTCACTGAGTTTTTCACCTTGGTATTTAACAGCTGAGAGCAATTCCACACCGCTAGCATGTGGCTTTCACCTGCATTCATTATGAAGGCATTTTGTTTATGCTCTTCATTTTTGTGCGCATAAGCTTTAACTTAAATTTATTTAGGGATTTCCCTCAACGAGAGGTGGTGTCATAGCCAGGCATGTGCTGGTCGTATAACTTGACAATTAGGTGACAGCATTCTTTCCCCATTCTTTTCACTCAGACAATTAATTAGATGGAATAGGAGTCAAGGTCACTAACCTGTTGAAGTCTAACTGTTGGAGTGAGGGTGGATGTTGGTGGTAAAATGGTTATACTCTTGAGGACATGGAAGTTCGTGAAGGGGAGTGAAAGAGAGAGGGAGAAAATGGGTGGAGGATAACTTAACTATGGCACTATGCAAACTTGTTTACAATGTGAACTGGTTATCTACCTTGAAGCCCCTTTGAGATGCCATGCAAAATGCTTCTAAGATTATTTGAGAATCAATGCCAGTAATAGTTTCACTTGGGTTCTTCTAGTACTCTCTTCTGAATTTGTTCAGTGAGGGGAAATAGGAACACTGAAACACTACAGTGCTACTGCTCTGCCCAAAGCTTGAAATCCAATTGGTATGGTAGTTAGTGTTTCCTGCAGCTGTAGCTGTACCTGCTTTCCTCTGAGGTTCTGAGTTTGAATCCTAGCAGTAGCAGAATTTTTATGAGGTATCCTGAACCCTGTGTGTGGTGCCTTGTGGAGGACAAGTGGAGTGAACGTATCTGTTAGATGGAATATTATATTGTGGACTCAATGGTGCCTTTCATTAAGAATAGTGTAATGCAGGCACCATGTTTCACTTCCACCCTTCCCCAATTTCCTGAAAATTCTACCACTGGGAAAAATTAACCACCTATCCCAATTGGTGCAGTGACCTTAGTAGTCTGTCATCTCATTTAATTACTATGTGCTTTTACTTGATGCCCATCCATACAATGTTTCTGGCAATGAATGGGAAAATGCCTGTCCTCTCACCAAAAGAAGTGCCTATGGAATATGTTGTGCATAATCCAGAAAGAAAAATACATGTTGTTCATTATTTGAACACCTCATGTTTGTAGTAGTCATGTTCTGGTTTTTAAACTATTACAGATGCTAAATTAAAATCACAATGTAATTCATTCTACAAAAATATATCACTTCCATAAGTGGGATTTCAGTCAACTTATTGTGAAATACCGTGTGTAAATGTGGAAGCGGTAGCTAAAGAATAAAATCACTAGCTTAATGTGGCATAGATGAAAAAGTTAGCTTTTTTTGAATTTATTATTTTAATATTCTTTTAAAAATCAGGGATGGAGGAAAATGTATTTTACTATCTGAAGAGGAAGCAATGAAATTGATAGGGGTGAATGATTGAGGCATAATGCCTTGAATAATTTTCAAAGGAAATATGACTGCACTAGCATACTTCTGACTCATCAGAGAGTTATTTTCTGAGTAATAGTGGAAGAGAATATTGATGCAGCTCAAGATAAAGTATTCCTCTTTAGCAGAAGTGAGAGTAGTGGAAATAGGCAGCTGAAAATTGATTTATTTAATATGTGCTCCTAAAGCAATAGTTATCTGATTTTGTGGGTCAGGGATAGGTTTCATTTTCATTTTTTATATCTAAGACTCGTGGCAGTGCTCAATTCACACCTAAGTACTGGATTGAAAAATTAAATTGCCAATTTCTCAGATCAGGAAGTCTAAGATTATAGTGGACTGATAGAGATTTACTGGTCAAGTACGAATATTAAAGGTTATTTCACTCTCTGATATTTCATAGTTTAATTTTTTTGGTGCCTTGAATTATGGTATATTGAGGTTTTACTAATTTTTTGACTAGGTTTATTCCATTTGGCATATTTAATTCTTTAAAATACTTAATAATATTTAAAACTATTCATCTTTAATATAGAATGCCACCACCTGAATTGCCAACTTGGCAGGACTGTCATGAGCTTTGGAGCAAGAAGCGAAGAAGGCAAATGAGAGAGCAACAAGAGGCTGTACAAAATTTGCCTCCTGGGAAGCCATCATCTTCTAAAGACTCTGGTAAACCCTTTGAAGATAGCATGGAGATGGGAGGGTAAGTCATAAACAATCAGATGAACGTAAGGTTTAAGTTTTTTGTTCAGTTATCCAGTTCCTCATTGATGGAAAGTTATTATACAATTCATTACACTTTGCATGTGCTTTTATTTTTAGATTTAATGTGATTGATATATGTTCAATATTTATATAATTTAAATAAGTGAATGCTATGTTTTTATTTAAGATATTGTAGTTTATTTACAATAATGTAAACAACTTTATATTCTCTTTTGTATGATGCACAAGTTGAAGTTGAGATTGAAATAAGCATTTTTAACTGTCTGTCTGCTTCTGTTTATACATATCTATATATATATTTATACAATTTATTATTTAGAATTCTGCACATTCATTGTTTTAATAACATTGTAAACTGTTATGAAATAAGAATCTGTTGGCTAATTGCTTCCAGATCCCCTAACCGCTCCCCATTGAAGAGGTCATTATATGACAGGTAATGAATGACACAATTTCTTTTGCTGCTCAAAAGGTGCAGCTATCATTAACTAACTACTAACCTTAGCAATAATTGCTTGAATTTAAGTATGTTTGTGAATTTCAAAAGCTAATTTATTTCCTGCCAGTGTAAGCACAATTATAAAGCATGAAAATATATTAAATGCAAGCTTTAGTTTATTCTTTCTTAAAATTGTTGTTAATTGTGCTTTTTAAAACACTTTAAGTAATGATGTCTGTTTTTCACTGACACGTTGAAATTTCATAAGCTTGAAGTTTAATGCTTATATTTTCCTTATCAAAGTTTTTAAAAATAGGTACTATTACAAAAGAATTAATTTAATCTGAAAGTAGAAATCAATGCTTGTATGATTTATTCATGTCACTGTGTCTCTTTGGGTAAAAATAACATTAATTCACTAACAAATGGTACACATTTATGGGGAATGAATCCTGAGTTAACTTGGTCCTGAGATTACCTGGCGTTGAGATTACTTGGCTAAGGTTTTAATTCATGTTAGCATATCAACCCACCATATTAAGAGGAATATTTTTTCCAAAAAAATTGGAAAAAATAAAATGAGGTGGTTTTGCTTGTAAGGGAATGCAGTGGAATCCTGATTTTTTATCTTCTACCATTTAAAGTTTACACAAATTTAATATTGTTTATGGTTGGGGACCCAAACGAAGCATCATAATGTAATATATTTTGTTACTTGATTTGTTTTCTCGATTTGCTGAATTTCCTGTGTTACGAAACAAATTTCTGGTTTCTCTATGAAAATTGCTGCAAAATAAGATACACATAATGAGGACATTTTATTGTTGCGGGCATGTACAAGCAATCATATTTCATATAAATAATCAATGTGTAAGAAATATATACATTAATGTAGTAAAATATAAATTTTGTTAAAATCAAAAACACAGTGTCTGTCAAAATTCAGCTTTGATTTGAGAATTTTTATGACAATTATCATTCCATCAGCATAAGTTAGGTGCACATCTCCCATTAGAATCATAAGTAAATTAAAGAAATATAAGTTCATGTGAAATATTTAACTTCGAATTAATTGGTACTAGTAATAAGGCTAGAGTATTCTATTTAGTGGTGAATTGTTTTTATTTTCTTAAATGACCATTTCTACCTACCGAGGTTATGATAATATGGTACAATGCTCACTATATGGCAAAATACCTAGCTGTTCAAATTTGGCCATAACATTGCCTTCAAAACGTATTTATGAATAAATTGTAAAAGTTAACATAGAATATTTGCCACCATATTGTAGTGTACATTCAAAAAACAAGCCTCGAAATTTCCTTCAGACATTTGATTGCTTTGATACTTACTATCAATAACAAAATGTATTGCTCTGTGTGGGTCAATTGCCTTGAATCTACATTTCTATGATAGATGTTATTTTATTTTGTTATTTAATGGCTATAGGTGTCAAAAGAATTAAGTTAACTGTAATTGATGAGTTGCTGTTATTCACAAAGTTCGGGTTCATCTGAATGTGACATGAGTAGATATAGCAAATCCCCTGTTAAAATCTCTTTCTCATTCAGTAATACCTCATGCTCTCACATATTAAACGGTTTTTTTGTTATCATTAGTAATCATACTTTGGCACAGATTGTAACTTCACAAAATTCATAATATTATAACATAACTTCACAATTATTAAATATCTCAGGGCTATGCAGGATATCATGAAGGATATCATTGCAACTTTTTCATGGTAATCAAATAGGTTTTTATTGTTTTTTTGACTGAATTCCTCTTTGTTTTTAATTACCTCATCCAATTCACATAAAGTAAATGAAAGTTGTGTGTAGCAAGTAAATGTTCACTAAAAATTTGCTGCCAGATTTTGATACCCATCTGTTTTTATTCTGATATAGCAGCTTACATAAAATGGAGAGCGTAAATGATTTCACTAATGGTGTAAACTGCAGCTTGCCTTATGGTCTGAAGTACAATTAATGAAAAAGTTATATTTAATTATATAAATGGTAATTGAAAAGAGAAAGCCTAACTGCGTTTGAAAGAGAACACTCAAGACAAAACTGTTTGCACTACATGCGACTCATAGAAATGATTCCAAGTATAGTATACCAGTACTTTTCACGTAACTATAATGCAATTCGTATGTATAAAATATTCTAGGTTGCGAATGCATACTTAGAACATAAATTGTATGATTTTTTTGAAAAATTCTAAAAGTTGAAGATAAGCTTCTGATTTGACCAAATATTATGATACAAAAAGATGCAATAATGGAAGTGGGGGATAAATGTGAGACATGAGAAAAAGAGTAAAATATGATGAATTCCCTGCGAAGAACTTGAGATTGTATCGCTGTATAGGTTTCAAATTATGCAGTTTTGAAAGTTTAATTATTAATAGAAATTACAAATATAGATTTGGCTCACCAGCTATTTATTCTCATATTATTAGTAATTATGTTTGCCATCAATGCCATAGAAAATTTCAAGTTTAAGTGGGCCAATCTTGAACTTTAAATTAAACCACTTGGCTTTTCCACGTAGAAAAAATTTTTATTTACGATCTAGGTTTCGTTATGGTATAACATCATCAGGTTATGATGGTGTTATACCATAACGAAACCTAGGCTGTAAATAAAATTTTTTTTATGTGGAAAAGCCAAGTGGTTTAATTTTAAGTTCAATATGAAGAATTTCCACTGAGTGACGCCGGAAACTTTTATGGACCAATCTTGTTTGAAAAAGAAAAAATAGAAAAATTGCATTGAAAACTGTTATGTTCTTACTTTGCATAAACATCTTATAGGTTGACAGGAAGCATGCCTTTCAATTAAGTGCTTTTATGCATAGTAATAATAAGTGCTTTCATGCGTAGTATTTTCAATCGATAATGATTTTTTATTCATAAATTGCCATTAGGTCTTAAAATATAAGACCATCCCTATTTTTTTACAGATGACTTGATAACATAGTAAAAATCTTTGTCCCTAGACAAACATTTAATGGGGTTGGGGTCCACTGTGCAGTGCTGCCTTTTTTTATTAGGGGCATTACTTGGTGTGATTGTATAGAAGTATTTTTGTGTCCCTGGCTAGATTTTTAAGCTGTGTAATTTATGGTGAAAATTTTATCACCGTAAATATATTTTAGTCATACTTAAGGAATACCCCTATGGTATTTCATATCCCTAAAATATCTCACAAGCCAGCTTCATCATTCAGCTTTATAATGCTTTAACAATGCTGGTAAAGTTGAAGCACAAAAAAGTGTCAATTCTGTGTCATCCCAAGGTCACCCCAGATGTCATCTTAGCACTTACCTGCCTTGTTGTCCTTCAACTGGTATTCACAAGGCTCATAACCTTGGACTGAATTAGGAGGAGAAACAGCAAGTTCATATCAATTCTCTGTTAATATCATCAAGCTCAAGAATCAACATAAGACTCTGTGCACAAGTGAAAAATAGTCGTCAGCTTGCAAGTGCTTGTTTCGTAATAAGTCCAGCATAATTAACAATAGCACAACAGCAATTTTTCTTGTGTTCCATTTGGATGTGATATATTCCATTAAGAATTGTGTACAGACTTACTTTTAATGTGCTACAGTACTTCCTCCTACTCAGTAGCTCTTGAGTGAAGCATTGGAACTTTAAAAAAAACACAGTAGTGCCCAAAAGTTGGACACTTTTACTATAATTTCAATAAAATAATTGGGAATAACATCACCAAGCTCAGAAATGACCAAGCCATCACCTTCAGAGGGTCTAAGAAGTTTCCATGCAACAGCATGCCAACAGGATTGTTGTTTCTCATCTGTAAGTATCCAGAAAATCTGTTGTAAATACTTTGCAATGAGCACTGACATCTCATTCAGGTACCAAAATATCAGTTACATATTGCATATTATACAGAATTTTTTTTGATTCAGTAGTCACTTATATTCTATTAATAAAAATGCAATTATTTTTAATGGAGCCTTGAAGTGATATAATATCTTTTGTCAAAGACCTGTGTTCTATTCATTTCTCTAAATGTCTAAGGGCATTTCCATTATCATGTTAATTCACTCTCTATAATAAGCTCCATTTTTTAGTTAAACCCATCTGATGACACTGCTTGGTTAAAAAATTAATGGAGAAAATCATTATTTATAGTTTCCCAGGCAACTTCCTTGTACCTATGACAAAAAAATCACATCTTTGGCTATACTAACCTGGAACTCATTGGTTTTAGCAAAGAAGTTATAATTAAGTTACCATCTATAATAATAAGTGCTTGATTTGGTTTGAAAATTGTTAGGCGAGTTAGGTTTTTTCCTGGTCGAGGCAAATAATTTTTTTCACTCTTAAATTGTTACATTTTAATGCACATTAGTGGATGACTCTAAAAGTTACTCTTTCAGCATCTCCTACAGTTCTTTGAATGTCCTTATTAAAATGTTTTGATTACAAAATCCCTAAAACTGTTAATTATTATATATTTTAATCATTTGAGAAAAGGCTTTGATGCTTATTGGATGTAATGATCAGCAGCAATCTCTTAGGAAAACCAGGAAGAAGTTAAGAATTTTTCAATTTCTTGGAAACTAAGGGGAAAAGAGCTATTAAACTTCATCATGTCTCAGTTAAAAAAAAATCATTATAAAGATACAGTGATGACAAGTAACTACTGGTGTAGTTGATTTGTGTAATTCTATGGTACCTAACGTCTGTGGTTTACCCTTGTCGAAAAATTGATATTTTTGTATAATGGCCATTCCATGGTATTTTTAATGTAAAATCCTCTTAATATATATTACTCAGGTTAGAATGTGGGGTAAAGACAGGTCTTGATTTTTGAATAGGGATACATTTTCTTCCGACATAAAACTTTAAACAGTGTTGTCCAAATTGCAGATTTGAGATTCATTGCTACTTGCTTTCATTCACTGTGAATATACTAGATGAGACTAAGGAAGGGATAACAGTATTATAGAGGGCACTTTATGGAATTTTTTTTAATGATATAATCTTGAATATTGTCGTCTCCTGATGAATGGATGAGATACTCATGAATTGATTGTGACAGTGGACAGTATTGTAAGGAACTTATTAACCTGCTCCTATAGTGTCCCCTCCCACTGGTTGTTTTTGTTGCTTGTCTCATTAGCTCCTTAAATAGTGTTGGTTTGACCAGTTCAGTGTGAGTGCTCAATAATTGAGTATTCATTTACTGACGGTCCTCCCTATTGTATAGGTTAGTGGTATTTCTAATGAATGTTTTATTTTACTTACAAATTTGCAATTAAGTAGTTGCTCATATTCACGCTTATATTCAGGTGCCATCTTAACTTGGGATTCTGGAATTCACTTCTTTCCAAACATGAGAAGCATTAATCAACAGATCAAAATTTTGTCAATTTACTATGTGTGTATATGTTGCTATGCAAAGTATTTTTACTTACCTTCTTTGCTGATGTATTCTTGTGCATGCATTTATTATTTTCAATTTTAATGAATAGCATTTTTATTTTGCACTTGCAGAAAAATTGATCTATAATGTAATTGTTCATTTTAATGAAGTTTTCTAATCAAGAATTGAAAGCTTACATATCATACCCATTTTAATGTGTAATACTTCAATTGGAGGAGTTTTTTTGTGTTTGTAGCTTTTTAAAAAAGCAAGAGACTTCTGATTTTTATATGCATGCATGTAGTTTTGATGTTTGTTATTTCATTGTTTTATGGGAAGAAGGTTGGTTAAGTGCACTGGTATTAGTTCCTTAAATAAAAAAAAATAATGTTCAACTACTAGTTGAATATTATTTTGAGCAGAACTTTTCATACCAGTTGTAGTTTAATAAAATACAAATTGAACAATAGCTCAAAATATTTCAATTTAATTATAATCATGGACAAAAATCATATTTAGAAGTCCTAGGACAGTGATGGCAAATGTGATGTACTTAAATGTGACATATTTGAATTTATTTTAGAAGTTCTGATTGGAATATAGCTTTTCATATCTGTCATTTTAAATTATGAGATGAAAGTAGGCTTCACTGAGGCATTATGATATTAAATTAATTGGATATTTACCAGGTCAAATCTTCTACAGCTGGGGTTAAGGTAAAGTGGACAAATTTATTTAGATTTAGAAATGAAATATCGCTGAAGAGGTTTTAAGTACATTGATTGAGTGAGTGATCCCCAAATTGTATCGCATTGACTTCGGGTAGTGAGGCGTAAGGTTAGAATACACCTCATTAACTAGTATAAATACCCAAAGAAAATTAATGAAAATGGAAGTACATTTTATGATAAGGTTCCAATACATTGATTGCTGTAGGATTTTGGGAATAATTTGTTCTATGGAATTTTATACTGGCAAAAATTAAAATAATGAGTATAGCCATGGAATTAATTATTCTTCCGTTTAAATAATAATTTATAATATCTCTATAAAAATATAAATTTTTAAAGGCTTTTACTTCATGTCAGTTATTAATTCTTAATCGTTAGCTAAGTCTTCCCGAAAGATTACTTCTGGAAGTTTATGAAAACATTTTTAGATGAAATTAGGCTTTCAAACCTAATCAACCTAGAGTTTTTTATGATTGGTAAGGTTTTAGCTGACGTTTTACTAAGCCTGATGACATTAGAAGCTCTCAATCAATAGTAGGGGTTCTGGTTTCTTCCTTTTTGTCACCTACTTAACTAACTGTCACTACTTGAATAAGTCATGTGGGAGTTGAATTTACACTCAAAACTACTGAAGTAGGTGATCTCATCTCACTTTTTTTAAGTGTCATACACATGCTTATTATAAACCTATGTTAAAATAAAACTTAGAAAAGTACAATTACATTTATTATTATTCATAAACATGGACTGCATGCAGAATAATTCCTCAGGAAAAGAAATGCCCAGGGGATACTAAAATAAAGAAAACAGAAAATTTAAAAGTAAATAGGACTATGTAGATAGATGGACTTCTTGGTTGTCCATTGAGAATTCATCTACAGTGTAATAATGCTCAGAAAGTGAGTTATTGTTTGGAGCGGTTTTGATCTTTTCACACATTAAAATGTCTTTTCACTGCTGTTTTTGTTGAGTTTGATGCCTACTTTTTCAAGGCTAATTGTTCGTGTTTATTGAAATATACGAAGGGAACCAAGCTATGTTTACCATATTCAGGAATAAGCTTTAAATAAGAATGTCCCTGCAAGAATCTACTATAATTATAGTAGAAAGTGCAAGTATAGATTATGTCCAACAGCTATTCATTCTTAAATGATTTAGTAATTATGTTTGCCATCATTGATCTAGAAAATGTCAATGGTTTTTCATTATACAATTTATTAGAATCGTGCGTACTACAGTGACTTGTGTAGAAGTTATATCTAGACTTGGAAATAGTATTGTTCAAGTCCTCATTTTTTCCCTATATCTGGTGTTTATTAATTTGTTGTTTCTGAAAATTCTTTGCCTTCTCCAGTTCTTCCAAAGCCTTGAAGAAGGAAGCAGGATTCTCACGGGAAGATGTTTACAGTGGTGGGAATGCTCCATTTCATGGTTTGCACCCTCCTGCTAGTTCTTCCAACTCACCTAATTTATCCCCTATGCGGTCCAACCAAATGATGCTCCACCGTGGGATGCCTCAGCCTTCTGGTCGCATCAACTCCCGAGCTGGCCTGTCAATGGACATGATGGTGGGTGACTCACTCACGCCACCACCACCTTCAGCTCCACGGACCATGATGCAGCAGCCTTATCCAAGTCGTGGTCAGAACATGACTCTCTCGGATGGAAGTGCAACACCACCGTCGTCATCTTCCTCTCTGGATGGAACTGTCCTGGGCCAACTGTCTGCCATCTCTCGTTTGCTGGCTAATAACAAGACAGTGCGGGTTGAGCAGCTTCTTGCCCTGCAGCAGACCGGGAAGGAGGTCGGTTGAGTTGCCCTATCGTGTTAATTCCATTTACATACTTCCTTCTGGAGTGGTGATTCTTGAATTTCTCGAATCTTCTGAATTGTATTGTATGTACGTATGAAATGATTTGTTGAGGGCCTTCCATGAGTAGAAAAAAAAACATTAAAGGCTAGAGTTTGTGAATATTATTATCCAAGCTTGTATTGAAGTCTTAATTTCTTCATATTCGTAATGGACTTGGCAGGCTTATGAGGATGACAGTAATAGCACTACATTGTTTGCCTGGTGCTGTTTTTGTGGATCCTGTAAGTAATGCAGTCAATATTAACATATTTTATCAATTTAACTATTATTAACTCGTCGTACAGTTATAGAAGAAGAACTTTTCTTTAGAATTTTTTTTTTACTGGTTGCGTTATGAAAAATGCATGCACGAGATCAATTTTTGTAAATAATGAGTGATGGACTTGAATTTTATATCAAGTGCCTCTGGAGTGATAAGATTATTGGATTATTGAGATTCAGTGTCACAATTTTCCCTATGTATTGACTGGAAATTGGTTATTTTTGCTGATTCATTTAATTTGGTATTTAACTTGAGGATAGCCATGATTTGACCATCATTGTGGTTCATTTGAGTTATTATGAATTCAACAGCAGGAACTAATTCAACTAGAAGGAAGAGATTATGGTTTTTTTAATGTATTAATTGAAAGGACCTTTTTTACAGGTACATGCTATTTGAGTGAAGGTTTTTCAGTGGGTTGAAATCCATAGAAGTGATTGATATAGAATGTTGTTTAAAACAATTAAGTTGGAGGGTGATTTTCCCAGTAAACAAAAATAAAGTTTATATTCCATGCAGTTGTTTTATGTTACTGAGGGCAAAGAAACCTATTATATTTGGGATACACAATTTCCTACCTGTTAATCGAGAGGCATCTATGTATTTACATCTCTATACCTGTAATATTTTAATTGCTCATAAGTAAACACATTCTCTGCAAAAAGCAATTCATAGAATATAAAGAAGACGATTGTAAAGTTGTGTAATCTGCAAGAACCATAACTAGTTGAAGGCAAGGGGAGTAATAACAGTTCAACAGATATTTTTTATTAAGAATCATATGCTCACCAGAAGGATTATTTTCCGCCAGTTTTCTTTTGCAATTTATCAGAATATGTATTAAAGTATTCCGATGGTATATAAGAAATTTCTAACTGAAATAAAACAAGCATTACAAACAATAAATGAAAGTCATGTAAAATGCTATAATCACAAACAAATGGATCTAATAAGATTACAGGAAGAAGCGCAGCGTTAGAGTTTCAATCAACTTTGCTCCTCCCCATCATATTTTCACAGTTTAGATCTCTTGGTCATTAGCTTTTTTGGTTTATCAGGTATGATGTTTCTTTCTTTGATGTCAGATCCACGCCTGGAATTTCAAGTAAAATTTTTCTTGAGTTGTAACTTACATCCAAAAAGTGTCCTTAACATGTTGTAAATACCCACTTTGGGTTCCAGAAATAAAAAGTTCTTGTTGAATTTCTTCCCAATTAATGGCTGTATTCTTAAAGATCTAGTATAAACTTCTACTCTTGAACATTTTCCAGTTTATTGAATATTTCTTTATTTAAAAAAAACAGAATTTAGTTGGGAAAGGTTCCAGTTAAAATTAATGAAATCATGTGAATGCCTACCGTTCTATTTATGCTCATCACCTTAAAGAAAAAATTCGGACAGCATAAATTCTTTAAAAAAGATAACTACTTCATAAAAAAACCAAAGAATCCTAGAAACTTCTTTCAATTTTAATTCAAGTCAAAAATCTTCTCTATTATATCACTCGTCTGAAGAATGTTTATCAAAAAGTGGTTTTTTTAAGTAGGGTGTGTCGTACAACAGCCTGCACGTCCCCAAAAGATATAAGGTAAAGTGTGGCCATTGAAGCAATTATTTGTGGGGTGGAATAATAGGTTTGCATAAGGAAAGGAAAATAATGTGGTGCAAGAAAGTTTGATCTCTAGGGCAGTTTGAGATGGCATCTGTTGGATTTTAATGATTTGTATTCCCCATAATGCAGGAAACCTAATGCACATTATTGTCAATTGTTATCGATGGAGGTTGGTAAGACAGGTAATAACTAAGCTCTATATTGCATACAGACTTGAGAAGGTGCACCCCACATATAGTTACATACAGGTGTAGGTAAGTACAGTGAGCTACAGTTTCAGTAAATTGTTTCAGTGGATGTGGCTTGAAACGTTAGGCACCTTGTTTTTCAGGATGTTTGCTACAATTTTGGCCAAAGTTTTTGTGTTACTCAGTAATGAATATACATATATATATTGCTGATTGTTATTTCACTGCAGCACATTTTTGTTGTATATATTAATGGACCTTCATGGTCTGTACATGCACCAGTTGCAGTGAGAAACAATCTTTTAGATTGTTGGTGAAAGAAGATCATTGGACTGCGCAATTGTTAAAATGCTTGTATATTTGAAATTATTGAGAGTTGATAAGAAAAAATAATAAAAGGAGTTCTTGTATCAGCTTCTCTTTATTTTAAAAATGTTTCCTTCTCATTTTACTGTTATCGAATATTCTCTTAATCAGTTTCATTTGAAGACCATTTCTTGCTAATAATCGTCTTTAAGGTTATAACATTTGGTTAGGTGATTAGTTATGTGCTCACTGACATCTGTCTATTGAGAATTAAATTTTGTTGTGTCATCTTCGTTATCATTGTTAACTGAATTCATTCCAAATGTCTTCGTGTTGATGAGGTAGTAATGGAATGATTTCAGAAGCAATAGATATGGTTTTCAGTTTACATTAAGTGGTTACAAATATTTTATAATCCTCACTACTATATTCAGGAGTGACATTTCGGGAGCTGATAAATTTAAACTGTGATAAATATGTTCGGGTGGCCATCACATACTTCCAGTAGTTAGCTTAATATGATTTGGTATTTCCATGCAAGTCTCATGTTTTGCTCGACCCTTGCTATTTGGGACATTTTGTCTCCATTGACAATTCCTACCACCTGAATCATGATTATCTGATGTTATCCTGCCATCAGCTTTCTTGGGGCTGACTAAGAAGTATGCAAAATCCATGGTGATGGTTGAATCTATAGTTTAGCAAGCAATGTTTTGATTAAATCCCCTCTGCTTTTATTTGACATGTGTACTTTAGAATATCAGTATTAAGTGTTGTTCTTGTTCAAATGTTTATGGCAATTTCATTTTAGTATTCAGCTATTTAATTCTTCTGGTAATTTGTGCTTTCATAATTCCTGCTTGTAATTCTCCATTTAATCTTTAAACTGACTGTATTCAGACCTTACAAGCATGTAAAATACATTTGCTTTCTCATGATTTCTTACAGAACAAGCATAGTTAAGGAAATTAGCTTTTATATTCTCAAGGAACATTCCAAGCTGTGATTTAAATGCATGACTGGAAAGATCAGATTTCAGTACATTCGTCCCTAAATGACAAATGACTCCTTGTTTCTGCGCTTACATTAATTAATTTATATATGCTCTTCACTCACTTTGTGTTATCTTGGATTTTCCCTTAAATTAGCAATTGGTACCTTTGGTTTTCGTATCATTTTAATGTTCAGTTTTCGTGCTTGAAAAAAAAATTCCCAGAGAGTAGGCAGCTGTTCAGTGACAACATATATGTCGATTGCTTTCACAATCGCCAGTACCATTTTTCATCGTTCAAAATATATACCCGTCTTTTATCGAGCAAAGAGTATTCATTTTCGAAATTGGTATTGCTTTTGATAATTATTTCTAGGTTAAATAGTGATTTGTGTAAATGCTGGAAACATTATGAAAATTTTCAATATTGCTCCATTTACTTAGAATTAAATATTTGTTGACAGTAACCCTGTTAGAATCAATCCATGACTATTTCTATGAAAAGATTGGGATGTATATTCATGCGTAGGTGATGAGAGTGAGGTATAAGCTAGTCAAATTTGGACTTCAGTACTGGGCATTAAATTGTTAGAACTTGGAAAGGTGTACTAGTCTCTGGCCTGAAAGAAACCTTAGTGTTTCTTACTATTTCTACTGCTGGAATATGTTGCGGCCATAATTAATTGGTGCCATTGGATGTTTGTCTTGCAACCATTTAATTGTCTCCAATGTTTCAAAAAGAGGTTTTAATCAGTATTATATTTATGGGTAGTTTCTTTGTGTGTACGCACTAGAAGACTTCGATATAAATGCATATGATTTGACATATGGCTGCTTTATCCGTTTAGTCATGCAACAAATGTTATCATACCTACCTCTGGAATTCCCTTTGATTTTTATTATTGAGTAGGCATTTGAACATAACTACCATTTATTGATGCCTTTCCATACAAATTCCTTAACTTAAAATGTTATTTATTTGACTGAAAATGCAAATCAGGGTATAAAATTATATCTGAGCAAATTACGTTTATTAGCCTTGAAAGGGCTTTTTTTGCTGTCTGATCCACAATAGTTGGAGATAAAAGGAAGGAAAGAGGCAGACATGAGAGGTTAGTGATGCTTTATATACGAATGTATTTAAAGCACCCCTAAGCTCTTAAGGAGGGAATGTAAGGAAATTTAGGTATTGCTGGGAAACAACACTGTCCTCCTTTTCAAATACCCTGGATGCACAATATCAAAGTAACCTTTGAGTTGGTTAATATAGTATGTATGAATAATTATTCCTAACAATATCATAAAAAAAACAAATTAATTTTTTCCTGACAAAGAACTCCCCTAAAATAAAATAGCGGTATTCTGCCGCACTAAAGGTGGTTCTACGGTTTCAAATTCAGCAGGTGTTAAAAACCCAAGCAATAACTGCAAATCAGAGACGTCTGAAGGGAGTACCCAACTGTTGTATTGTCCCATTTAGACCTGCTATCGCATAATTGCCATTCTTAATCCTGCAGAAGGAGCAGATTAATCTAGAAGGGGGTCCACTACCTGTTGCTTTTTGTGTGCCTTACTTTAGGGTACAATGCAGTAATGAATATTAGAATTAACTAGAAATCAATTTTAGGTCTCGGTGTTCTTTTGTGCATAATAATTTTCGTTTAAAGCTATAGTGCCTGACTGAAACATTCCAGATGACTTTCAGATGTGACAAGATGTAAATTTCACAATTATTTTACTTCATGCTAAAACCAGCTAAAAATGTAAGCCTTCTAACAAAGTGGCATAGGATCAATCGCAGTTACTATTGTTGTAGGCCATATAGTATACAGGAAAACTTTAATTCTTACCATGTTTCTTTAAAACTTGCACAGTGCATGCATCAAATATTTGATTTACAACTGTGGAACTTAAGCTAAAACATTTAGTAGTAAATATTTTTGCTCGTATAATGAAAATGATCATGTTGAAAATCAAATATTTAAAATCTTAGGTTCAAAATTATGGTTATTTTGTCATTCTTTTGAGCTGCATTACCATGGTAAATTTTATTTCCCCCCATTTGTGTATTATAAGGGTTAAATGTGACCAAATAAGGCTCTGATACTTTTTATGTGCATTTAAACAGCTCCTCATACAATTGGAAATGTGCCTTTCTAGTGATTCTCTTTTACTTTGAGTTACCTTTTCCTCCATGTGTGATTGTAGACAGTTTTTAAATTTTTAACTAGCTCTGCTTGCGCAATTTCCTGAAAATATGTGAAGGACAGATGGACAAAATATATAGGCTATTGTCAAACCTGATGCAATCCTAAAAATTTCACAGGTAACTCAGGTCACATCTAAGACTGATCATAGACTTCGAAAAGACCACTAAAGTTTCCTGAATTGCAATCCAGAAGAATCTTAAAAATTATACACTGAGAAATTTTATTCACTGCATATTTCAATAGTGCAATTAAAATAATGTTGTGGAACGAGGATGCTAAAATTGACACAAAAGATTATACTATTTGAATGTTATGATTTTTACACTGACCAAAGATAGAGCATTTTTTTTACCCTTTTAAAATGACATCACATTAAAATATTGCCAAATTTGGCCATTAAAATGCGATGTTTCTCAGTTCTTCTCATTGAGCATGGTTGCCATTGCTGTTCTTACTATAATCAACTGACTAATCATAGGCTGTGTGGCTTTCTATGGCATACTATTAAATTAATTGGATGTTAAAATGATGGTTTCTTTACTTTCGGCTTTCCTTGTGATCTCGTAGAAGGGTTTTCTGTTACAAAGTGGTAAAAGATGAGGATAGGATGCCTCGGTAGCTTAAGTGGCTAAAGCATTCGACTGGATATTGAGGGATCTGGGTTCGAATCCCAGTTAAGGCGAATGATTTTTACACTCTGAAATTGTTGCATTGAAATGCACATTAGCGGATGACTCCGTTAAAAGTTACTGTTGCGGCATCTCCTGTAGTTTCTTTGGAATTCATAAAACATCCTATTTAAAACCCTCTGGTCAAAACACACTCGTACGAAAACTTCAGATAACTGTAGTATATTTAATATGATAGTCACCAATTTAATAAAAGTGAACTAATTGCTGGTAACTGTTAAAGCATTTAATACTCACTATACTTAATTAAAAATAGTTTAAATATACCACTAAGTTGTGATTCCATTTAAAACTTTTAAAGGTAAGATTTTCATTGAAGTAAGGAATCTTTTTCTTTACTATCTCAGCTTTCATACATTCTGATCAATTTGACATTTAATTGATTTGATATGTCTCATGTGGCTGCAGTCTCATACTAATCAACACAGAGGGTAACGTAATATTAGGGCACTTTAGCTTAGCAGTGATTTAAACGAGTGATAGTTTTCATCTTCAGTTCAGAGTATTCTTGGTCTTTGTTGACTTTAAATTTAACATGTGTACTGTTAAGAGTGTTTGCAATGGCAAAAGGGAAAATTGTGCTGCCTGTTTAAAAAATAATTAAAGTACATAATTTTGCATCACTTGTGAAGAAAGAGCCTAGAGAATTTGTAGGTAAGGATTTTTAAATTTGCACAATTAATGTAATTAAATTCCTTAAATGTAGCTAAGAAAATAAAAATATTATCTGAAGATTTTCATAAATAACATTGAGCCCCAAACCCTTTGGGTTAGTAGGCGAGATTGTTGCAAATCTGACTAAACCAGCTGGAAATTTGTTTAAAATGAAGTGATCAATCATCAGTTTGAAGTTAGAACATACTAATAATCTTTCTTTATTGCTATTTTAGGGCTTTGCAAAATTCAGTCAATGTACCAGCAGTTTCCTGTGCCCAATGTATTCGATTGGCTACCCAAGATTAACTCTTACTTATATTTTCAAAGTGGCACGTAATGATATCGTTTGATTCACTTAGTCGCTCACTACCTTCAAGACCAGTATCATCCTTAACCATTAATATGAATTCATAATATTCGCAACTCAACACTTACGCAATTATTAACCCATGACAAGCAGATGTCATAGGTTAACTAACCATCCTGTAGGCTATGGCCAGCATTGGGCTTAGCTTTCTGTAATTCCTACGTTTTGATTCAGTTAAAGAAACAATTTAAAATTAAATTTACAACTCCTGGGTTCCTCAGTTTATTACTAATTTGAGTTCAATTTAAATTCTTTTGAGAAGTAAGCTTCATTTTTATGAAAAAATGGAAAATACCTCAAAATATTAATTGTGTGTATGCTGAAAATATTACAGCACATTTAGAATATTTCACTGGAATAAAAAACCTTGCATTTTTACCGAATTTCAGTGAATATTATGCCTATGAGTGGCAGGAATTAGAAATGTACAGCCCAGGTGATCCATGTGCCCAGCCAATCTCGTAAAATCCCCTAATGTGTTAGGTGTGTGCTGGAAGGTAAAAACTTTGTTCCTTCTGCTGGCTGTAGTGTTTTTTTCAAGCTTTTATATTTTTCATTCTGGATACATCACATCATATTATTAGTTAATTTTAGATAGCCCAGCATTGCTATTTCGCATTGGTTAGGTATTTCACTGCTAACAAATTTGGATAGACATTTTCTTCTCATATTTTTTTTACAAAATGAAAGACTTACTGGTAGTAAATATTAACATATTTCTACGGTTTATGGAAAAAAATCATGCAAAACTTGAAAGTAACTGATAAATAGTGAGATTAACGTACTTATATTTGAAATTAATTGCATTTCTCTGTATGCTGTGCTGAATTTAGATTATCCAAAATGTAAACCTTTCTGAGGCAAGCTATGTGCATCATCCCCAGGAGCCAAGTACAGTTAGTTAAACTTAAATGAATATTATGGCTTGATTCTTAATTATGTACAAAAATTTTATTTCCTCCTTATTAATTGACTCCTTAGTTTCACTTAGTGGTCTGATGCATAGTCACTGTTAAGTTAGACCACCAAACTTCCCTGTTTTATTTTATGCCCAACATGTTAGCTAACGAAAGTGGTCAATTTAAACTACATTTTTTATTGAATATGGAAAGGATTAATGGAAGGATGTGGCACACACATTAAGTAATTTCATTTCACTGGCACTAATTGTTTCTTCCCTTAAGGAAATTTGGTTTACCTAAAATATAATAATAAGCATTGCATCAAATCCACTGATTTATGTAAGTGAAGAAATAATAAACTAATTTACATGTGAAATAATCCAAATACAAGATTTTAGGCTATGTTCTTCGCAGTTGAAGTGTAATTGTAGTTTTTAGCCTAAAATGAGTAGGGCCCTCTCTCTAGCGACCTTTTTTCACTACTATAATAGACTTCATACCCTGAATGAAACGTGGAACTATGACAATTGATATGGATTTAGGCAAATTAGTTTAACGTTGTTTAATTGATTTAATTTGAAATGGGAAAGGATTCTTTTATTACATGTGCAATGGTTTTATTGTAATTGTCTCTTCTCCGTGTATCCAACTTTCATTATGGCTTGAAGTTATGTTTTAATAGTAAGCCCTTTTTTTGGCTTCCAACTTGACTGGTTTGAATTCTATTGTAGCGATGGTTCTTTGCCTTGTTATTTTTAATTTTTCTATGTAGAACAAAATCTGCCAAAAAAAATGCAGGGAATCATATTGGATAATGCAAAAAAAGTAACTTCAAATTTTTAATTAAGAGTGAATGAATGCCTCGCCTCTTATTGCTGTGATGGCAGTATTTTTTTTTATAGGTGGCTTTCAATGGCATTAATATTTTGGAATTAAACGTGTGATCATTGGCTAGATTAGCCTCATCCTTTGAATTATAGGCCTTCAGTTTTTTGCAAAACTTGTGCTCAGACCTTGAAAAGAAAAAATAATAATTATGATGGATATTTAATGCTTCATTAAAAACTTCACTCTTTACTACTCTGGACCAGATTATTAAAAATTTACGGAAATGTTATTTTCTGATTAAGTTCCCTATTTTTCTTTGATTGTCATTTTTAATCTGAATATTTCCTATTCAAGTGAGTCTGACTAGGACCTCTTTGCAAAATAAATTATTTGAAATATGCTTTTACGAAGTCTAAGTGAATTCTTATTTAAATCAAGTGAATTGCACCTGAAGGAAGGCCAAGTTAATGCGAAATTAGAAATGGGAGATGTAACATTGTTAAGGAATAAGTATAGATAGGGGAAGATAATTTTTCTGTTTAACTGCTGTGATTATTCTTTTTTTATGTGAGAAGGTAAACCTTCCACCTAAAACTCAACTGTGTGGCACGGGAGTCAGGAATTGGGAGTCCTAACATTTAATCTCATACTCTTAAAAACCACATGACCTTTCACTTCTATGTCCAGAATCACACCAAAGTTTGGTTCTTAAGCTAGAAGTTAATTATTTACTCATTGATTAATTAATTTTTTGTAGACTTAATTTCCAAGGAATTCTCCAGCAGTTAGATTTGAAACCATAACCACAGAATTAACCTTGTCATCTCCCATAGTTACTATTGCTACTACTCTTTACATCCAGTCAGTGTATTAATGCATTAGCAATAATTGGGATAAGTGATATCAACTTCTAAATATAAGGATAATTATAAGTTATATTTAATGTTAACCAAGTTACATAAAGAAATTGCTTCTACTGGAAATGAGAAATAATATTACTGTCTTTCAGTTATAGCAAAAGCAGTAGTCCATATGATGGGAATTTTCACAATAGAAATAATTCGGGGCTGCAATATTTGAATGAAGATGAAAATATGAAATAAGTTGATTCGATGTGTTAACCATCTCATACATAAAAGGATTTTTGTAATAATTGTGTTCTAATTGTTGATATTTCATTTTAATGTCAAAGTTGTGCCATTTCAGTGTATACAGTGAAGTCGTTGGAATTGAAGTTAATGTGGTTTACTCTTATTGGATTCTTCATTTATGTTCAATTGAAAGTTATCAAAATAATGCGGTCAATATAAGACAATACATTTTCAAAGATTCTGGAAATGGTCTTCCAGTGGTTAGAAATCAGCCCAGAATGTTGAGAGTAATATTTAATTTCACTCTGGTATTGGTTATTCTGCCTTTTACGACTTGGGAAGAAATGTAAATCCATGTAACTTAAACTTTTCTATCATTATCTGTTTACAGATTGATCAACAAACTGGCCAGTTGGTGGAGAATCTTTCCAAGGAGATTCTAAAAGCAGCAGCAGCAATGAACTTAGCTGCTGGTGTGTCTGCAAATATTCCTTTGGATATGAACCAAGCAGTTTTTAGTACTCAAGGTATGTCGTGTCAATAATAGTTATAGCGAGTGCTCTGCATGGTCTTTCTGGAAGAGTAAAATTAAGTCAGTACATGGATCACTACTCATTTGTGGTGCTATTCATAATTACCTCTCTGATGCTTAAGAAAAGTGAGATTTATTTAACTTGAGAAGTTGTTGATGTATATTTTAATGGGCCATGCGCCATAAGCCACTGGATTGTAGGTTTATACTTTATAATGGAATTAAAGTAAGCATATAATGAAAGTGTTAAATGGCCAGGTATGTTTTTGTTACTATTTTGTCCTAGAATGTAAATATAGACTTGGCTTTAAATCATTATGATGCCCCTTTTAGAATTGAATTCATGAAAAGGATGTAGTGTGAAGTTTATATTTTATGCTGTATGATAACAAAGTTGGAACTCCCTTGCTACCGTAACGTATTTTAAATTATCAAATGATTCACAATAGTGTCACATCTTTCAATAAAATTAAGTATGCAGAATTAGAAGATGGGGATTATTTGTAATTTTTTGTTTGGATGGAAGTAAGACATTATGTCAATTTTGGCTTTCCCGTCATACTTACCCTTTGACGTACATAATTCTTGAAGGATTGGAACTATTTCCTTTCCAATTTTGTCTCCGCTAATGTGGAGTAGGGAGTGGCAGTTGGTGCAGCAATCATCCTGAAGGCTTTGATGCTCATGCCGTCTACGCAGGTGACAATGCCACCAACACGGAGCGCATGCGGAATCCTGCAACTGGAAGACCTGGGGGACAAGGATCCCTTCCCGGGGGTGTTGGTGGGGAGTGGGGCACGGCCCGTCAGGGCATGGGCCCTGGTATGGGGAGGGTAGCATCCACCCCACTTGCAACAGAGGGCGTGAAAAGTGCACTGGCTCTTCTGATGTCTCGACATGGCCTCCCTTCGACTGGCTTGGAACCAGGTACGCCCTTGAAGTCTCTTTCTCGCACCCCACTTCCTCCTCCCTCGCGCAGCAGGCAAAAATCATGGCCAGGACCTAGCACAAGAGTTGAAGTTGTTGGTTCCAGTGGTTTGGATTCCCTTCCTTCGAGTCAGGGTTTTAAAGCAGGAGGATCAGAAGAGATACTGCCGGGATTGGATCTGTTGCAAAAACCAGAAGCTGGCTCGGTGGCTGCAGTAAGTAGTGGGCTGGATTGTATCTCTGAAGATAGTGGCTCATTTCCAAGCTTGGAAAGTTCAGGGAGCCCACGCCCAATGGCCATCACTAGATTGCTGCCTTCTGGTGGAAGAGGGGTTGGGGAAAGAGTCTGTCAGATGGCTCAAGCCCCAGCTGAAAATTACAGGGAGCCACCACCCCTTCAAGTGGTACAGCATCACCTTCCATTGTATTCCATACCTTCTGAAGATACTTGGAACTTTCCTCAACATTCCACAAGGTAGAGGTGCAATACATTTTTCCCTTAACATAAATGGAGAGAAAGGTTCAGAAGAGTGGGTTGGGAGAGTAAAAACTCCAAAAATACTCCTGAAAAACTTGTAAATACAAGAGATGATGGTCTTGACAGCAGGTGTACAGGGAAGGTATAGTTGCAATAATTGCAGCAACCATTGAGAAAAGTATGTACAGTTATTGACTTGTATCCTGCTGATGCTCAGCTGCCTTATGAATTGCTGGTGCACATTTTAGTGGTGTGCATTCAATTAAATTTATTTTGTTATCTGTTCATCACACAGATTAGAATAATATAAAAATCAGCAGGTTTTTAAAAGTCAATGTGATGAGCGAGTAGAGTAGGTATGTCATGTATTTTGGACATTAGTGAAATTACTTAGTTTGGAACTGCTCTGGTGTCATAAGTTAAACATGAGGGCATACATGAAGTTAACTTTTTTATAATTTTTGTGCTCAGTTTGCCACTAAGAATGGCAGATTATTTACGAGTCATTTAGGTGTTCTTTAATCTTTTATTTTCTATGTGGAAAATAAGAAATGTTACTCTCCAGTAGTAAATTCTAGCCTTGTGCCGCAGATAAAACACCGTAAGGGTTTATTTCAGGTATAACTGACTTCACACTTTCAATAGATTTTGTGTCCTTGTGGAATGTTGGTACAGGACTAAATGGTATGCCTTGAATGATTTGTTGTAAATAAAAAATTGAAATAAAAGTTTTCCTATTTATGTAATATTTTATCACTGCTATTGCATGTATTTTGTGTTGACTTTGTTTTTATGTTTTGTTGTCTTGGGTACACACATTCCATGTCTCCTTTTTCCAGGCATTCTGTGTTGCAGTTTAAAATGTAATGGATCAAAAGAGTTTATTATGTGCTAAGGGAAATTATACTTCAAATTTCAAACCCCAATTGGCTTTTTCAGCCAGTCACTTTTGGCAGTTTCCTGACTAGTAGTTTTTGTTTTTCACATTTTGGGCTTCAGTTGCTTGATTAAGCTGAAATAGTAGTACTGTAGTGGTAATTGAACACACTCGTTGGTAATTTATGGGCATTTTTAAGCTATTGTATAATTTATACGTAAGGCTGTCAATAATAGCTGAATGAAGCTAAAGGTGAAGAAGTTATCAAAGCTGAAGATTAGTTGAAGGATTGGTAACTTGGAACATTGAAAGCACGTATCATGTCCATATTTGTGAGGATTAGAGGGAAATGGTTTAAAAAAATCCATCTGCTGTGTAAATTCATATACAAATTAAGAAATTAATCCTGAAATGAAGTCTTATCACTTAGGCAATTGGTAGTTCATTCTAAGGATTTATTTTATTGCTATGGTTCTTTTGAGTTCCTTTTATAAGAGTGATATCATTCTATACACACTAATACAGGAAGTGAAGGATTAAGAACTTCTAAAACAACGTTAGACATTGTGCCCTAGCACGATACATTTGGAATAATTTATTTTACACCCTCGCTATTTAAATAGTATTGAATATAGTTCTTTATTTATATTGTAACATCGTCCATGAAATGCCAGCCCTCACTCACGGGTTAAGGGTGTGAGACGTTCCGTTATGGAAATTTAGCTTTGTACCGGAAGAATTGACGAGGTTGGCGCATTAACAATGGATATTTTCGAAATTAGTTATTGCATGTCTGTTGGCAAAGGGTTTAGTGAAATTAAATGGTGAATACATTCTGAACATGTCAGTTTTTCAATATCCGAGTATGCTAATAGAAGTCGCCGGTACACGAATATTAGGTCGTTCTTGTCATCTTAAACAATCAGAAGCGTAAGTTAGGGTTAGCAATGATGCGAATTTTGCCGCTAATGCTGTGTAGGGATACTAGACTTCGATACCTTGCATGTTGGCTTCCGTCTGATTGCCGGAGTGGATGATGAAGGATCCCGCAAGTCTTAAGACTGGTGATGTCAGTCAGTATAGCGTATACTTGGTAGTTTATGTATATCGGCAGAATGTTGCCTCATTGCTAACTTACGATCAATATCAGCTGACGGCTTAACCACAAACACCACGTAGTCAACGATACGCTCACAACTCTCGACGGGTAATGGGTATATTTTAAGGTAGCACCAGCGCCATCTGTTGAGAGTGAATGCTACTACGTGAAGATTGCTAGCAAGTGGCACAAGTGTTCGAAGTTTGAATAAAACTATGCGGAATTTAGAATAGACGTGGTAAGTTTTATTTTATTGCCGTGAATATTGTTCTTATATTTAATCCAAAAAAATTGACGTAAAACCCGCGTGCGGCACCCGCAAAGGGTTCGTGATTTTTCATATTGCAGTAGTTCAAGGTATTGGAGTAAATTGGATCCAGTAAAACATTTTTTGACTAACTTTCTTGCCTAGTTTTTATGGGAGTGAAGATCATCGTGAAAATGGACACATTTTTCCATGCGTGAATGATGAAATCCTGTTGTTAAATCTCTTGCGTTTTAGCTGAATAGTAGGAGTATGTCATTAGATAATGGTTTTTAATACCTAATGCTTGCAACTTTTCTCAATCTGGCAATAATTGCACGAATAGCAAACGGGTGTGCATTATTAATTTTATGGGTAAGTGCAAGTAACCGTGCCATATCGAGATATGCTGGACAAAATGTAAACTTTCCTTCTTGGCATTGGCGTGTGCAGCGATGAAACTTCGGGACGTGGTGAACGCATTAGTTATCATTCACTGTTACCTTTCATTTATATTCGTTATCTTGCAATTTTTTGTAAAGAATGATTGTCGTCGTTTGTTCCCAGATATATATATATATATATACACACATATATATACACGCACACGAGTATATATGTATGATAATGTTTGGTTTGACGCAAATCTCGCAAAATAGATACTGAACGCGCGATTGGTGAACAGAATATCTCAACAAGTACTATCTTGCAGTTCCGGCGCTGTGCGAGGTATCTTAACTATCGTGGTGACTCCCCAGATTTCGATTACTTACCGAGCGAGATGTGTGTTTGCTTGTTCCAATAATGTAACTGCATGTGACTTGTACAAGATACACCTATTCTCGGCAAATTTAGGAAGTATTTCCAGAAGACGAAGTGTAGAAATAAACTAAAGGTCATAAAAATAATATTCGGACGGGTCACCTCGGTAATTGATTCGACCGACTACTGCATTGGTGAATTTCGAAATTAAGTATCAGTTAATTATTATGTAGACCATTTTCCGATACAATTTTGAGCTTTTTTAATGATAGAGAATTAGTTTATTTTCTCTCTCGTAGAAATGTTTTCATTATTGTTGCCGTCCTAAAACAACCTACAAGAAAAGATCTCTATAAGCATCGCAAACTGGTGTTTTTTCGATTCCTTCTACCTTCCTACCATCTCACGGTAAAAAGCTTTTTATTGGGTCGGATGGAACACTAAATGGGCATTCAGAGAAAAAGCAGCGCTGTGCGGGAATACTTCATCGAAAGCAGCGTCGTGAGAACTTTAATTAGGACCAGGGGAACGGAACTAAATATTTTAAGAACCCGATCTAGAGGAATGATTGTCTCAATTTTATCCCCGCATCATATAATAATAGCCATAATTGAAGTCATTATTTGCGCAATATTGTGTTAAAGCGGGAATGTCATTAATGAATGATTAATTTCTTTTAGACTTGTTTTTGCCTGGCCATTTTATGTACTGTGTGTGTGATAGTTTGAAGTATGTGTATAAACTTGATACAAAACTTAAATTCAGAAACACAAAGAAAGAACTCTCACTAATGTGTTATACATATCTGCGGGCCGGCCGTCATTTCTCAAGATATACAGCATATTAGTGAGTGAACTTTTTTTCTATTTAGTTAAGTTTGTATCGAAGTTAATTCATTTAATTGTGCCGTAACCGATGAGCGGTCGTTTTCGTATACATAATTATATGTATGTGTGTGTGTGTATGTCGCGTGCTTGTCCGGATTTAAGCGCCGCACCCTGTGTATATATATATATATATATATATATATATATATATATATATATATATATATATATATATATATACACGTACATTTCTGTACACATATAATTATTAAATAAAACCCTTATTTTCCCGCCTAGCAGTAAATCGCCAACCGCAAAAAAACGATTTATATCGATTTTACTGAAAAAAATGTTTGTGGAGTAGTTATAAGAATTTTGTGATGCGCACAGTTATCAACGCAAATATGGCTAAATTCATTACCTTATTTTTTCATGCTGGAAGCTGTAGCAAAAGTTTTTCTTTTTTCGCAAGGCTAAATCGTGCCCCACAATGTTACAATCTCTCATTGGGATCGGCTATGATTATTCGGTTACTTGTGTTGTTTCAGTTTCATGTTATCAACGGATTGGCGTTGGTCCATATTCTACCGCTGTAGTTTTGTGTCTCTTGGGAAATAATCTCCTCTCCTCCGAAGAGAGAGGTAAAGCAGTGCTGAAGTGCGAGCTCAGAACCGCGTCGTGATGAAATACCAATCCGTTGTTGTCCCTCTCTCTGATAGCCGATGTTCCACTTCTAATGTTAGCTGCTGTAGGGAAATTTGAAAATAGCCTGCTTTTGCTTAAAATAATCCTATCCCCTGAACACCATGTTCGTAAGTTCGAGGAAGTGAGAAAATTTATGGTTTTTTAACCCCCGCCGAAATCGTTTCCGAGTAGTTACGAAACCAGCCGGGACAGCATTATGCGGTAGCAAATCAAAGGTTTGAGAATTGATCAAATGTCAACGAATTTGATCGGGTAAAAGTTGCATTTTCTTTGTATTACAATGTCGTGAATTTTAATTTTTTTCTGTGACAATACAATGACGCCACATCACTTTGAAAGAAACCGTTGCCATCTTCTCAGTTGGCAGTAGGAATTGATTTACCAGACTGTTTGAAAAATAAAAATGTTCAGTTTACATGTACAGGTGATACTAATGTATTTAAATGATATTAATCCTCCGCGTTCTGTTTCGTAAGTAAAACAAATTTACACAACTCTCGCCCAAAGCGTCTCTATGGGAAATAGCGCCATAATCGCCTCAATTGAAGGATCCCCTTTCCGTTAAAATTTGTGTAGATATTAATTTATTGAGATGGATATTAATACACCGTCTTCTGTTTATTAAATGACAATAGAGTGCCGCACCTGCTGTTGTTGACTCGCAAAGAATGTCAGAACTCTGGACTCAATGGCGAGAACGGAAGATCAGGACGTAAATAGGTCTTGATCTTCTTCATCACATTGAGGGTGGTCAGTTTTAGGTCTAGTGAGATTCGAGGCTTGCTGTAAGTAAACCTTTGCGATACTACGAGCGGGTTGAATTCATCTTGGTTTTCTAAGGAGGTATTGCCCTGCCCACGTAGTTTCATCTGATGTAACCCCTATTTTACTCTATATACGCCCTATTTCGTGGCATGTTACAAAATTGGTGAGCTATTAATGGATTTTGTTGCCATCCGTCGAAATTATTAATACACATTCGACATCTTTAATGTTAATTAATGCAAATATGAATCTTCTCTCCGTGAACCAGGCACATGCCAATCTGTTTAGGGTGAGGGCAGTTGTTTTATGAAGTAATAATTCTCAAAGAGGAAAGCGATGCAGGGCCGACGCCGGACGCATTTGAACTGACAGTAGGTACGGTGACGACCGGTATCGTCGGTCGTGTGCCATTACCCGTCGTATTTAATAATTTTTGTCAAGTTTTAATGCGATTGCCATTCATTTACGGTGTTTTACCAATGTCGGTAGTACGCGGGCGCCGGCTTAGCATTGATACCCGCGTACGACCTTCAATAAAAAAATCAATGTGGCGAGTAAGCCACCAACATGTACCTACAAGCTTGGAATTGATACCGAACGGCGCAGCATCGTATTTAATGCGGTCACTGGGACTGTTAGGCTTTTCGCAGAAGGCGTCGTAAGGATGGGTATGCCTTTTACTTCAGTGAGAGGGGTTAAGGTCGATCTTATGCCATTTTGCAATATTCCTACCTGTCCGATGAAATACTGTCTGTTGGGAACCAGTTACGGCGTTGGTCTAATGCCGATGATGTGCTATACCAGTCAGTAATTAGCATATAATGCTTAAAAAGGTACCGATTGTAACAATGCATTTGTGCCTCCGGCTGTATTTGTTTGCTTGCCCTACGTCGCAATCTCTCCACATAAGTTTACTTAAGTGTTTGCCAACTCAGCCCCTATAACCCATATAATCCCTTTTGTAACCACATAAAATCTGACCACTGAATGCCTGAGAAAAGCGCTTGCCTGGTTGTATCCTATTATAAAGCCCTTTTTGGCGTTTGCTCCGCGTGATAGTGCTAAAAAATGTAATGTACTTTATTCCTCGTGTTGGAAGTGTATTCGAGGATCTTATTTCTTTCCTTATTTTATTTTGGCCGCGTCATTGAGTAAAGACCGGAAGAAAAGACAAATGAAAATTTCAATTTAGTGGAAAATACTGCTTTTCCGAAGCTTGGTTTTTGAAGCTAGAGTATGAGATCAGATTGGAGGCTCTTGAGGTGCGGAGAAGGATAGAGGAGGTTCATTTTTATTGAGAGCAATACCAACGACGAAGTTTAAAATACATGAGAAAAAAGTGGCTGAGCGATATCTGAAGAAGTTTGAAAAGTAGATGGGGGTAATACTAAGTGGTAGCAACATGTTAAAAGCCGTCTTAGAAAGAAGAGCATTAAGTTACAGGGGCGGTTAAGGGAAGAGAGTAGGCATTTTGGACAGCATTAATGCATCTTTAAGTACTTCGAGCCAAAGAAGGAAATAGTGTAGGGCAATCGAAAGGAAATCCTCGCGACCTGTAGTGCATAGCTGTTCAACTATTATTGTTTACTGAAATAGGGAGGGACAGTCGGAAACGTGTTTGTAGTAGGTAGATAACTTGATACTTGTTCCACTAAAACTCCAGGTTTCTTTTTTATTTTACTTTATTTGTTGAATTTTATTTTCACTAAATTCGATAGAAGAATTTGGTTGCCCTCCGACCGAAAGCGGAGAGTCTCACAAATACACCATAGACTTAATTTTCTGTCGGAAGAAAATAATTTTACTCAAGACCAAAGCATTTGTATAAATTTACCTTCTAAATTATTGTTTAATGTTTTGGGTTACTTTTCTTAAGTAATTGTTAATTTCTGTATAGTTAAAAAATTGATTGTGCGATTTGCTTGCTGTTAGTTCAAAGACGCGAAAGGCAGCAAGGAAACCTTAACCCCATGTACGATGTTTGTGTCATTTAAGAATATACCTAAATTACCACCTTTTTGTTTCTCAGTATTGATAGTGCGAGTAAAGTGCTAACTGGTGGTGATGAACGTATGCGCTAAGACATTTCTTGATGGCCGAGCAGAATATACATAGTTGGTATAAAAAGTATCGGAAAAATAGATTTATTTAAGATATTGGTACAATGCCTCAACATTCTTCGAAGTACATCCCTTGGGCGTCGACACACCTCAGCACCTTTTCCACGACTCGAAGGCTCCCTGGTAGGCCGATTCCAGAAGGTTCTGAAAGGGTCGCATGCGAGCTTCTCTGACGGTACTTAGGGTCCCATGGTGGTGTCTTTTGAGGGAGAATTTCACTTTTCGGAGCAGGAAAGAGTCTGGTCGTGCCAAGTCGTGTCCCAAAAGGGCAACCCCTCAAAGGGAATCGTCGCAATGTCGTTGCAGAAGGTCATCGCAAGCAGACACTTCGCGCTTCGTCACCCGCCAAGACCTTAGGGACGAGTATATAGTGCAGATCTTTCGCATTGCAGAATTTACAGTGATAATGGTGTGCAATTTCATCTTATCAATGCCAATACGACCGCGAGCACATTTAACCGACGGAATGAATTCAGTCAGCACTTAACGCTCACGACAGGAAAAAATTGGTACCGATACTTTTTATACAAACCTTGTACGTCTAGATGATAATAATAATCTCTTAGAAATAATTTCATTCTGTTCAGCATGAAGATATTGTATCTGGTCTTATTACGAGGACTCTGCTCTCTTTCGTTGAATGCATTATTGCGAGGGGTTTCTATCATTATGGTTTGAATTTTGATAGATGTAGGAATATTTTTATTTTAGAGATAACTTGTTCTTGTTTTCTTAGGACGTTACGAAACATCTTCACAGGGAAAGTGATGTTGTTGTGTCGTCGCACTAATTATTTACCAAGTTTATTATCGTGAATTTTCATTTGTTCCTCGGTTGCGAGTTCGAAGTGCATGAAGTGCGCTTTCACATTCTGATACCGAGCCGGAAACAAACCGAGATAATATCGTTCTCAGTCATTGACCGTACAAGGGGTAATCCGCCCAGCATTATGATGTTTTCGAACCTCTTCTGGAAATTTAGTTTGTTTTAAGGCTTAGAGTAATATTGGGATCGAAAAATTTGGTGTTTGAAGCTTTTACGCTTGTTTTTTTATTGAAGTTTTCGATGCAAATGCTGTTTTCATTATACATTTTTGTCAGTATTCTATGCGACGTGTTGAGAATTTTTTTAAGGTTAGACGTTTCGTTATTCCGACTGATATTATCGCCAGGTGCACGTTTTGATATGTTGCTTTTAGATGTCTCACTGAAACGGCCGTTGACTACTCAAAGAGATAAGTATCGAGTGGTCTCTTATTACTATTTGGTGCGAACACTGCTGCGTCGATAAATATCTGCTCTATATTATTTTAATAATATATAATGACCCTAAGATTGTTGATCATTATTGAATTCTCACACATCATGTTATTTTTATCAAGTATTGCCAATTTGATTGAAAGAGTAAATGCAAAATCGCCGAAGGCGTTCTCTTTGATGGACTTGAATTTAACGGCCATACCTCTCAGGCAATTCACACAGCACGCGTATCATTCCGGAATTCGAAACGACTTCCCTGAAATTTTGCGATTTGGAAAGGAAAAGGGGTGAAATTAAATGATAGTATCGAATGAAATGACTTCGCGATAAGGGCTCTGCTGTTTCACTTGTCCTCCGGCACGGCTTTACTACAACATGACCACAATGAGAGATTAATGGGGTGATGCAATCATTGGCGAGGGTGAGACTAACCCAGGAACTTCCAATAAATGGAATGCCCTGCTGATTCTGCGGTCAAATGTAGGCCAAAAAATATTTATCGAAGTGGGCGCATCCGGTAGTGTCTTATATTTGTGTAAACAGAATTACCATTCATATTTTTTTATGGAGATAAACATGGTAATAATTATTTAGTGTTAACTTACAGGTGACGGCCCGTTCATCAAGCCCTTAATGCAACTACCCTAGCTCTTTCCCTAACGATATTTTTCACTGTTGGTTTTAAAGGTTCTCTGTATATATCATAACGGCAATGAATGCTAATAAATTTAACCTAATTTCGGAGATGTCGCAGGAAATGCCGCTGAAGTAACCTAAGCAGGGTGTGAGCACATATGTGAGAATTTCACTGTGTAATCCAGTCCTCGGCACATCCCGTTCTTGGCGAATGTTTTATATCACTGGGAAAGCTCACATTTGTTAACTTATTTTGTTATGCTGGCGATTTAGGGTTGGTGATTGCAAGGTTGTCCCGTCAAATGTTACATGCATATCACGTTGCCACTGCAATTTATAATGAGTTTCAAGTTATTTAGTAAAGAGTTACTTTTCACGCCATGTACTTGGTGACCGGACGAGTGCGACATCCGTACCCGGACAAATAGGTGCGTTCCAATTGGAGGCGGTGGTAAGCCGCTCGCCCTTAACAGGAAGTGAGGAGGCAAACTGGGCGGTATTACGAACGACGAACTCATTGTCTTATCCATTCCTTCTCCTCAAGTACCGATTTCAAGTGCGGACAATTTTTGTGGACGTTGCCCGTCTTGTTTTGAAGTGGATTATCTCAAAGCGAGCCAAGTTCCAAGAAAGGGAATTCGGTGGATTGTTTTAACTTGTGACAGTGCTCGACATGTGCACCCCGATTGCCGACCTGTTTCGGGAGTGTTCGCGGCTTTAGGGGAGGCGACCGACAGCTAAGGTCATTTGCGTCATTAGGGATGGGAAAGGAAGGGTGGAGAGAAACCAGGCGTCGGCATTAGCCTACTCTTATCGAAAGGCGCCAAGGGGTCCGCAGTTATACGTCCCAGCCGACGGACGTCGTACTCACTTTAAGTTCTCTCAACAACACACCTCAAGTAGGGGTCGGGGATACCGTCTGCCGCCGCCAGGATTCGAACCCGGGCCCTCTCGTTGGGAAGCCAGTACGTTAGCCACCGCACCGTCCCGATCCCCGCGATAGTTCATCTCCAGTAATTTTGATGCTTGAGAGAGATTTATTGAATTGAAGTCAAATTGACTTTTGATTTTAAATTGAGACTCGATTGCAATCGCCATATATTATACCACTACAAATACGCCTGCAGACAACGGCTTTGTGCCTCAAAATGTACGATATATATGAAGCAGGAGTATTCCCATCGTCCATGCTATTTACGGATTAAGCGCCAAGCTTGTTTCGAAGAAGGGTGCCTGTTGTGAAATTTCGTCTGATTGATAGTTATTAGTGTCGTTTAGTAAAATACTATGCGGCCAAAATTGTAAATGTGAGGACGACGTGTGACTGATTTCGCAGTTTTAATATCTTTGAAGTGTCTTTGACCGTTTTCCTTTGTGGTGCTGGGTTCGATCGCTATAATTTCTACGAAATTCTGCTTTGGAACGACACCAAGTGAATGAAACGCCCGACGTTTCACTGCCGGTATTGGACTATTTCCACTATATTAGGAATTTAACAAGCTGTAGTGAAACCAACCCGAATGATATTACCGTAATTAGTTGTTTATTGCCTCAGGAATGTCTGGTAATATGTCACCGAATTAGTGACCAATGCTGTGAGTGTGTTTTCGAGGGGTCACTCTCAATTTAGGTAACATTAGGTATCTGGAAGGCCTCAAAACACTTTCTGGTTTATTTGGCGTCGAGTCAAAGGGAAATAATTTCAGTTTAAATCTAAAGCTACTATTCTTGATTTATTTCCGTAATGGAATTACAAAATCTTAAATGTTGTTAAATTACTTTCAAGAAACACGTAACCTGTAATGAATTTGCCATATTATTCAAATGATCACTTGAAAGTAGTCATGATTACTCAGCAACTGTATACGTAGATATTGTAATGAGTGAATCTTGCTCAATGGTATGCTCCCGATTGTTTTCCAATATGTCCATTTGTTACTGTGCATCGATTTTTTTGAGTTTTCCTGTCGGCCTTATTTCGACTATTAGGTAGTGGCTTTATTTCAGCAGTTTGACCTCTGTAGGTATATTAATTCATGAGGTAAACCGTTGCATTATAAAATGGCGATATCAAATTTGCGTGCTTGTTAAAGAAATTAGTTTTTTCACATGATAAGCAACTACGCGGACATACGTACCAATTTTCAAATAACACACCAAATGTGAAACTTCAATCGTGTGGCAATCTCTGAGGACATACATTTAAAGCATGCGGTGCTTCTTGACTGAGAGCTATGTTATTCATTTTAATTGCAATGACTCTATTTTACGTCAGAGGTTTACAAAATGAAGCATGAGGATTTTCGCGAATTGATTCCATTGATCAAAAATGCGTATCTTTTATTTTACGTCTTTTCAGCATTAGAGTTGGTTTATCTTATAAGAATGATGCCACGGTGGAACGTGCAGCGTTTAAATTAGTAAATTAAACCTTTTGGATGTGGTGTGAAACTTGGGAAGTATTGATTCTTTTCTTTGTTTTTGTTAGAATTGACTCCGTCTCATTTTCCCTGCTGCCTCATTTGAAACAAACTTGCATAAACGCTGTGATTCGTAATGGGTTAGGGGTAGGGTATTGTGGTTAAGAGCAACTTAGAGCAATAGAAGGTATCAATTTATCAACATTCACAAAATATCATATCGCATGGTAGGTAGCCTATTGAGCTGAGCGTTTGACAGAAAGACCTGGGGTCATGGATCGTCTTTTATGCGTTTTAGTTATCCCTATCCATAGCGCGAGGTTACTCCTACAGGGTTCGTCCGGAAAATAAGTGTACTGATTTTTTCCCGCCGCTCCAGGCGCGCCCAGCACCGCTCTGACGGGCTGCGATTGGAGGGGGGTATGTTGGCAAGCGACGCTGAAAAAGGCAGTCGGCTCTGAGCTGTGGTGTAGTGAGGAGCTCTGTTAACGCGAACCTCCACGCTCGACCCACGTCACGGAACGCGATGCCGAAGCAGCGTCATTCCATCAAATTTGCGGTAAAGCTTGGGAAATCGTCTACCGAAACTGTCGGTATGATTAACCAGGCTTACGGGGAGTCAGCCATGTCCAGAAACATGATCTTTCGGTGGCACAAGATGTTCGTGGAGGGCAGAGAAGAGGTCGACGACGAACCACGGCCTGGACGCCCATCAACGACACTCACCGACGAAAATGTGCGAAAAGTTCGCGATGTACTGAACTCTGATCGTCGTCTTAGTGTTCGGATGATAGCAGAGCAGTGTAATGTGCCAAAAACAATAGTGCACGAGAGAAGGGAGCAATTACAGATGCGAAAAATTTGTGCAAAGTTGGTGCCGAAAGTGCTCAGTGATGATCAAAGACTCAATCGTTTGGAAATCGCGACACAACTTGCGGATCACTGCAAAAATGATCCACATTTTTTAGAGAACGTTATTTCGGGTGACGAGACGTGGATCTTTGAAAGGAACGCGATACGGGACTTTGGACGCCGTCAAAGAGGCCGTGACGACGTGTCTTCGAGAGGTTCCGGATGATGCCTTCGCGGGAGCGTTCCAGGAATGGGAACGCCGCTGGAACAAGTGTATCGACTCACAAGGGTCCTATTTTGAGGAATATTAGCTTAAGATATGTAAAAGTGTAATAAATTTTTTTTCCTGAGCTCAGTACACTTATTTTCCGGACGAACCCTGTATAAGCTGGCAATGATGGATCTTGCGGCCCAGCTCTAACGATTCGTGTAAACATCGTAATTCGCGCGCTTTGTTCGGTTTGGGAATGCTAAATTTGAAGAGCGGTGATAGAATATCCGTTAAACCTCGCATAAATAACGATAAGAATTATGGTTTCCCCGTTTTACTCCCCTGCGTTCGAATTTCATGTGATGTCTCTCCCCAGTCAAAATCAAAGCAGAGCGATTTTCTGCTGAGTGGGAGTATGTAAGAAACCGAATTGTGGCACAGGGAAAGAACCTGACCATTACCCTGAGTGTGTGCATTTCACTCGCCACTTGCGGTGAGCTCCAACCTCGCCTACTAATGCCACACATTTTTGTGGATAATGTGGTCGTAATAGATGCAACTTGGTGTTGGAATAGTCCGAAATTAAACGCTGCTGGCCAAATAATATGCTCGAAGGGATACTCTAACTTTAAATACCTGACCGTTGGCGTAATACGAAGTCTGTCCAGATAGTAACTTACGTTGTGAAATAAAATCTTAACCTAGTGACAAGACAATGTGATATTATACGTATATATTTGAAAGGCCCATTCTGAAACCGTTTTTCTGCATAGTAGTTATTCAATTGGAGGAATTTATCAAAACGATACTAAAGCTTTTCTGTTCCGTATCTGAAGAAATATGCCACCTTTTTAACCACTTGTTTACACCAGAATGCAATTCTGCGTCATTGTCTGAGCGCTGTGTTGCAAACCACGTCTAGCGAGAGAGCCATAATATTAAATCGGCGATTCTCTCGAATTTTAACGTTGAATTTCACCGTCAATTCCTCTGTCAACGCTAGGACGACAACTGCGGTCCTCGTCGTTAACATTGCTGCGGCCATTTTTAAACTGAATGCACCTCTACCTCACTCCGTCTTCACTCGTTATTCCGTCTCCGTGCACTTCACAAAGTTGCATATGAATTTCAGTAAGGATTTTGGATTTTTTGCCAGTAAAAACCTAATCACCGATCGTCCTTCACAACTCGCGGGATTTTCTATTGGAGCGCACATTTTAACTGTTCGCATTAAGCGAAGTAGAACAACCAGTCCCACTCTACCACAGCAGGATGCGTGAGGAGTGTAGAACAGATAGATTAAAGATGTATTTTTTTCCTAGAACGATAAGGGATCAGAATAACATTGTCCGACCGCATTCGGGTCAAAATTAGTCTGTGTGTATTCAATCCCTGCCGCACACCCTGGCGGTGGCTCACAGGTTGCTTAAATTAGTAATAAATAAATAAAATAGGAACGTTTAGATACCAAGATGGTGACTATAGCCCTACCCTCTGCCACGGTAGGCCGAAACGCAAGTTACCTTCTGGACAGCCTTTGTAGGATGAATGGTATCAGCTGCGATTTTGTGAAAATTTTTCATTGTTTTATTTGAAGATCTCCGCAATTTGATTTTATTTACACCACGCCAAATTCGTCTACTCGTGACCTCATTTTCTATCCCTTGGATTGAAAATGAGGTGAGATACGGCTAGGAGTTTCACAGAGAGGTACCTAAAAATCACGCAGAATTGATTAAACTGGGTGTACTCGAGTCACTGGGAATCCAACCCTGGTCTTCTGATCAGTGTCCAATGGGATACCATGCCTTCGTTCGGAGGAAATTAGAGAAATATTTGAAAACCAGTCATTTTAACAAATTATTGGAAACATCTAAATTGGTGTAATGGGGATTCGATATGTGTATCGGCATTTCTACCTTGACTTAGTATTTAATCTCTGTATTATATTTATTTGTCTTACTATATATTTCCTTCTTCCTCTCAAATCTTCTTTAAACTTCCAAGAAACTGCGGGAGATGCCGCGACAGTAACTTAAGACGAAGTCATACTATTATGCATTACAATGCTTCAATTTCAGTGTAAAAATCATTCGCCGGTCATGGCAAATGATTTTTACATTCTGAAAGTGTTGCATCCTTTTCACTTGACTTGAAAAGGTTGCTAAGCGTTGTAAAGTGGAGTGTTGTGTACATAAAATCAAATTGTGGAGAGAACAATCCTTATTTCAACAACTGTTGTGTAATATTGGATAGAATTTGGTTTGTGATGTACTAGTGTGTTTCTGTGATTTATGTTCCATGGCACCGTATTTTAGGAACTAATTGTTTTCCATTTTGTCTTCTTTTCTCCCCCCTCTGAACCTTTGCCAACCATCCCTCGCGGCAAACTCACGGCTCTCCCGCAGGATAGCATAGGAGGAAGAGGAGGAGACGGGGAAGAGGAGGGGCCGGCCGGAGAAATCGCAGGTTGGAGCTGCTGAAGGCAAGAAGGTCTCGGGCCTTGCAGTTCCCATCCTAGGCTCCATCTCCGAGGCGGACCTTACCAAGAGGAACGACCTCGAACCGTCTTCGACCTCAACTAACCGGGTGACGGATAAGGATGACGAATCCGAAAAAAATAGAAACGATATTTCCAGAAGGGTTCATCCCTGCGAAGACCACCCTTCTTTCGAGGCCATAGTTTTAAAAGGAACCGTGGCCATCCGGAATTACTGCGCCAAGCCAAGGAAAGTTGATTGCAGTGCACTGACAAAGAGAGAGAAAAGAAAAAAAAGGTTCGATTTTTTGTTTGCGAGAATTGGTTCTGATGTGTTGAAAATAAAATGAATATTCTCAACTCTCGCCCCGAAGCGTCTCTGCGGGAAATGGCGCCAATACCGCCCCAAATGCAGAATCCCCATTCCGTTAAAAAAAATGTTCTGTTTTCGAGCGAACACGATGGTGAAATTTGGAGGATGTGAATGGCTTCGAAAATATTACGTGTGTGAGAGTATGTATGCGAGTGTGGCAGATATTTGTTATTTCTGTTCGTATTTGGTTTTTTTTAAGAATACCTGCATTCGGCAGGAGATATTGAGGAACTTGGTGGATGAATTTGTCGAAATGTGGATGTTTCCCTTGCATTTTTGGGAGTGAGGCAAGATTCATTGTTTATGGAAGTGCCCCACGAGTTTTTGACGTCCATTTTTTTATGTTGGCTGTTGTTGCGATAGAATTGATTCCTATTTGTAAAGGGCGTTTTTACATACGAATTAAAATGCTTGAAAGGATTAAGCATTCTTAATGGCGTTCTCCGCATTTGGTTATACATTGCCTCCTGGCGAGTTGGACATTTGATCTGTACCAGACATTTTACAAATGTTGAAAATTTCGATACTTTTTCATTCCGTTATGGAATCTTAATATTTATTACCTATTTCGTATGTTTTTCTTTCCTGTCATCTATCCGATGCGTTCTTTGAACGGATTCCTATGGAAAAATTGCGGTTGACGGATTGGTATTTTTATAACCGTCAATTCTGGGGTCTTTGAAGGATAATTATTTATTTTAGGTTCATCGGTTATGCATAAATATTTCACTGCGGGAGATAGATTTTTTTTGCAGAACAAATTTCACGAACAGTCATATGGATTTTGGATGTCCCGGTGTGAGAAAAATTGCCGCTCTTCAGACTACTACTGCGTTATATTTTAAAGGAAATACCAGTGAAAGCGTTAATCCCTAATTATTATTATTTGGTATTTGACCATTTAAGTTCGGCTTTGGATGGGCATACCCTGCTACAGTTGCTAGCCTCGCCTAACAAGACAAAACCTGACACCTCACACTACAATAGACTGTTCTTCAATTCCACATTTACTCGATATTTCTACATTCCGTCCAACAACCTTATTCTATTCCTACTCGTTCCTGGTATACCTAATATTCTCCCCTCTATTATAGTCTTAAGCATTCCTTCTTCAATCGAAATTCTCTGCATCCATCCTCCCTGTCTTCTTTGGATTTCTCCCGACAAAACTTTCTCCTTCCCCACCATGCCCAGCACTTCATCTTTTGCTTTCCTTTCCGCCCATTTCACCCTATCCATCATTCTCCGCCCTAACATCACAAAAGCTTCCAAAAATCAATGGCTACCATCTTGCTTCAGCGATAAGTTTCCGAGCCGTACAAAATCAAGCGCCAAACCAAAGTTTTCACTAAGTCTTTTCTTAACCTCCTCTCTTAAACTTCTGTCATCGATTCCCTCCTCCATGTGAAAGCTTCTATGCGCAACCAATTCTTCTTATATCCTCACTACTGTTACCTTCTTGGTCCAAGACACTTCCGAGATAGATAAACTGATCTACCTGCTCTAGTTGAACCGAGTAAAATTTTAAATTTCTGATTTATACTGACATACCCTATAGGCAGTTTACTAGCCATGATTTTCTCCTCAACTGTATTCTTACCCGGGAAAAATTTAATTACATTTAGCTCAAAAAGACTGTACTGCCGTGTTACAACGGTATATTGATTGAACCGATGTTTAATCGTTTCGATCGTTGTTTTTAAATCCCTATTTAAATTGCTATTATTACGGTTATGTTCCTTCAGTTAATAAGGCAGAGCCTATGCTATGTCTACGTCTAATTTCAGTTTGGTAATATGGTAATATTTATGAAACAAGAGTCTTTCAGTAGTCAGACAGTGGCGTGAACCTACGGGTATAATCTTTCAAGTTTATTGCTTGGATAAGTCCAGAAGTTGTTCTAAAGAGGTTCCGTTGAACAGGAAGTACGTATCGAAATCGGCCTGCGTCGTCATTGCCTGAGAAATCGACTAGAAAACGAGTTGAGAGTGGATTTGAATGTTTTGGAAGGAACAATCGAATATATTCTTAGAAGTTCTCTTCATTCTTATTGCTTATCGCGTTTAATTTCTTCAGTGGAGCAATATGAATCAAAGTTAACTTTGAGAATCCTGACAATTAATTTATATCCTTTGCTGGAGACACCACCCGAAATGAAATCGACCGATGCCCTGTGCTGTCCTAGAGCTAATGTCCTAAGGTACATAAACGGAAAAAAATGCAGTAATCATTTTTTTAGGGACAATCCCACTTGTTTCCTCTTTACAGTTGAGCGGTATTATTGAAATTCTGGCAAATTACGGGCAGTATTAAATTGTGTGATCGTATCAAGTCAGTCAAGTCACGCACATAACTAAAACTTAATTTTTCCAGACCAAGGGACAGTCATATAATCATTAGAATATGTCATGTATTTAGGTTCTGGTCACGTCCTTGCTGTATGCCCTTGGAGCGAATGTGAAAAAGACTTTGAATTGAAATTCTACCCTGGGAACAATCGAAGTGAAATGTGAAATTTGTTTTCTACCTTTACTTCTTAGATGAGCAAGTAACAGTCCATTTTCTTATTTTTCGCCGTACTGTTGTTTACACTTTTGTGGTTCTACGTGAAGTTCAATTATCTTTTAATAGTAATGATAAGGCATCATCTAGATAGCGTTGATTGCTCTTTGCGTATCAATGAATCGGGCACTTATTTAATATCAATGTAAAGGAATTATAAAGTAGTCACCGGTGTCATAGAAAGTTTCACGTATCTACAAAGCAGAAAAGCTTCTGTCATGGGTTTTTTTAAGAAGCCGTAGGAACTGAGAGTAAAAAGTATTCACGTCTCAAATATTTGTGCGGTCATTATTGCAACATGTACGTATATTTATGTACGCGTATATATATATGTATATATATATATATATATATATATATATATATATATATATATATATATATATATATATATATATATATATATATATATATAACGATTGTACGGAAAAACTCACACGAGCGGCACAATAATGGGCTGACACAATATAACACAAATAGAAAAGAATAGACACATTTAAAAGAACACTCACACGGTAAATTGTTCGAGCTTTCGGCCCTCTCAGAGGCCTTCTTCAAGAGAGACTGAAAAAACTTTTTCTTCTGAAAAGCTTCTTCTGACTGAAACTTTTTTTCAGTCTCTCTTGAAGAAGGCCTCTGAGAGGGCCGAAAGCTCGAACAATTTACCGTGTGAGTGTTCTTTTAAATGTGTCTATTCTTTTCTATTTGTGTTATATTGTGTCAGCCCATATATATATATATATATATATATATATATATATATATATATATATATATATATATATATATATATATATATATATATGTGTGTGTGTGTGTGTGTGTGCGTAGGTATATGTATATGTATGTATATATATTGAATAATTATATCGATTATAGATATGGAATTAGTTATACAGTCGTTTGTATATCGAATATATATATATATATATATATATACATGTATGTATATTCTTAATTAACTATTATCGTTCCAAGATGAGGTGGTTTGTGAAAAAGAATCGGATAGATGGACTCATTATTTTGAGATAAAAAAGCTGTGACGTGAATTAAGGTAAAAAATAGCCGTGTTAATCCAGGATCTACTCCGATCATTAAATGATTCAAAAGTGCAAAGTTAAGTGTGGAGGTAGATTTCAAGTACTCTTACACTAAACCGTAGTTGACGAAATTACCTCGAGCGTGAAAAATTTTAACGTGACTTATTTCTTGCTTAAATTGAATCACAGATTAGCATTGAGTTAATGGAAAATTAATTTCTGTAAAACGTTTATGTATTAGCATGGAATATCATAAACTTTTCTGATATTTTAATGACACAGGCTAAGACGGAAATACCTTAATTTGAGATATTATTTGGAATGAATAACGATGGGCATGTAATTTTTCGCAGGTCTTTACAATTATCACAGCAATTTTCAGCGTATTATCACGGTATCGGGTAGAATTAGCTACAACCTTGTACCTGAAGATGTTGAATTGATACGCAGAAGCATCTAGTAAAAAAATATGAAGGTTCAAGGACCATTCCAAGTCAGTTGTAATACAGGTATCGCTGCGTAAAATAGCTTAATTTGATACAAGTAAGAATCGCGAAATATCCTATATTTTTTGGGCATAAAAATCCTAAATTATAGTTCATACTCTCCCCAAGTTAATTATATGCCATTTATATCTTCAAATCTGGCTTTACTTTTTCCGAATTATTACCATTTCAATTAAGTATCATTTCGCATTGGTATGACAGAAAGAGATGGTAGGAGTGGCATAGGTTTAGCCTTGAATTTGTTTCCCATCTGTCGCATAACGTGATCAGAGTCCGTGAAGTGTATACTTAATAAAATTTAAAGTGTTTCTCTTTGTTTATATACAACGTTGAGGAAATAATATCTCCACTGGAAAACCACCGCAATGTAGAGCAGTGATGTTCTGGTGGTTAAATTCAGTGGAGGCTTTATGGAAAAGTTGACTGGATAGCCGTCAGTTTTATGGAACAGTAATGTCAGGAAAAAATGTACAGTAACCGTCAGCATGTGCATTGAAATTGGAGGGGGGGGATTTAAGTTGAAATCGCAGAAATTGTATTTTTAAGAATAAGGTTACTTCTTGCGAAGCTAATGATTCCAGACTAATCAATATTGGTCTGGTACTATATAGTAATCTGGTTATTTGTAAAATATTTTTTTCATGGTTTTGCAGTACCTGTAGGCACATAATATCGTTTCTTAATGGTTGCACAGTGAATATTGAACTTTTTTCTCTTCCATCATTGTCAATTTTTATGAATATGAAGGCGTGTTTGAATTTTGCTAGACATCTTGCATCATTGACACTTCATTATAACAGCGTAATTTTAGTTCGTCTTGTAAATTACTGAATTTTATTCTTCGCTTTTGTCTCGGTTGTGTCTTAAAGATATTGAGTAACTTTTGTAGCATATTCGGAAGTTTAATTTGGGGTGAAATATTTCTGTAGTCCATGATCATAATGTCATCCATTTTCTGTTTGTTAGCGTTAAATAATATGGACTATGTTATTATCATCGATTTATCTTGAGGATGCAATATTTCGCTGGAGAACGGTGAAATTTGAACGCGGGGAACGCTTATATTTCGAGTCCCATTTGAAGGTTTCAGGTTCGTTCGATATATTCAAATGCATATAACGATTTTGTCACCATTTTGCATCGCTGTCAGCGTACGTTATTTTTAGTGCCAGGTAGTTTTTTCTGATATTTCATTTGTGGCACTGTCGAATTAGCATAATAAATGTGCATAAGACAACAGAAGCTTCTCAATATTTATCCTTGAAGTTCGTCGGAAATACAACGGCAGAAGAGTCATTTTTATTAATTATAACTACAGAAGAGTCATGAGTTAACCCAGGATGACATTGTCGCGGGGTTATTCGGTTTTTTCCTTGCAAAGCTTATAAATAGAGTTCTGGGAATTGCAATTATGGTTCAGGATGCTTATTCGAATGCAACTATGTTCTCCTTTTGTAATTAACGTTTGCGACAGGATTATTTTAGACGTTACAATCTTCAGATTGTATATAGTTTTAGCTGGAGTGCCTAGTCATTAGCACAATAATTAAGCATTGTCAGATGTAGCCACCGGTTATCACGGACACCGTGTCGATTTTTGTTCATTAATATAAGTGTTATTGTCTGAAATGGCATTCTGAATTGTACAGCATGCATGCGACTATTTGCGAAAGCGAAAAATAACGTTGGATATAGATGATACGCGCCTCCTTTCCGATTAAAACTGCAGTGTAATCGTTTCAGGAGGTTATTGCTGTGAATTGATTTGAGTAAATCAATTGAAGACCCGATTTAGAGATTTTGAAGAGGACATGATTATCCATGGTAATATACTAGTATTTAATTCGTGGCTTTGTGAAAGTTGTGTTAGTATTAAACGAGACAGGGTTTTTGCCTTTCTATGCTGAGTGATGGATCATCGCGAAATTTCATTGAATTGCCTTGGAAGTTATCGCAAGCACGTGAGAGTTGGAAATAGACCAATGAAAGAATTGGGTCGCATGATCGATATGTTCGTATTTCTCATCGGCCGCACACTGGCAGTTTGGTTCTGTGCACAGGTTTACGAGAATATTCAAATCTGTATTTAATAGGGCCGAAACATATCTTGCGCTTCTATTGATATTTGAGTGTAGATTTTTATTTAGTTGAAATTATTTCTGTAGGAAGTAATTATACTATCACATAATACCGGCAACACTAAGCTTTACAGCAGTTAAAATTCTGTTCGCTATTCCAATTCGAAATTACGTGTGAGACATTGATGAGCGACTTTCCTGAAAACTCAAGCCGTCAGCCGTATATCTTTGATAGAGTCTGGCGCTAAAAGATAAGTGCCATTATAATTGTTTTTCGTATATATGACATCTAGCGAAAACTACGCTATAGTTGACAGCATTATCACGATAATCCCGACTGCACCTGCAAGTTTAAAAATAATTCTAATTTCGGGTAGCGTATCAGATTACTAATAATGAAATATTTTCCACTCCGCAAATTTCATTATTCCTTGTAATGAAAGTGGAAAAGCATCCGGTTGTAGTATTTGCCTCTGTGGTACAAAGTCTTTTGCTTCAAGAGGATATTATTAATCCCGTTTCGGAAGCCATGAAACTGTCAAACTGGATGTTTGGTGTTTCTATGTTGTTTTTATAATTTCTGAGCCCCTTTATTTCTCACATCATCGGCTTTCAAAATTCTAGAGGAAGACACGGTATAGATTGTGATCGACGATCTCCTTGAAGTATTCTTCACTGGAGGGTAGTTGGTGATGTCGCCATACAAATATGTAAACGTCACTCTCAAACTTAGGTGAACAGACGGTGGTCATTATTTTTTAGATGTCCGTGATCAACTGATCTAGTGTATATTTTACTTATCAACCCACGTCTTGTCTATATATTTATGTTAGAAGGTAATTATTTAATATAAATTTCATAGAAATTATTATATATAATATTATATTATGTATATTTTATATTATAATATAATTTAATGTAAATTTCATAGAGTAATTCACTCTGCCGGGTGAATTACTTTATGCTGATTCACGGAGGTGAAATAGTGCTTCGATTTTTCATTATAGCGGGAAAAAAGTTTTGAGACAATTTAAATTATGAGGTTGCGTTTAATTTGGAGGATCAATTATGAAATATCAAGTACTTGACTACGCTATAACAATGCTTAGGTTGTGATTAAACCATATGGAGACATTCGGATTTGCTATCAAGCCGAATATTTGTCTTCAAGAGAAGATGTAATCACACGGTTTATCTTCTAAAAGTTAGGTTCAGAATTCAGGAATCGTAGGTGAATATGAGGGGAAAGTTCTTAATGATAGTTTCCTAATTCTTAAAAAAAATGAATTTTCGAAATTTCGCCAGCTCAATTGTACGATCAGAGTTTGAATAATTTATTTACCATAAGCATAGTTTGTTGTAACCAAAATCGTGCAATAAAGCTGTTAAAATATTCGAATTGAGAGTTAAAAAAAAGTTCTTTAACTTCTGGTAGAGAAATTACGCAAATTTAAGCCCGAAACAGTAACTATTAAGTAGTTTCCTGTCGAAAGTAACGGGTCATACGGCAATACTGTTTTTGATGCTGAGCGACTATGTGGGTATTTTCTGTAGAAGGATTTGAGCTATCTTAATTGAGATAATTTCACGAAGCATCGGGAGCACGATGATATGCTTCATCGAGTCTTTTAAATTTTCTGAAAAATGAATCGATCCCATATCACTCAATCACATTTTATTTTCACTCCTCTCTTTGGTGTTCCGAATTAGACAATGACACTAACTATCACTCGCAATTCCCTGAAGACAACGGTAACGTATTCACCCAAGTATGATTTTCACATCTCAATAACAATAGAGGGGTTTAAGTGGGCATCACTAAACCACGGGGTGAAAGTCGCGCTTTGCGGTAATAACTTCCCCATTTCGACCATCGATATAGAGTCTCGAAGAGGAGATGGCACTCCGACATTGCGATACTTTTCGCTTATAGCTAGTAATGTCATCATATCGGAGATAATTAGGGATTCGCGATATGTTTGTTCCTTAAAATTATCCATAGCGACCTGGTTGAGATGAAAGCGTACCGGCGTGATGTTTTTTCACTGTTCAGTGTTCAGCAATTATTATTAAAATTTCCCATTCTAAATTTCCACCCAAAGAAGACGACAAGGACAGTACTTCAGCGCACATTCTTTTGAAATTTGTGAGAAGCAACGGTATCAGTAAGATGTAAGGGGCGGAGGAAGGCGGAAATGTCGCGGAAAAGTAACGTGAGTACGGTTTAAAAATGTTTCCCGAACGTATCATGATATTAATGGACTTTGGAAGTTGCTCAAATCAGACAGTGCCCACGAGTATATTTAATAGGATTCCGGAAATTTTTATACCCATAGTGATTAAAGTGAAAGCTAGTATGTTCACGGGTTTTTGCCATGTAATGATTCCTTCTCCACAAACCAACCCGATAAGTAGGGACTCTCTTCAGGACTTTCGTCGAAAAGTCGCAAATATCGATGCAAGAGTTGAAACCTTACAGAGTTGGTTTAAACATTAAAAGAAGTCGATTAATTAAAGAGATTAAGACAAGAATGCACGACTATCTGAATAGTGACACCGTTGGCATTGAAGTGTGCCAAAGACGTCAGAGATAATTTACAGCACTAACAAAAAAATAATTCCAAAAAGTTGCTCATTTTTGAAGGAAGATTCGAAATCGCATTGCGTTTTCTGCTGTGTATTTAGTTCACTGAACCGAGCCCATAATAAAAGAATACTTTGTTTATCTATTCTGTGGTCAAAAAATGTCTTTTGGTCTTTTTTGTATAATAATTTTCTTTTTTTGCGAAATTACACCATCATAAGTAATTGATAAAATAAAGTGTAATTTTGTGACTAAATGTTGCGCATAATTTATTGAAGAAACGGAGAAATATTCGAATGACGATGTTTCCATTGCGGATCATTTTCCGAGTTTAAATGCTGATGAACGCGGGGTTCTCGCATTGAGCTCGCAAACTTGTGCTAGTAAACGGATTTTTGAGAATCTTTGAGGGATATTTGGAACAAGAAATATGTTTCATGTGTGTTTTGGCGTTGAAAGTACCGTAATTTTATAGTTATTTTGTGAATCCAAAATATTGCACTAACAATTTACCATTGTGTGGCGTCGCGTATGGAACGTAACTGTTTCTCTCAATTCGGTCAGCGTAATTTTATGCTTTAGAGTCAGAGTTAGTCTCGCAAGACCGTTGACAATATCAAGGCCGATACATTTCTCTCTAGGTTAACTTTAAATCGAGAGAGAGAGTTTGACGAGGATATCGTTGATAACCGTGGCAACTACTAAACTTCCTGCTAGGTTACGCCGTCTGCTAAAGTCACTTCGTGGAAGGTGTAACCTAATACTCAGCCAACATATTTTGGGAAACAGGGCGTAATATATTGAGATCATTTTAGTGTTTCCCTTCCACGGAATGTTAAAAGTCAAGTAATGCTCAAGTACTGCGTGCGCACACTAGTTTTTTTTTCATACGAACCCGTAGATCACTTGTTGGTGGAAGGTGGCATCCCCGCTTCCTACCGTCGGCCGGAAAATATGGACTCTATGGATTTTGTGCGACATCCCGTAAACGTGCAATCCATGTTCGTTCACAGAACTTCCGCACAGAGTGCGCCAGGCTTAGAAGTGGAGCGCCTCTTGGCGCCAAGGTATGTAAGCCTCAGCGCATCCTGTAGTTGACTCGCTTGCATGGTGCCAAATGCGCGCCATGCGCTTAATGGCGCGGAATACGGAATTTTTGAAGTTTTGTGAGAATTCGTGATTTTCTTAGCCAAAACTGCGTGCGTTGAATTCCCCATATTATTTAAAAGGATATTCTTACATTGTAATTAAACATAAATAATTAATTAGAGCAGGAAGAAGTTTCATACCTGCATAAGTACCGCTTGGAAGAAGAATTAACTTCGTCGGGTGTAGTTTTCCTGATTCCTGGAATACTCTTAAATATAATTTTCAAGCAACAATGGGCGTAGTGCGTTATAGTTCCATTGAAGTGCCGGCTAATTCGTTGTTGTAATACCTTTTGATTTTACACCACCCTGGGCATCTTTCATGGTCTTCAGAATGTTCTAGACTAAAATATGTTTATTTATACTCATTATTGTATTATACGGACATAGCTATTTTTTATGAATAGATTTCATGTTCACCTTGAAGATTTAACTTGCAATCCATTCGACTAGCTTACTTAGATTTAAATATAATAGCTTAGCTGACATGGATATGGTCCCATTTTATTCGTTTACTTTCGTTCACGTTATAATTACCAAGATAAAATAAAGCTTTAGGCATTGATTTTATTCCTTCAAGAATTGAGATTCCACAGTTCCAGCGGAATTTATATTTCTTAATTGAAGATATTAAAAAATATATATAAATCTTAGGTTACCCCGGTGCGTAACGAGACGAATGTTATGAATGAATACAAGGCAAGTTGTAGACGTGGCTGGTGAATTAATGACGTATCCCATTTTGAACTCTGTTGACCGTGGAAAAAAGTTCAATTAGGAGATCTGGAGTAATTTTATTTGGTTCATATCATTCGTGAATTTCTGGCAGAGGCTGACGTTTCATTGCTAGCCGCAGAGGGATGCTCAGTGGTAATCCTTCGGGTGGGATATTTAACAAATGCGCTGGTGCTTTCTTGTCTCGGAGAGTTAATGCGAGAATCCTGTGTTCCACATTGTTATATTTTCTTTTCTTGCTAAACCGTTTCTTGATTGTCCTAATTGATACACTTAAGACTCAAGCACCCGTGGTAGCGGAAATGGCTGTACGGCATCTTTTAAATTAACCACTTCTCGTAACATGTTTCTTGAGGTAAAAATCTTGAGATAAAACTTGGAAAGTACTTATTTTCCCACGGACGATAAACTCTTAGAAACTTTTTGTGGTATCTTAGTGGCTGACTTTATTACAGGCGGATAAACTTTTCACGGCCGAATGCGTGATGGCATTTGCCAAAATCTACGACTTTTTACCCACTTTTATATCACGGGATATGTAAGCTCATCGGCACAGCATGAATATCTGCATCATATTATTTGTCCTATGTTTCTATGCAACTATATTTGCATCGTAGTATTTTGATCCACTCCTCGATAAAAGGGAGTCTGTAATCAACTTGCATTAAAAAACCTTGCGGTATAACTTTTCCCATCGCGCGGTTGAAAACCTCTGGGCCATATGGTTAGCATTGCACTTATTCTGCCGTTGAGCTGCGGTTCCCCCATAACAGTGATAAATTACTCCTTTGTTCCCATTTGTGTTGCGTAGTGCGGAGAATGTGTGACATGGAGATATAAAAAAAATTAAAATACATTTTTCTAGAGGAAATGCCAATCGTGGTCATCGTTATGTACAACAGGCATTCAAATGACCTCGGAATATCTTTTAAGCAGTGGCCCCAGCAGTTATAACTTGCCAAGCCTTCATCTTAATTAATAGCATTCATTCCAAGAAACTGCGCGAGATGCTGCTGCAGTAACTTTAAACGTAGTCATCCCCTGGATAGCATAACTGGCTAAAGGGCTCGGCCGGACATCGAGGGATCCGGGTTCGAATCCCGGTCAAGGCGAATGATTTTTACACTCTGACATTGTTGCATTGAAATAGCATTCATGTTCCATTCCTTTCGATCGTCTTTCATTCATCAATATTTTTCATCACTTCCCCCTTCATTTCTATTCCTATCCCTCTCGAGGAATGGCCGACATCCGTGGAGCGAGGGCGAGCATCATTGGTTTGGACAAGGAATATGACTTAGACTTCGCGATAAATTCTGCCTAAAGTAGGCATTCGGCTGTGGTCAAATTGTTAGCAATTTGCTCGTAAAGACGAAGCTTGGTTTAAATATTCAATCTTCCCGTGTAGAAATATGCGGATGAATGTACTCAATGATTAACTTATGATTTGGTACCTATATGCGATCACGATTTGATGTAGGAAGGTTTTTTATTTCAGTTCTTTGTGAGGTTTCGGGCTTTCTTTCATCTCGGACTCGAGCAAGATTTTCAACCTCGGTAGTAACAGTTATACCAGAATTTACGATGCCTGGCGGCTTGGTCACGGATTGTAGTCATTCTTGCCTCGCCCTGATCGATTAAGTTTATGTATTCAGTATGGTGGCAATCCAATGCGAAATGTGTATGATTAGGTTTTAGAGATAAGGAACAATGTTTCTATAATTTGGACTCTTGGATGATTTTGTCTTCCTAATATTTAATTCTTTCGGGAGCTCTCGGAGCAAGATAAATCATAATGAATGTAAACCGATTGGAACTTAATTTAAAATCGTGACGTGAAATTTTAGAATAGGCACGGGACTTCGTCAGGCATTCCAGATTTTTTGTTTCGTTCCTTATGACGTTAAATGCAGTCGTACTGCAGTTTTTGCGCGCGAAGGACGTACATACATTGCCAAAAATACATCTACTACATGCTGTAATTTCAGTCATTGGAATTCTATGATAGCTTCTATTTAAACACAATCCAACAGTCATCAATATGACGATTGGTGTGAGAGCTAGTGTTGTACTGACTTCTACTACATTATAAATCAAGACTTTTAGGACATACATTGTGTAGGTACATTAGATTTGTAGGGGCAGTACGTTTTCATATTGATTCCTAACGTAGCTATCACTCGGAAAAAAATGTTAACATAGCTCCCAAATCTGAACCTTGGACACTCCAGCCAACGGCCGAGAGCCCTTCCCGCCTGATCGTCGTGTTATTCATGTAATTCATAACATTTCAACAACTGCGAGGCTGTAAATTTTCCTCGGAACTTGTACCTGCGGAGCTGATAAGCAAGGTTTTGACGTCATGGACATATTTATTCATTGATGAGCATTTTTACGAAAAGCGTGATGATTTAGGATTCGTGAAAAGTAACGATATTTAACCGTTCGGAATATCTATCCGCATGTTAGATCGATGTTATTATCCTAGTCAGCGAAGTGATTAAATGGAGATGTTCCTTCAGCGTAACGTTTTTGACAGAATCACTCATGCTTGTTCCCGAGTTTCTTCTAGGCATTATTTCATGCATACCTGTATCTTCCTGCATTCAATTTCGAGAGGATATACAAAAATAAATTTTAATTCTTCATTGACGAGCACGCGATAGCGACGGTGACCTAATTTATAAGACCGACGAGCCGTATCGGTTTTTTTTAAGGCGAATGAGAGCCTTGACGCTTGTATTGCTTCAAATCCAAAGGAGACTTTTGACGTACAGGTATAGTGAGATATTTCAGAAGGTCAACTATAAGAAGTCCACCGCTTTCCATGCGGGAAAGCGGTGGACTAATTTCCGGGAATATGGAGCATTATTTAGTGCGCCTCTCGATCCCTCTCGGATGGCTCGTGGAGAGCACTTGCGGGAAACCGACCGTCCCCGATGGGACATCTGCATTTGGATAACATGTTTTCGGTGCATTCAATCGAGAGTAGAGTGGTGGCGACATGGCTTTCTCTCCTCTGTTCTTCACACTCCTTGACTACTGTATTTTCTTGAAGTCTAGTTCAAATAAAATTTTTGCTGGAGCAGTTTTGTGAAGTAACAGGAAAGGTGTCAGATGAAGATGTTTAATTTTTAAACAATGCATCATAAGTGCAATTTTGTACGACGTAAACAAACTAAACTACACTCTCGTTTGCTATCGAGTCATCGCATTTGCGTTATGTTCAAGGATCGGTTTCTGACTCACTTTCGGGAAGCTACTCGTTTTCGGGGGCGTAACAGTCACCGGAGACCTATTCTCATTCGTTTACTATGTGAAGGATGCATCGTCACCCATAACTGCATCGTTTTATTATTCCATACATAATGTAAGAAAGCTTCCTGAGTATGGATTTGTACGAGTTCTAAGCAGCAGAAACGTAAAATATTTTACATATTGAACTTCATTCCTGAATAATTACACATTTCACTGTGACAGAAATACGGGAATTACATATGGGCTTAATTCTCCGGTTATAGCTGAATTTTCCTTGACCCCTGGTCTTTTTCAGTTAAGTGTAATTTCCGTTTTTCTCTCAGTATTTTCCACAGCTGTGTCTGATATAGATTTTCAAATATTGCATCACATTGGTGCTTCTGTCAAAAGTGTAGGCAATATTTGCCAACGTCAGATTAGTTTTACGACATACGGGGATGTATCGTAATCCGGTTTACTCGGCCATTTTATGTGCTGCAAGGATATTTCGGCTCAAGCTTTATTTTTTTATTGGCTGGTGAATGTGTCACTGGAGTGGAGTGGGGCGGGAACAAATCAAGAGCCATATCGTAAGTCGTGTGGCAGCCACAACATGGACACCATCACTTGCGGGGGGAATGGCTGTGCAGTTCGCAGTCTACCTGCTTTTTGTGAGAACATCTTCAGTCAGTGAAGAAGAAGAGACTTCAGTGAATGTTGCTGGGAGTCTGTTTGGTCATGGTTGGAGAAATATACTTGAGTGGATTGTACGACAGCATTGGACATGAAATGGAGAGACTTCAACATAGTTGACTGTTAAATGGTTTCCCAGTCAGCTTTTAGAACTTTCTTGTGTTTTGTATGAAATGCATATTTATGACGTGTTTTTTTATAAAAAAGTACGCATTGACAATGAATTTTTATTAATATGTAAGAAAACCTGCTCCTTATTCTAAACAATGAATTTTCCAAGTCAAAGGTTGTGCTTGAAAAACTTCTCCGTGTTGGAGGCGTCATGAAGAATTATTTTGGATATGTTTGTCTACGTTTGAACCAAGGTGTATAATGTCATATCTTAAGGTGGTTGGATCGTGGTTGTACTAGTCAAGAGATATACAGATAGATGAACGTATTAATTCTGGCCAAATTGAGACCATAAGGTTCCTTCTTTCATATAACCCTAATGTGTCTCCTGAGTTCATCTATTTATGATATGAAATGGAAATTAAGGTGACATCCATTCATACGAAGTTCGTTCACACGTATGTAAATATGTACTTTTTAAGCACTCGGCGGTTCTTATTAATATTTGAAACTTGCTCTAAAACTTATTTTGAATCATTCCTAAGACGCCAACTTTCGTAACTTGCAATTTCGGCTGTTTTCCTTGATTAATTCGTTAATACCATTTGATCAAATAACGGTAAGTGCTGTTTTGCGAATACTATTGCAACTTATATACATATAATTGCGCCCAGAATATCAGTTTTACATTAGAACGACATTCATTTAATCGCCATTAATCCACAATTCTTCTGGTTTTAGTCCTCTAATGCCATAAAGGCGTGTATAAAATCTTGTTTTCGATATCAAGAACAATGAAAACTTACGGGAAAAGACCCTCTTTTGGCATTATGATTTGACAGGCTGCACCCCTGACTTTAAATACAGAAAATGTCATTTAAATGGCATGTGCGTGACATATTGATCCAACCTTCTTAAGTTAAAACTCGCGTGCTTACAGTGAGGTACTCGTGGAGTGTGTGTGTTTAAAAATTGAGAGAGAGGATGAAAAATGAGTGGTTCGTGAAATAATGCGGATTGAATGAATGGTAAAAAGATAAACATGACTACTTCACTGTTTTGGTCGTATTGAGAGAATGGATGAAAGTCAAATCACCAAACTATGTGTATATTGTTGTTATTATTAAAATACACTTGTGCAGGTAGACACGTGGCATACAAATCCCTAGCATTACCATCAAACTTGAGAAAATAAAATGAACATCTGAAATACAATTTATGCCGCAAAAAATAATCAATTAGGCACAAAATGCGTCTGCAGGAAAATCTAAGCACCAATCTCTATCACAAAAATCCCCATCCCAATGATAACATTCTTAGCCAATAAAACTAAGCTGCTTCATACTAAGACACACGTAATCAAAGCAATACTATACCAGTGTCATCACTTATGGCCTCGCATCACACCATGCAAATAAAACACCGTCAGAAATCACGAAATGTCCAACATCATACCCCGTCCAAACGCACCGTCGAACACCTCGCACTTCCGCAGTCCAACATCTCACGACGTCAACATCACCTCCTGACTATGATCGCGCACTGTCATGTTAAAGTTTATCCCCCAATCATTTGTTCAGTGGCTACCTGACACCTATGATTAAAACTCCTCAAATGTAATGGGAAGGGCTCAAACAACTCTCCAGGTAGCTAGTTCGTTCCATTACACAATGCTTCTATTTAAAAATGAACATTTTTTTTCTTTGTTTATGGTGGTATTTTTATTTAAAAACTGCGGTTGTTTTTCCCCTTAGTTTTTCTAGTTTCTTCCTCAAATCTTCCCCCGCGGTGAGGAACATCGCACCTGACCTACTCCCCTAATTTTTTCTATTTTTCATACTCTCCCATGAGAGTGAGAGCACAGTTAAGTCTGTCATTCTATGTCACTTACGTAAGTTAGACTTAGGTCATTTTTCCCGGTCAAAAAGGATCCCCAAAAGGATGAAGTTACGTGAAATTGAACGACTGTATCATGAGTTTAGAGATAAAGACTGCAGAAAACAGATTTGTTCAAAACTGAATTATTATTTGATCGTTAAAGAACTTCACTTCGTCTGCGAGTCATTTATCTCGTAAGTGGTCCATATGTGGTTATACGAGTTCGCATAATACATATGCTGAATGTCAAAAGAAGGTAATTTTCAATTGATGAATTATTGTTAGCCTTACTTTTTTGCTTGGCTGGATGACTTGAATAATTCAAATTATTTTTGCTTTAGAATATCCAAGCATTCCAAAGCGTCATTCAAATTGTTATTTAAACGTCGTATCTTCCTTATCAAGGACATAGTCACGAAGTAAGGATTCAAGTATATTTTAATGTGTATGTCTTTACGTTAAAGCCTCATCCCGTTTTCGCTAAGAAATTGTATTTATTGTACTTAAAGAATGTAGGAAAATGCCGGGCATTGAGTAAAAGAAATGGTTGTTACAGCTATTCGCAAGATGGCCGGGATTACTTTTTGCCGATGGATGGATATTATAAAAATATGTTGATATGTTGCATTTGAAAATGTGCGTGTTCTAACTTCAGCATCTATAGATTTCCATCCGAAGATAAGAATGGAAAACTTATGTAATCTTTGATTATTTGCTGGCTCGGAAAATCTAAGGAAGAAATTATATGCAAAAATAATGAGCGAAGGAGTAATTAAAGAAAAAAATGGAAGAAAAATAATATAAATATAATAATAATCCTTGTTAAATTTGTGCGATTCAGGTCCTAAGTGTCCATTTGAAATAGGAACGTCGTTTCTTTTTACTCCTGATGTAGACAAGCTAATCAGTATCGACAAAAGGTATTTATCCTGTGCCGAAGATGTAGTTAAACGCTGATTATGTTTCCTCAGGGGTGAATGTACTGGAAATATTTATTACACCGAACGAGCTTCATGCTCGGAAAGTTCGCGCACGAAGTACGCATGATAGGTTCATGTGGCCTACTTCGCCCGAGTCTCATCGGTAAATTATTCATGTGCAGGTAGATAATTTCTCGGTGATAATTTTTATGTTAACATTTTCTCAACTTCTAAATCGTTTCTGGTCTTGTCATCCCGTCGGGAAAAATTTGTAAATGAATATTTAATTTCACTGTTTTGATCTTGCATGATGCACCGCTGGAATAATCGTGCCATGTGAGGGTATAATATATTATTCTATCACATGACGCTTGTCAAGACTCATGCAGCCGTGACTCTAATGGTCTCGTTGATTGGTGTTGAGAAGGAGTTCGTAAATTCGCTAGTGTGACGGAGTGAAAGAAGCAAGTAGCATTCGGAAATGAGGAAAACCAGTTTGACCCGCCAGTTATTGCTTTTACCGATAGTGAAGGAATATCTCTCGAATACTACTATCCATGGGCTTAAATACATAGTCAGAGACAACCTGCATTGGTCAGAGAGGTAAGTGAAGCTATAGTCTCCAGTTAGGGGCACATATTTCATGCCTTCTGTCCTTGAAACACACGCTAGATTCACCATACCTCAAGTTTTACTCTGAAGTGGAAGTGTGGCAACTTTTCCGTTTATTCTTGTTAACATTATCGTAATTAGTTAGTTGAAGGGAAAAAATATCAAAGTCAAAGCAATACGAGGGTGTTCTGAAAAGTTTCCGGCCTCAGAAAATTTCAGAAAAAAGATCACCCTCGTATTTCCCCACGCTACTTTAAGGCGACATATCCGCAATTGCATAAATTTAATCCTTCATTAATGAACATTTTTAATGATCAGAAAGAAATTAAGTGATGTTATTGGGCCAACAAAGTAGGTTGCGAAATATTCATTTGGAATTTATTTTTGGGGAGTTAATGACAGGGTTGATAAGTAAGGATTCTAAACAAGAATAGTGAAACTGAAGTATTGAATGCATTATTGTACGGTGCGGAAATTCAGTCGTTGAAGCAAGAGGATCAGTTTAGGCAGGAGAATTTTGTAATATTAATCTGATATGTGAGGGTGGAGGAGGATATGAAAAGTGAAATAGAGGAAAAAGGCAAACGAAGGAGTTCTAGGCAGGGTGGGAGAGGAGATGAAGGTGTAGGGAGAAATTCAATGAAGCCAGGAAAAATGGATGCATCACGTGGAGTGGTAGTGGACTATGATAGAGGGTGGAATCAGGCAAAGGCAGGAAAAGAATAGGTAAGTGTATATTCGGCGGGATGAAGGGAGTTAGAAAGTGTGTATGTGAGTTTAAAGAATGACTTATTATAACGCAGATTTTAGAGTATGTATTAAAATAAATAGCTTATTTCTACGTTTACGCCTACATTTATTTACATTTTTATGAAAAGAAACTTAAAATTTGTAAAAAAATGGGCAACAAAATTTGAGATGCTGTCAGCACGATACATTTACGACAATGTAACGATTGGTAAAATACATTATCGAACGTTGATCAAACATTATGATTATACTTTTGTCACAGAAAAAAATATTTTTTGTACGACATTTTGAAGATTGCCTATAAGAATAACTTTTAGTGAAAACAGTGAAGTATTTTTATTTTCTTCGAATGAAAGTTCAATTTGTTGGCTGGCATTTCTCTGAGTAATAAGCCGTCCTTTTTTGAATGAAAGTTGACGTTTGACATAAAAAATGCGATTCTTTTACTTTAGTGTAATTATAATAAGCTTTATATTCACTTTAACGTTTTGTAAAGCCTAATTGCAGTACTAAAAAGCCGATTTTAATGAGCTACTCTTTTTTTATTCCGCGATGCTCGTCAACTCATCAGCCTTGATGATAGTGGAAAAGAAGATTTATGAAGGCAAAAAGTAAAAAAATCGACCTTGACAATGCGGGATTAATATTTATTGGCAAAACGTAATGGGAAGTTAGAAGGATAAAATTTTCACCGATTGTAAACCATTTACATTTGGGATAAATATTTCTTCTACAATATCCAGATTATTGTAGCTTCAAAGAGTTGTTACACTCTGGATAATGACAGGTATTTATTCGCTTTCGATATTATCGGTGACGAAACGGGGAGTATCGGGCCACAATTAAAGTCAATCACGATTAGAGTCATACTTAAATCAAATGACTGTTTCTTTGCCACCTTGTTTTGCAGGTTATTCTGGGTGGTGGTCTGCGGAGTCTCGTGGTACTACTGCTCGCTCTTTATGGCCGAAACTTGGAGCGTTTACCAAAATAATCCGATCAGTTTCGTCGTCGAAACAGATTACCTACGCTGGAATACCTCTTTCCCTGCTGTGTCTGTCTGCGAGGAGGACAACAAGGATAACGTCTTCAGAGTTGTTGACGAGTAGTCGATTGAAGTTTTGATTTCTGTATTCTATCTTAAAATCCGTCAAAGGGTTGGTGATGACGTGAGTTGTTTTTGTAATTTTTCAGGACCTTTGGAGAAGATCATGATTATAACCTCGATGAAGTTTTCAGAGAAATAGCTTACTTTCGGGAGACAACCTACTACATCAACGAGTTCTGCACTGGCAATTTGGAGTGTCCCCAAACTGGATTAGAAGAGATAGCAATAATGGTATTTGGATATTTTCCATTCATAGAACGCGAATTTATTTTCTCATTTTACAACTGTAACTTCATGCATAGGTCAACATTTTAATTCTCAAATCTTATGAATTTGCCTTTTAAAATCCAAACCAGGCCTTGCGTAGTTTCTTCTTGGGAAATCCAGACCACACCACCAAAACAACCGAATGAATCGTTACTTCATTTTTGCTGTTCCCACGTAGTTGCAAATTCTCTATCCTGCGCACACCGCGAAAGAAAATGAAGAGCATGCCATATTTCTATTTGGAAGGTGCTTTTTCCGATGGCGTACAGGTCCATCACTGAATTTACCACCGAAAAAAGTTTACGCTGGTTCCAATTGTTGAAAAGTATAAGACATACTAGCGGTTTCTGGCGGCGGATGTTTTCAGGAAGTTTTATGTTTACGTGTAATGCAAATAATATTTTATAAGTAAATGCATGTGAATTAACGTCATTTGTCCCGAGTGTCTTGTTATTCTTTACTTCTATATTTTTCTTTACTTTTATATTTTTCAGGAATCATCTTTATTATTTGATTATAAACACTATAATTTCACTTAAATATTTGGTGGATGTTTTTTACAAAAGATCATATGACACAGTCGGGCACATCATAGAAATGCCACCTTGGGCACCTACCTTTGACTTTGTGAAAGAAACTAAATATTCTCTCTTTCCTCTGTATTCAGCTTATAATTTAAAACAATCATAATCTATTTCATTTACGCGATGACTATTCTATTCACGTAATTACTATTACATTCACATATTAGGTGACGACTTTAGGTTAAAGGTGCATTCACAAAGTAAAGCAATAAAGGCATACAAATCCAGTAAGATAAATATGGAGATCAATGTGCGTGAAAATTGGCAAAATGAATACATTTCTCTATTATTCATATGGCGCCTTGTATGCAAATAGTATGTGAACTAAGTTCACCTGTATGCCAGTGAATTTCGTATTAATCTGTCAAATGACCAATTTCACCTATTTTCCAATGTATTCTACATTAGTGATCATCGAATTTAAGGATGAAATATGTTTGTAACTAACGAACTATATTGCGACGAAATTCCGATTGAGAGCGTAATTTCCATATCGTTCAACGGATAACCTACGCCTTGTAACATTTTATGGCCGCAAAATATCTTAATATGCTCCACTACGGCTTTTTTCAAATCTTGAAAGAAAAATACAGCAGTAATAGTACACAGATTAATCCGGTCCAAATAAACAATCATATTCTGCTATCATCATTTGACAAGAATGTGCTCACATTTCCTTCCTGTCTTGGAAAATCGCGTTACCCGTGTAATAGGCCGAACGTTATGATAAGCTCACACCCGGGTGACTCTGAACTTGTACATCACCTCATAGTAAAAAAAGTCCATGTTATACACAACACGTTAATCCTCAAAGAAACCTTGTGGTGTCTAACGGTTACAATTGTACTTCTGACGTTCAAATTTGTAGCAATTTTTTTCTCTTTTATTGTACCAATAGCTTCATAATCCGCATATTATAAATGTTTGAGGAATAAAAATCCAGCGCATGAGTTCCAAAAATGCATTTTGTTTACTAAATACTTTTTCATAGTATTTGGAGTCACACCCACCCACCTCCCACTGTGCGGGTTTGCAGTCAATGAGTTGTACATTTCCCTAATATTTCTTAATATTTTGTATTTGAAGAATAATTCTTGCTTTGGTGTACATGTAGCAAAATTTATTAAATATAGTACAGTTATAATTATTTGCCATAGTTTCTGACCGAATTTTTAATACATAAACATTTTTAAATAGGTGACGTCCAAAATATATAAACATGAAATTGTCCGCGTCTAAGCTAACTGACTGGAAGGTACATGTGGTCTTTAGCTTCCATGTTTTATCACCTACGTACATTTGGCCAACAAAAACCGGCCGCACTGGGAGTTCGAAGAGCCTTCCTTTAAGTTTGAAGGTGTATATAGTGTTGGCGTTCAGGGTATAGGTTAACGGAAACTATTTCGTATTAAATTTGTTGCTCAAAATATCTATCTAATATATAGATGGTGAGCTGATACAATATACTGTCCTGCAAAAAAATTCCTTATAAAGTACAAGCCTAAAACGTTTACTGCTTTACGATAAATTTAAGACGGAAGGCGTCACAAATTATTTAATCAGAACTGTACCTCAAATTTAAAGGGGATAAAACAGTGAACTTCTTTGGGTTGCGGATTTTTAAACAGTGAAGTCAAAAAGTTTTTCAAGTGATTGTATCAAGGGAAGTTTAATAAAAATTAACGTTCATGATTAATTCCAAAGGATGGACTATATTCTCGAAAAGAGTTGCTACACCCTACGTTACTTTTTGAAGGCACTTATATGCTGGATTTAATAAGGACAATCTTGAGTAGCTTCAGGTGTGACGTGGTGGAAGTCGAACATAATGAATAACTGATTTTTGAGTTATTCATTCAAGGATAATCTTGTCAGTAATTGTCAAAGCTATATATAAGTAGTCGTTAACTGACTTGAAAGTGAAATCCAAGAGATAATATTTCCATGACATATGCATTAACGCGGACCCTATAAAACATGAGAGTTTTTAGATGAATTAAGTAGTAAAAATTGTGCAGTAATAACTGAACTTGGGTAAATCATGTGAAAATAGTTTCAAATGTATTTGAGGTAACAGAAAGTGAATCAAAACATTTCAATTTTCATTCATTAGCCATCTTTCCCTGGTAAAGACTGAATAATGGCCAAAATAATCCAAATTAAAAAAAACATAATCAAATACTCTTAATAGTAATGAATTCGAGTTTAATATGTTACCGAATATTTTCGACGAACCTTTAATTCATAAATTGTACTCGTACGTTAAGGTTCGGTTCTAAGTTGATAGAGCTATCGTTAATCATTGTAGTGTTACAGGTATTTATAATCATACAGTAGAATTTAGGGAAGTTAAATGACTCGATTCAGTAGTGGGCAGCATTTAAATCAACTAAATATCTGGTTTATTGACAGTATGTGATTCACTATTACAGATATGTTGTTTTTTCTGCTGTTGTCTCGGATTTCTTCGTTGTAGAACTCTTACATATATTTATGCATTGGGTGAAATAATTTCATTGTTAGACATAAGTATCTTCTGCCGCATTCACTCAAAATTCATGCATAAATAAAAATGAAATTTAACTGGTTGATTGTATGCAAACACCTAATTTTTAGTCCTAGAATGTCGGCAGCATTAAACCAATCATCATTCTTCAGGGTTGTCACCTGGAAAACTCAAAGAATTCTATTGTTTCTCAATAAAACTTGAAAATATGACATTAATGCCGATGCTTTGGAGCTGCTTGGCTCTCCAGTTTATTTACGAAACTTACCTCATTGGCGACTTAGTCAATTAAAAATCTGAGCAGTTGTCACTGCAGTTCTGCATTTGACCCCCCCATGACACACTGCTGTGCCTATAGTAGTGCATTACCCTCTCTTCTTCTTGCCTCCCTATTCAGCACTCATACTGGCTGTCGCAGCTGGTTGGCGAAACCGCTCGTAGACTGCCTCTGCAGGTGAACTGGGTTGAGGTGTGTAAGGATTTGACGGGAAGGGAAAGGGGACTGTAAGCTCGTCGCCCAAGGCCATACTTCCTTCGGCTGTTGAGGCGAGTGCCAAGCATTTGGCCGAGTAGGATTGATAAGCGATTTGTACTAGCGGTGTCTTAAGTTATAAAAAATTCTTCACGCGACACACTTGATAAGACGCAAGCCAGAAATAGTCGCATGACATTTTTTCATCGGCGTGAGAGTCGCCCGCGGCCATTAGAGATAAGCATATTATTGTGGCGGAATTCAGCCAGCTATGTCCATTTAAGGCATCTTCATGAGCGTTATAAATTAATAAGAGCGGATGATAACTTCACAAATAAAATTATGCTCATTAAATGAAGATTGTACATATGTACTGATAGGAAATTAGAAAAAAGTGAAGAGTTGTGAGGAAATCGTAGTCATGGTTAGCAATAAATAGCAACTATCGAGAAAAGGGTAGATAACTCGTCAGTATTTCCTTATTCTGTACCAATTATGTTAAGATGACGGTTTGCCTATCCAGCCGACAGACAGACTTCACCCTCTTTGAAATTAATTGCCGAATTGGATCGGGCGCAGCCTAGAGGAGCTGGATTTGTAAAACGTTGTTATGATAAACTTAGTAGCGCATCCGAAGTATTAGATCAGCTAGGCTGGGAATCACTTTCGGAGTGAAGGTTAAATTACAGATTGACTCTCTTGCATAAATAGGAAGGACGTCTCTTTTGCAGTTATGTTGAAAATGTAGTATTACCCCCATCTTATAACGGCAGGAGAGATCATGCCAATAAAATTAGAGAGATCAAGTGTAGAACAGATAGATTTAAGATATCATTTTTTCCAGAAACGATAAGGGATCAGAATAACATTGTCCGACCATGGTAGGGTCATATTTGGATCACAATTATTCTGATAAGTATTCACCCCCTGCCACACACCTTAGCGGTAGCTTGCAGGGTACTAAAATAAAATAAATGTAACACATACAACTGAGGTATTGATAGTAACGAGTCGATACTTTCTCACTGGGGTATTGAATCCGGGTCATCAGAATCTGGAATCATTACGCTACCACCGTACACGTTTTCCTTTGTTTAAAAGCTTTAATGTTGAGGAAGTTCTGGAGAAATACTTTGAAGTAAATAGTTCTTAGGGATCGTCCGAAATTTAACTTTGAAATAGGTGGAATAACTTGATTGAATGAAATGAATCATTGTCCGGGATGAATCGAGTCAAATAACCAAAACTCTCGCGCTGCAAAAGAAACGCGATTAAGAAAATAAGATTCGAAAGTGAATTTTTGATTGAGATTTCCTTGTTTAACTGTCTGGACGAGTGGATATGTGTACAACATCAGGGGAAGTTTGGGAGGAATGGATGGTTGCCAGTGGGAAGGAATAGGGGGCGATGAAGCGCTGCAATTACCAATCCTAGAGTCGAAAACCTGGCGAATGAATAATTTTTACATTGAGACAAATTGTGTTACTAGATGTACTATTTAAATCTCATATTTTCTTAAATCTTCGAAGTCAAGGCGATTTAATTTGTCGACCCTTCCTTCACACGCCTGCGATCGAAAAACCACTTTGTCATCTCACCTGCTCCTTTTTGGCCCCAGGAAAAATGATTGCTGTGGGGGAAGGTGAAGGATTTTGAGTCGTGTCATCCGAAAGGAAACGACTACACTTCTATTTTTAAAGCACCTTTGTTTTTGATGTCGTTCTTCGACGTCTCTTTTGAAGCCCTGAGGACAGCACACAAACATTTCAACGCTGGAGTACTGGCCTCAGCACCGTTGGCTATTTCGTGTCGGAAAAATTCCCAGCGCACAGAACGGAATCGTATACGTGAAATTACGGCCACCATAAGACCGGAAAAACTATCAATACAATCGAGTCGTCTTCAGTTAACCCCATTGAATACATAATTTGCCGATTTTAAGTAATGACGTAAAGTATATATCTTTCAAATATCTGCATATTTTTCCGCACGTATGACTTGACATACTAACCGTCCTAACAATATAGTGGAAGCTGGTGTCGTATCGATCGTTTTTGATGGTTCGACTATCCTGCCTGGTAGCCCATTGGGCACAGTTGTCGGCCGAAGAACCCTATTTCTAATCCAGGTGATTCCTCCTGATATTCCTAGTTAAACCCAAGCTTTATGGGCATCGCTACCCTGAAGCCATGGATTTCACGCGCTGGAGGCCTTGTCAGAAGGGCTAAACTTGCCTGTCAGATCGGCTTTCGGGTTGATAACTCTTGCCGATTGTTATTAAGTACCGATGCCCTCTGTTTATGTTTTTATGTGAAATTCATGTCCAAGGTAAAAAATTTAAACACGGAAATATATCTCGCATCTATGGTAAATCTGGATTTGCAAAAGGTTTCTTTGAGACCGAATAAGGCTATCGAGGAAGGAGACTTGACGGGATGCCTCGTTGTTTATTAATGTGTTGGCTTTCGACCGATCAACTTCCCGTTAACATGAAAGACGACGAAGTTCAAAAAAATCTGCGAAAGTATTGACTGTGACCAGCACGTTGCTTATTTCTCTCGGCAGTTTGAGAAATATCCGTATCTCCTAAAGAGATGACATTGATCGAGCGGCGAGTCGCTTTGAGTGTATTTAAAAAGGAGTTTCCATAGATTTCCTGAAACTTATTTGTCATTCAATCCGGAAGAGTTCTATTCACATGGTGAAAATTTTTGTTCTCACGCTATTGCACACCTCGCTGCCTCGTCTGGCCGTGTTTTTGTGCAAGAATCATATAACGAGACAAATGATTTGCTTTATAATCATTTCAGATCGACGTTTATTTATTTTTTGATGGTGCTAAGTCCTCAACTCAACTTTCAGGTGAGAAGTCCGTGCGATGCCGTCTTTCAGAGTTGCAGGTGGAACTCGAAGCCTTTCGACTGCTGCTCCTGGTTCAAGGCTATTAACACCGAAGTGGGCACTTGCTACACGATCAACTCCGTCCATGGAAGGTATATTAAGAGTCAGCAAGACAACGCTAGTTAGTATAAATTAGTTTCAATATTTTTATTAGAATTGAACCTTTACCAAAATGTCAAGCTATTCTTGTTGCATTTCGTCTATAGTGCTTCTATCACGTTTATTTCGCACCAGCTATATCTAACTGATCAGCAGATATTATCATTTCGCTCATGATTTTATGATGGAAAAATCTTTGCTCAGTCAAATAAATGGCTACGTTTTAAATCCGAACATCATTAACTTCCCTTCAGGGACGATTGTCTGGCCGAACTAGAATAATTACGCGTTAAACATATTCATTTCAAGATGGCCTCTTTAACCTCCCCTTCCACAGCCCTACACTCTTTTTGTATAATTAGGATATTTATTTGTAAGCCCAGCACACCGATGATGACGTCGATATGCCGTATCAGTTGAGGTGCTTCCTAATAAATTTTGAAATTATTACTTACTACTCGTATTTCATCTCTTTCTTCATGGAATTTACAAGGTAAGGCTTCTACTGTTAGCTTCAACTCAAAGTTGTTGTGGCTACTGGATTAGCCATCGTGAGGTTCTATGATTAGATGCATTCGAAAAATTTAATCCATATGCGGAGCTACAAGTTGCCTTTCAGGTACTTGACAAGAGGAAATTCCACATCGGGCATTGAATATTCATATCGAACGTTGACAACGAGAAGATATTTAAAACTACAGGGAAGCTGTCATAAAAATAAAATTCCTTGGCCATGAGATAATAGCTGAGGAGGTTTCCCGTTGCCTTCCTCAATAGTGTTTTCAACGTGACATTATCACTCAGATGGCCTCCACACTAGGGTCAGATGGGTTCTATGGTTTTTGGCTCAACTTGATGGAACATCTTGATGAAAAGTGAATAATAACAACTTTGTAAGTTCCACTGCTTTTTATTTTAGAAACTGTTTTAAAAGGGTTTAAAATAAAAAATAGTCGAATGCCTTTGCAGCAGCCTCACTGAGGAACTGGGCAAACTACCTTTCTCCTGGCTCCTATCCTTCGCCTCTCTGGCATGGGTAACCCTTCCAGGAAAAATATTATTGCTCCCCCCAGTACAACTCTATGGGTAATCAGAACGGATAAGCTCTTCTACGTCAAGGGTATTGTCCATCGGTAGGGCAAGCGGCCATAAATGAACACAAATATAATAGTTTTAAACGGTAGTGTCTACTTTTATTTCTATTAATATTAGTATTTACTTACCTTAGGAGAATGATGATTTTTAGTTAAAATACAGGGTAGTTAAATAGTTTTAGCTTTTATTTAGAGTATAAAATTATTATTTTCAGTGGAAACGGTTGGGACCATTTTATGGTGTCAAACAGAAGTACTGGTCCTGGGACCTTGGATATTGAAATAAAAGTACCATCCAGAGTAAGTAAAACTTCATTACTCTCTATAATCAAGTAATTCTAGTTTTTAAATAAGTACCGTATTGATTAGAGAACTATCTTTCTTGAACAGTTGAAATGGTTTCATCACAAGCATTACCTAAGTACTTGAAGTCCGAAATGTTTTTTTGCTGAAGCTTTCATTCGTGGTGAAGTTCTCAGAATCGGTTTGGCAGTAGCAGTTATGCACTCACACAGCAAAACTGAACCCCTAAAATCAATTACAAAACGATTTGGGATTCGACTCTGAAACCTTCTATTTGGCCTTTCGAGCGAACGGGGTCGGCTAGTGGTTCTTATGATGGAATCGGAACCGAATGGTAACCAGTGAATTTAACGGCGCAGGATTTACTCGAACAGGGTACACACGCTTTCCAGCGATCTTACGTTCCTCGTTTGCGGACCATGCTATGGTTACCTAAATAGCAATAAACATTTCGTAAGATGGGTCACTGTGGCTGCGAAAATGGGATCAAAAGCCTTTGCGGCAGCCTCATTTGGATATAAACGCTGCAAGACCCTTTCGCTAGATTACTACCAATGATCTATGGTGACTTCAGTTTTCGGAGAAATTTCAATTCCCTACGGCTTCAGCCAGTCGTTATTGATCTGGAGGTCAAAGAGAGTAACCCACTCAAACCCATACACGGCATGTAAGTGAGGGAAAAGTTAATTGTCGAAGTGGTTGGAAAAGAAATGCCACATTATCTTCTATTTTGGTGCATTTTCAGTACGCGCTACTCATTTCCCGAGTAAAATTACTTGAAAATAAAGCAACTACCGCCTTAGGAACGTGTGAAATTCTGGATTTACGAAAATACTGTATTAGCGTTTTGGAAGGAAAATTCAATCAAGATGATTTTACATGAATCTAATGATGTTGCGTTTTTTGATGAAATAATTCTAAAACACATTGCAAAAAGTTTTAAGAATAGTGTTGGGAAATGCGATGGGAAGGTTTAAGAGCAATTTTTCTCATAAAATATAAGAGATCTTGATAATTGTAACTGACGGCGCTGGGGTAATGGCGAAGAGGATGAGGGCAGAGATAGAGGGAATAGAGGCGGAAAGTGTGTTTTAAGTGAATCGGTAGGGGGTTAGGAATGACTATCTCTCCACCTATAAAGGAGAGATAACTAGGCAATGCGGGGAAAAGCGATTGTGGGGGAGTTGTGGCGAGCCCAGATGTGGGAATCCATTTTGGGCAGGAAAAGAGATGGACCTGTGAAATACTAATTTATCAGAGTAACTAAAGTATTGCTCGAACGTTTTATATTTTTGCTACAGACATATACCAGAAATGTCCGTAAGAACCCTATTATTTTTTAACCAGCCCAAACTACATTTTTGATCGATAAGAATTGCGAGGGCAGGGATGATTCAAACTCGATTCCAGGTGTATCTGCACTCGTCCGAGGAGGTGCCATTCCTCAACTCTCCCGAGTCCTCCCCGACGGCGTCCGGGGCCCTCATCACGAAGCGCTTCGCCGTGCACGAGGTGCGAAACGGCGAGGACGTAGAGGACATCGAGGCGACTGTACGCCGTTGCAAGTTCCCTTGGGAGGCGGGCGAGGACTCGGCCTACGACCACTACTCGTACAGCGCGTGCGTCGTCCAGTGCCGCGTACTCCACGAAAAGCGGGAGTGCAACTGCACGCCACCCTTGACGCCGGGATCACGTGAGGAGAGGATGATGGGAGAGATTTGGGGCATTCCGGTCAAATGGTGTTCTGTCCCATTCGACTGGGTTTCAATTTAGAATTGATTCCGGGTTAAGCCACGTTTTCGTACATCCTCCTTGCGTCGCCGCACGCTCTGCACCGCCAGGCAGGACGTATTGCGATGACGCTAGGGTTGCCCGCCCCTCTCAACATGTTTGTAATATTTATATTTACCGTTGAAAATATTTTAAAGAAATATTAACAGAGGAGAGCCTCCATACAACGATCAACTCCTGGGAATGATGAATTAACCGTTATAGGTTCGCGTGTGGGAGCAGTTATAATAATGGGTAATACGCGTTATTAGTTTAATACCTCCGTGCATGCATATGTATTTATTTTTAACACGTTATGTGCCCACAGAAACAATACGTATCCCATCCTTTTTCTTAAAAAAATCATTTTTCAGTGTTTTGTGTCATTCCAGGAAATCGATGAGGATTAGTTTTTCCATTTTTTTCTTTTTGATAGTTACGGTGTTGTATTCACTACATTGTGTAAGCATTTCACTTTACGTCTCACTTTGAGAGGACCACCGAAAAATTTGGATATTCTTCTCCATCGACTACAACCTGTAACATTTCAGTCTTTCTTTTTGACTAAAACTAACAGTCCTTTAATACCGCTGATCATGCTTACATAATTAAAAACTATATTTACTGTGAAATGAAAAGGAGATAGCCGAGACCAGTGCCAATCAAGTTTATGGTCTCAGCTATCTCATTTTTATTGCTTCACGACCGTAGGTACGTTCATTTCATAAAAAAAACCATAAACACAGTAATCAACCCGAAGGTCGGTTTAGTAGGTGATGGTAGAGTTCACCCAGTACTAAGCCCTATACGGCCCTGATGTGTGAATTTCACACGCCGTCGGGCTTAGTACTGGGTGAACTCTACTATCACCTACTAAACCGACCTTCGGGTTGATTACTGTATTTAGGGTTCATTTTATATTTACACTATATTCACTGACCACTCAAGGGAGGTATTGGGAGTTAATAAATGTGGAAACTGATCGACTATGGTCGCTATTGAGAGGTCAAGTTAATGTGAGGTGAATTCGAAAATGTACTTGCATTCTTACGGAAGAGTATATTATATCTTTTGAGGTTCGTAACTTCAGTAATAGTACTTGTTATTCAGTTTCAACAGTTCAGAAATGATTTACTTCACGTACACAACCACCCAATGATTCGCCCGTAGTTTTACAAATGAGTATATTTATCCCATTAAAACACCATTATTTTACTTTTTTAACTATCATTTCGACGAGTATGGCCAAATATAATAAATATTGTCCAGGAAACAGGGTATCTCTTATGTTATCTTCCACAATTGATGAAAATTAGGTTGACGGTAAAGCATTTTGCCTCTGTGAAAACAACGCAAAGCCAGATGCGTGAAAGCCTAAGTTTAGTCTCGTGAACGCATTGTTCCACCTGAACTATAGGCGATTTTTGCGTGTAGTTAATTCCTATTTCGCCTACGTGCGCAGTGCAAAATGAGCTAATTGAGCTATTTTCTCTATCGATCCTTTTGACCAGTTAGGTGCAATATGCTGAATAAATCTAAAAAATGCCACTTCACCATTTAAATGTATATTACAACTCCTTTAATACTAAATTTTAAACAAATATTAAATACTAAATATTAAACTTTAATACTAAAACAACATCAGACGTAAGTGGGGATTATCCCCACTTACGTCTGATGTTGTTTTTCTTCGCTAAATCCGATTACTAGTTTATTGCAGCTCCTTGATCTTCCCTTTCTAGTGCTAACTCACAATTGAAATGATAGAGAAATTATTCCGATGTATTCATTATTTTCCTATTTTACGAAAAATATTAGTGATTTTGAATTGGAATTTCTTCTAACTTTTCTTACCTGCGAGGAGAAAAATCTTTCTTCACAATAACGTGCTCCAATGTTTTGTGTGTTTCAGGTCCAGATGAGGTGTGCAACATGTCTGGCATGATTTGCCTAAGCCAGATAATTGGTGAGAATTCTTACAACTTTTACAACTAACTTCAAAGTGCATTACATACTCATATGCATTCAAATACGAAACCTCGCCAAATGACGATCACATATACATTAGCAAGGATGTAACTAGATGAAAAAGGGATGGGAAAACACAGAAGACAAACACCGGATTGGTGGGGAAGGTGAAAGAATGCAGATCAAAAGGCAGAAAAGGTTTCCTTGATCGGGAAATGAACCACGGATCTTGCTCGGCCTTATATATATATATATATATATATATATATATATATATATATATATATATATATATATGTTGATCGTGGTAGTCCAGGGGGTAGAGCGTTCGACTCTGACTACTGACCGGAGGGTCCCAAGTTCGATTCCCGGGCTAGTTTCAGGGCACCTGCAGCTCCACCCAATCTAAAGTGATTTTTCGGGTACCAGATCTTCCTGGGAAACCATGATCGGCACAGGGAAAGGAACTGGCCCCCCTATCCTGATGTGTGGATATCACCCCCCGCCGGGCTTAGTACTGGGTGAACTCTACTATCACCTACCAAACCGACTTTCGGGTTGATTACTGTGTATATGGTTATATATATATATATATATATATATATATATATATATATATATAGTATACACAGTATGGGTAAAAATTATCAGGAATATGGCATGGCGTGACTGGACGTCGCAGCAAGCTAGCACCGCGCAGGCTCGGTGGCGGGGGGTCTGAGCCTCCTGTGCTACTGGGATGTTTGAGTACCGATCGCTTGCGAGCTTGCGTTCAGGCTGGATCGTGTTTTTAGTGGGTCCTTGTCTAGTGACTCGGTGCAGGTACAAAATGCGGCGAAGGATTGAACAGCCATAGTTTATGGCACGCCATAAACCTTTATGCTGGACCGGAAAATCGAGTACGGAAACGTTGGGCATGATTTTCCAAGTATTTAAGGATAAAATTGTCACAAACTGCAGTTTTTAAGTGACACAAGCCCTTCGAAGATGGCCGAGAGAGTGTGGAGGACGAGTCCCGAGCTGGACGGCCGTCGACGTAAAGAGCAACCATCTTGAAATGCTGTATAGCAACAAAGAAGCCGTGACGAGGTGTCTGAATGGTGTTGCCGTTACCACCTTCCAGGAAGCGTACCGCGACTGGCAGAGATGCCGGCATCGGTGTCTCCGGCATCGGTGTCTCGATGCACGGGGGCGCTATTTTGAAGAATTTTCCTGAATTGTGCTTTGATCTGCCATAATTTTTTCTCGGATTTATTCTACTTATTATGGTGAAAGGCTGTGAAATTGATTTACTTATTGGACAGGGATCTGTGCGCCTGCATGAACTTGAGTTAGATTTTTAAAAACATGTCGATGTTTATATTTGCTTTATAAAAAATGGACTTTCTACGATGTTTGTGAGCTTTGGGAAAAATACGAGTATCTAAGGTGATGTTGTATTTTATAACTCCATAGTTATTCTCTCTGCCATCTTTTCTCAGTACTACATAGGTTACACTTTTCTTTTGTCATTAACGGACACGGTTTAAGTTGCTTTCTAATTGTAAGGATCAACATTGGTCATATTTTTTCAGGAAAACTGGCTGTTCTGAAATCTGAATGGAATCTCATCAAGAACGGCATTTACTGCCCTTGCTTCCCTAGTTGCGAGGAGATCGAGATCGATACTATCGAAGAGTACGCGACCAAGTAAGCGAGACATGCAGTCAGACTCTGCTATCTTCCAGTTTTATGCAACTTATTGAATCTTAACATTTCAACCCTGCTAGCTGATTCATAGTAACCAAAATGATGCTGATTTTGAGTGACTGAAAATCATTAGTTTAACCGACCATGCATTTCATAATGTTGGTCCGTAGATTTCTTTTATTATACTCTGTAACCACTCCGCTTAGAGTGAATAGGAGTTTCTTTATTTGTCGTATTTTCTAAGATCTCTTCAGTAATTTTTTCCTCTTTGGAAAATATTCCAGGGCAGAAGGAAACGCCCGTCGCTTTAGAATGATAATGGATCGACTGCCTAGTGAGCGGTACCTGAGGAATGTTGTCCGTGGGAAACTGGATTTGGTGGGTGAGTGGATCATCTTGCCATCTGCTCTTTTCGCACGTATTTGCGTTTCGAACGTGCTTAAATGCGCCGACTATTTCCATTTAAGTTGGGGGACGATGGCATTTTCGTCGTCGGTCGACCGTTAGTCATCCCAGCGGCGTATATAATATCGCCTGAAAGAAAGGACCCTAAGTGTTTATGAAATGAAAAAAAAATTGAGATGGGCATGAACTAAGTAGTATAACCCTTCAGGTATGTGAAGTTAAGTTATTTACCTTTATCTTTGTCATTAATTTAAGTAATGGCACTTCTCATTTCATCCGTCTAAATAATTTTTAACTACCCATGTGAAAAGAATTTACTCCTAATCTCCTAATGTTAGTGCATTTTCTACAGTCTACGAAAATTCAGAGTTTAGTTTCATGGGAAAAAGAAAAGTTTTTGTTGTCAAAACTGTGCCTATAAATGATTGCAATTCCACATTATTTCCGCGACTGTTGATCCTATCGTAGCTTTTTTGTACGAAGTTTTCTCTGTATTGCTACATTTTTTTAAAGCGTTTTCATAACTGAACTATCCTTGATCTTCAATGCAACAATTTCAGAGTGTAAAAATCGTTCGCCTTGAGCGTGATTCGAACCCGGATCTCTCAATGTCCGGTCGGGTGCTTTCGCCAGTTAAACTATCGAGGTGACCTCTTAAACTCTGAATTCATATCCGGGTTCGAATCCCGGTCAAGACGAATGATTTTTACACTCTGAAATTGTTGTATTGAAATGCACATTAGCGGATGACTCCGTTAAAGGTTACTGTTGCGGCATCTTCCGCAGTTTCTTTGGAATCCTTGATCTTGATATTTTTCTGATTTACTGCAGGATTTCACTGGATAAATTATGACAATTTGTTTTCAATGCATTCACCCTTTCTTTGCTGCCAGTGGCTCTTGGTGGAACTTGTGGTCTGTTCGCCGGGGCAAGTCTCCTGAGTGCTGTGGAGTTCCTGTACTACTTTGGCTGGAAGGTTTGGTGCCCTGGGAATGGGAAACGCACTTCGGACGAGCGTGAGGGCGAGAAGAGAAAGAAAGGAGCCAAGTCGAGGGCGAGGAAACTGGCGCTGCGTCTGAGAAGGAGGAAGGAGAGGGCTTTGAATCCTTTGGTTGCCCTAGTGACCGCGAACCAAACCGCACTTCTCCCGGTCACTCAAAGGCAGTAGATTGATTGTGTTCTCTCTTGACGTCGTAAGACGGAAGACCCGCTTATTTCGGTGGGCACAGCACCACCGGCTGATCAGGAGGTCGCGGTTTCGACTTTCCTCTCGGGTCTGGTTTTTCTGGTGTGAGTTTACGTCGCAACATTTCCTAAGTAATCACGGCTTTAATCACAGACACTTTTTCGGATCAAGTCGCAGTTCGTAGCGTTGTGGTGCGTGTTGTAACAATAAGCTCGCAATTGAAGAAAAAATGTTAGTAGAGCATGGATCAGGAAAAATATATGATCAACAACGCAGTGTAGTGGAGACAGTTTTTTCATCACTAAGGGTTTTACATCTGAGTTAGTTTCATGTTTTTTAATAGTCATAAGCTGTTGTGTGATGTGAATCTACGACTTAACACTACGTCCCACGTGGCTATATGGATGTGAATAAGTTATGACTTAATTATTTACATGGTAATGACTACCCGGCTGTTTAATGAAAGAGACAATTCGGTTTATTTATGATGTTAGGCTAGAAGTAATTAATTGAATATGTTTTATAATAGTGTGCGATTAAGCACGTATAATCCACTCTTTGGTCGTCTATTCAATTCCCTTTGGATTTAATTGATTGAAATACTGTTAAAAATTGAAAGAATATTTTATTAGGTATTTAGAAAGACTTCAAACAGAAAAATAATTTAACCGACGATACAAACTAACAACAGCACTCCATATCGGTTCAATGAAAACGAGCAGACGATCTTTACTGTGCAAAATGAACGATTTGACAACTTAAACTCCTTTCCAATGAAACTTTTCAGAGCTCTCAACTCCGAAAAGTTCTCAAATTTGATATGCATCGTTATCTCATCGCTTGTTTCATTGGCGTCCAAATTATACCCCTAGAGGGCACTCGAAAGTTTTTCAAAGTTCGAAGTACGTATTTAGCGCGTGACATATGAGGAAAATTTGTGACATTTATTAAAAAATTGAGGTCAGAAATGTTTTTCCTATGGTCTTGTGAGCTATAAAAAATTCCGGTCATGGTGGAGCTGTCACAGTTCTACTCGGGAAAAGTACAGCTGTTAAGATTTTCCCAACCCCGCAACTTGAACAGTATTTACTAGCATCCAATGTTCAATTTGAACTTTATTCCTTATCTTTACCCAAGATCTTCCTTTAAAATTGCCTAAAATATTTGCCTAACAATTGATAGAAAGTACTCTTTATCTTTTATTTGGTCTAGAAAGCTGAATGGTGTAATTCGGGTTTACATTTTCTTCAATATATTTTATTTTCTAAGTAATATTGTGGATAGTCGAATATGAAACTGCCAAACTAACTGTTGCATTGTTTTATATTTATACGTTCACAATTATTTCTCCAAACTTAAAAGCACCTCCGTTCCTCCTTACATAATTTCTGTCCTTCCATATTTCACATCGCATAGCATTCTTCACTGCTTAAAGAAAGTTAGCATACTGTTATACAACATGTTTGGTGAATATATAAATTAATGAATAATTATCGTTTGCCCAAAGAAGATAATCTAATATCACTGACCCCTAGTTAGAGAGTTCTAAATTGACTACAACCACGCATCCTTCCATGGAACATGTTCTTTAAAATAAACTTAAACCCCTGTTAAAGGAAAAATACCCTCTGGTGAAAGACAGCACGTTCTACCGTAAGATACACTTTTGGATCATTCTGCTTGATGGAAAGAAATAGTGCGGAAAGTCGTAATCATAGGGCCATCGAGAATTCTCAAAACCAAAATAGTACCGAGTTGGGAACTTATAGAGGGAACTCATTCAGTTTAAAACACTTTCACTGTGTTGATAATTCAATATTCCGGTAAAAAAGGAAAAACCTCGACGTTCTTGAAAAATCTTGTCCTAAATGAATCAAAGCCAAATGAAAAATTAGGGAACTACTTTCTTTATTTATACACTACACCATCGGTTCACATGTGACAAAATGCCCACAAGGCTAATTCGAAAGAATGGAAGCCAGAAAAGGGACCTATCTGTGAGGTTAAGTTCTTATCCAAAGTAACAGGATTCGTAGTTTAGTAGCACCTACCCATCAAAGTTGAATGATCAACGATATCGGGGGCTCGCCACGTAATATGAAGGCGATGGACCGGGGAGGGCCGCTGGAGGAGCTCCGGCCCATCTTCGCCGCGAGCTGGGTCGTCGGTCTGGCGCCCATCCCCTTCTGGTCTAGGCGCCTCCTCCATGGGTCCCTGGGCTCCGTCGCCCTCCTCTATAGCATCGTGGTGATGGTCACCTTCGCCGGCACCCTCGCCCTCAGCTTCCCCATTATTTACCGCCACCGGATGTCCACCGCATTTTCCGCCTCGGAGAGAATGAACGTGCTCATCTCACTGCTTTGGACCTTCGTGCCGTGCCTCTTCGCCATCGTCGTAATGGTGACCTACGTATCGCGCCGTGGGAGACTGCGGGATGTCCTCGTGGATCTTGACCGCATCCATTTCATGCCGCAGCCATGGAGGAGTGTCCAGGGCTTCAAGACGCCCTGGTATTCCCTCGTCCTACAGGTCAGGTCACGCTTTCCGGTCAAGAGGGAAAATCTTTGTTGTAATTAAATTGCTCAAGTGCACAGGGTGTGATTTTGGCGTGGTATTTATGAGATATTACGCTCAGATACAGTACGCAGATACCCAAGTTCAAATCTGGGTGAGACGATTGACTGCTCTTTCTGGGAAGTTAGTGCTTCGTACCCAGAACTGATTGACAATTTAGTGGTGGAAAAAATGTGCGGGGTTTGAATGCATTTGCAAAATTCTTTTCTCTTGTCGAGTTTTTTATTGAGTTTATCCATGCTCTTTGGTAAGACGGATTACCTGAATACGGGCTCGGGGAATGTGACTTTTGTCCCAGGACTACTTATGTATAGCATCTCAGCAATTATTTTTCTCAAGTATGAAAATAAGAGGTAATTTGTATCATTATTCATTCAATCATCGTGCTCACATTTAGCTGCATCGTTTCCCACACAGTTTCTCCTTTAACAAATTATTTTGAGGATATGAAATTGTTGTATAGAGCCCCCGGACAACGGCGAGGTTCGTGTATTGTTGGTTGCGCGTGTTTCAGGATCAAACGAGCTAATTGTGTTGCTTCGGATGTTAACTGTTAATTTGACCAAAACTTAATTATTTTGCGGAAAATCGCACGATTCTCCTCAAACGAGTTTTTCACATTATTGGTGTACTTACTACTCCACATTGTGGTTCACTGAATGGACTTATATTGTCCAGAGGAATGAAAGAAGGGGATAAACATTCGAATTTTACTTTTCGAATGTCAGAATTGGTCATTAAGGTGATTTCAAGAAATCTAATGTGACAATCTGAAAGATACTAAACTCTCCTAATCAGTGCCTTGGGCATTATAAAAATATAGGGCATTAAGAAATGCCCTATATTTTTATTATAAACATTCTGATTCTTTCAAAATCTCGGATACAGGTAGGAGCGGAGAAGTTGATAGTAAGTGATTTCCCGCCTTCATCATAATTTCTGACTATCATAATTTGCTAACCCATCGACCTATCTGATCATCTTAAATGCTTATCAGGGCGCATTTTCGTATTTCTAACCTTTTTTAATTTTTCAGGAAACAATCTTCCATATTTCTATTGTTATACCAATTTACAGGTAAAATTGCTATACCAATACACCTCTCTATTAGTTATAATCAAGTGAAATTTTCTTAGGCCTTAATAGATACTAAATGTGCCTAATTTTAAGGATATTAACATTCCAGGTGATCCTAGTTGTTGGAGTGGTATCCGGAACTACTTATTTACATTTCGACACATATGGTTATGAATGGGACAGGGCAATCTTTGATCTCTATCTTCCACTCTTCGCATTTTTTGTGACCATCCTCTTGGATGTCCAGTTTATAAATCTGCTGTTGGTGATGCGCCGGAAACTGGTGCTGATCAATCGCTCGTTAGGTAGGTATACCATTCGGGTACTCGAGTGAAACTTAGCCTGTAATTTTGTGGGGTGTCTTTGGTATTATAGATTATACCTCTAAATTCATCAAATCAATAGTAAACTACGTTTAATGTGATCGAACGCCTTTTAATATGACTGTAAATGAATTTTCATGCGCTTATATTTGTAAGATTTGTGGAAATGAGGTGATCAAAGGGTTTTTTGAATATGTGTAAGAAAAATTTGAAATTTTTATCCTGAAGCTTTTTTCCTTCTCTTTCTGTCCAGATTAATGGAAGTGTAAGAAGGGGTCACATATTATTGTCTCAGTTTGTGTCACTGAGTAACCTGAATGAGAAATATTGATTTTCATGTAAAGTTGATATTATACTATTGTTCGTGGGCACATAAGCTTCAAGCCATTCTAAATAGACTATGTATTTAAGATTTCCTCTACGTTTCCTTTAGTCAAAATTAAGACTTCATTTAAATAAGCAATTAGATAGGCACCCTTTTCATTTCAATTTAAATGTGAGATGCGAGTAATCAAGTAAAATAATAGATTAGTCTATGCGTAAGCAAAAATGAATGTCGCTCGATTATAATATACATTTTAATGACGATTGATTTTTTGGTTAAATATTCCTGTGACGTAAATATTTTTGTTAACCTCTTCTGTAATTTTCTTTAATTTTGTTAAGAGGAAAATGGATTTAAAACAATTAAGTGAATGGAAGTTGTTGCTCATAGAAATTTCCAAGTAATATTTTCAAAATAGCTATTAGTTGAAAACACTATAGCTATGTTTTTGTTGGATTTGAATCGGGAAAATTTATCATCATCATATTGTTTCATCATTAAAATCAAGAGTTATTTGACTACTGTGTTTGTATTGAAGAGATTTTTTTAGATATTTCTTTCTGCAATGTTCTCTTTATGGTCCTTCCATTTTATCGTATTTTATGTTTTTTTGACATTAGTGTCTTGTGTTTTAAGTTCTTCTCTAATATCTTTATTACTTTGTCTGGTTCAGCCTTTAATTGATTTAAGCATATTTCTTGCGCTTGAACCCTAGTTTCTTATATCCTTTATAAGGCAAATTATTTTCATATCATATACCTCTCCCATTGGGTTGGTATATTATATTCGTGTGCAATTCATGGCTATTATAAGCGAATCACCTCTGTTTGTTTTTTTTAAATTTTATGCAATGCATTCTCAGCTGTACTTTTACATATCCCTGAATCCCCTTCTGAGGTTATCAATCTAAGGATTGGTTTGTAGCCCCTTTTCAAACTGTCCCATTCCAAGCCAATCTCTCCCCCATTGCTCCTTGCATTGATATTTTCCACTTCTTGCCTATCATAGTTCATCCTTGGCCTTTCTTTGTGATTCTTATCCTGAATGTTTTCTTCAAGTATGGGTCTTTAGTAAGCTATCGTGCTACAGGACTCCTCATTTTGTGTGTTTTCCATTAGCCTCTATCTCACTAACTCCATAAATAAATTTTTCATTTGTTGTTCATTCTATCAGTTTAATTTTCATCATACTGCAGAACCTGTCACCAACATATTTCATCTGTCGTCATTCAGTTGAAACGCATTTCCATTGCCTTCAGGCTTCTTTTCTCAGCTGTCCCTATCGCCCGCGTCTCACAGCCGTTGTGTTGTAATGAATCTCTCCATTAAAGCTATGTTATTACAATTTACCGTTACTTTTTTTTTTCCGATAGAAAACCTTCTTCGCCATTCCTATTCTTCTGACTATATCCCTCTTGCCTTCTACATTGATGTTGATCCTGCTGCCCAAAAAGCAAAACTAATAATCCTAATAACTAATCCAAGCGTCTTGCCCTAGTATTACTTTGAGATTATCTTCTCTACATCAACTAAAGATCATTACCTTAGTGTTAATCTTGTTTATGTGAATATTTTACTTTTTCGTCCCCCTTTCTGTAATGGCTAGTATTATGATAAATCTGAATAATAGTTAGCCATTATGAATATTGTCTGACTTTATTTTGTTAATTCTAAACAGAAGACCGCGGCAACTTAATGTTACCATTAAATGGCCTTTCTCATTAAATTGTCGATAAAGGGGAAATGGATTGGTTAATTTTTCCTTAATTGAAATCCAGTCTCATGGCATAGTGTAAAAACCAGAAATGTTTAATGAGTGATATGAAACTTGGTACTTAACCATGAAAATCTTATTTTTGTCACTATATTGGTCAATTTTGTGGTATTGATTGTTAAAAATGTAATATGAAGTTTTAAGTTCTAGTTTCGAATTTTTATCGTATTTTGCCCTCTCACTCTGGAAACCTCTAACGTGAACACTTTTTTTGTCACTAGCCCTCACGTGTTCTACATAATGTCAGCGGTTTTCATAGATAAAATGAGATTATTGAGAAACTAAAATTCACCATTAGTTACTCTGGAATTATAATTGTCAAAAACCTATACATTACGCGAGGACAATGGCAACGAGTCATTCCTTTATCTATATTTACAATGAAACCCCATGTACCTGATACTTTATCTATATTGATAAAATGGAGAGTACTCTTTAGAATTCAAGGAGAGTGTGAAGAAAGACGTTTCTTGGTGGGCGAATGGCTTACCAACAGGTCGTTGAATGGCCAATATTTTTTCAAGAGCTACTATGATATTAAGGTATGTGTGATAATTATTCGCACTTCGATTTTCTTCTGATTACTATTAGGCAGAAAAACACTAGGTATTTATTATTATTTTACGTGCTTTACGCATGTTATGATAAAATATAAGATTCTAAAACTAACTCAGAAGGAAATTCGGAGAATAGGACATATGAATGGCGAGGATTTGAATTCGCTGAATGAGTGAACACCGTTTGACAGTGAAATTTGGAATCGCATGTCTCTTTTACTGATTTCCTTCCCCACTCAGTCCTCATGATGACGGAGTCCCCGAGTTTCGATGGCGTGCGTTCAACCTGGTCTTCCGCCGTGTACCGCGGCTTCGTCAGCCCGGGGGGCCACCGCCTCAGCGACCCCAAGAAGCGGAATATCCCTATGTCGGATCGAGTCCGGATGCTGGCAGAGCTGCATTTCAGCATTCACGGAGTGGCCGTAGAGCTCAGCGGCATATACGGGCCCTCCTTGGTCGTGCATTCGGCCATGACCCTCATGGAGCTGGCCTTCCAGCTGTTCAACTTCGCGGTGGGCATCCACCGGGGGGCTGACCTTTGGCTGCGGGTCATCGCTGGTCTCTTCTGGACGTGTCCCTTTGTCGCCGTGTTTGTTGCCGTCCTGGCCACGTGCGAGAATGCTAGTCAAGAGGTGATGAGTTGATAAAATTCTGCATGGATCGAAAAATGTTTTTCTACCCGTTCAGCTCTGACTACGAGGCCATAGACCTTTCATTAAGGCACACTCCCAAGCCTGACATGTAACCTAAATGTGGAATATTGGAACTGAATTTGAATTTAGCATTAGTTTGGGCTTACAGTAATGATCTGGTTGTTAACTACATAGCGTACTTCTATTACTTTTCGAAACTAAAATGAATAATTCATTGATGTTAACAAATATCATTGAACTAGGGTACGTTCGAGGGTTTCATAGCTTTATTATAATGAATACGTGCACTCAAGTCATCCCCCTTTGGCTGTGTTTAAACGAAAATATCGTCGAAATGTTTTTTTGGGTAAAAATATATTGAATTAGCCAATGGCATGACACCTTATTGGTTTTAGATTCAAGATGGAGGACATGTTCATTTCTTCTTTCGCGGTTTGAATTCAGCACTTCACGCACACGTCAGGAATAAAATGTTACCTATACTTTTTACATAAATATTGTATGCAGAGCTCAAGGAGGAGGTAGTTTCATGTAGTTTTGGTTTTATAGATAATTTACTGGATTGTTAGGCTGGAATCAAAAGGGCAGCAGTGCTGGCGTCCACCAAAAATCTCCTTTTACATCCTAGACTACTTCTCTATCAATTGATAATGTAATTCTAATTATGTGGAATTTTTCTTATAAAGTTCTCGTTGGAGTGGTGCATTATAAATTCTTATGTTGTTTTAATGCATACCAAGTTTTCTTTCGTATTGAATAGCTTCTGTTCGAACGTGTTGATAGGAATAATACATGTATGAAACATTTTCTCACCGTTTCCAATTTTAATTCGTCGACAACACTTCAGCGGACAGCAGGTTTTCACTGCGCATTGATGCTATTCGTAGTTTTCTTTATTTTTTTATTTCCTTCTTTATATTTATTGAAGAAGAAGGACAATGAATCTATTCTTTGATGAGCGTTGTAATCCTATATTTTTCTAAACCAAATTTTGTTGTCTCACGGTATTTTTTTTTACCTCTCACGATAGGGTAGATGTATTCCACTCGAGTGCATGGCTTCCAAATATATCCAATTCTATCGAACTCCTATCTAAATTGAGAAAGGACTTATGTTAGTGTCCGATTACAGGTTGCACTTTTGTATTGGAGAGGTAAGGAAATGTATTGTTTACAATATTTATCTGTATTATATATATATATATATATTTCTATATATTTATATAATATATATATATATGGATATATATATATATTATGTATGTATGTGTATATATACATATACATATATATATACATATATATTTACATACATATATACATATATATATATATATATATATATATATATATATATATATATATATATATATATATATAAACAGGGTCTGTACAATAAGTATCGGGACTGGTTCCAAAAATCAACATTTATTGCAGCTATCATTAAAATTACTTAATAATCTTCAAAATACATTCCTCCTGCATTGATACACTTAGTTCGGCGGGTCTACCACGGAATTTAGCTCCGTCTTCCAAAGACGGAGCTAAATTCTTTCGAAATTATTAAGAAATAACGTGTGAATGTTCTTTTTATGTGTTCTCATATTGTTTGTTGCTGTTCAAGTTTTTTATTCAACACTTCCGTGTTACTTAGACGAAAAATCATATATATATATATATATATATATATATATATATATATATATATATATATATATATGTATATATATATATATATATATGTATGTATGTGTGTGTGTGTTTGTTTGTGCAAAAATACGCATACATAAAACCATCTCCATATTGAAATTTTATGGCAAGCATTAACATTCAGAACTAAATGTCCTAAAGCAAAGTTTTCACTTTTCATTCAGGCGAACTTGACCCGCAGCTTGGTGACAGAGTTTTATTACTTGTCCGAGGATAACAGTGTGAGAAAATGGGTGAGGAAATGAATGGTTTTCTACTTTGGTACACATGAAAATTGAAATACCATTTCTGAATTAAAACATGATACATCTCTATTGTAACTAGTTATCCATATTTTCGGACCAATTGAGACACATGCACCTGGAATTCTCAGCATGCCACTTTTTTTCAATCGACTTCACGCTCTTACTTTCGGTAAGTTGAATGAGAAATAATAGATCCGCAAATATTTAGTTAATTTAAAACAATGTATCTATACAGGGTCCACTATAAAAGTAATACGCATTCTCTGGGAAAAATAGATTTGTTGATCGTACTTGTATAAATGCTTAAAATTCTTCGCAATACACTTCCCCTGCATCGATGCACTTGTAGAGACATGCATGTCGCGCCTGGAAGGCACCCTGAAGCATTTCGACGGGAATGTCTCTCAGGAACGTTGTAGCATGCTTTTGGATGCTTTCCACGGTCTCACAATGATTTCCTCTCAGCTCTCTCTTCAGTCGGAGGAACAAAACAAAATCGCACGGAGCCAAGTTGGGACTGTAAGGGGACTGGGGGACAACCATCCTCCAGTCCCCTTCCTGGCTCAGTGCTAAGGACAGGAAGTTGGTAATGATGAAGGACGTGTGGATGGGGGCATTTTCATGGTTGAGCTTGAGCGTGTTTTGCGCCGTGTTACAAAGTCGAAACATACACTTCCCGCGGAGGCAAGTCTTTCCGCTCAGACTGCTCTGAGCAAACTGGCGACCGGGTGCATTCGAAGGCCAGACCCTCCCACCATATTCCTGACTGGTTTAACCGCGCTGCTATGTATAGTCGCGTCACAATAAAAGCATGTGTACTAATTTCATAATGGCCTATTTATATAAAAGCTGGGATTCATGGCACGAACTTATATACTCATAGATTGCGATTTGATTTCGCGTGTAACTTGAGTTCAATCGGTACAAATGGCATATGAAGTCTAATTTTTCTTTCGTTTATTTTATTTCGGGCCATGAACAACCCATCTGTATTTTTATAAAGTACCTTTTCTATTTTCTCCTCCATGGGGACCATGAAATGATTTTTTTGTCACTTCTCTTTCAGATAATATCAGCCGTCATGACGAACTTGGTCATACTCCTGCAGTTTCACCTTTCACAAAACATTCAATGAGAATGGACTTTCATCAGCAGGTCTTGGAGAAAATGCTATCTGGTCTTATTCGTCTTGTGCTATCTAGTCTTATTTGAGATATCTCTGTTTGACTATATTTATTTAGTGGTTTTTTTTAAAGAGGGGTTAAAGAAGTGAATGTAGTGAGTCTAAGTGTGCTCCATTTATTTAAGAGCTTTTCCAACATGAAACTTCACCTGATTCACGGACTAAATGCCTACAAATAGTATGTGACACTCCACTCGCAATCCTTCCTCCCACCTTGTTCGGATTTAAGCCCTAAATAATATCTCTTCCATGCTTTCCATTGTCTCTCAGAATTGCTTATTCATGTAATACAAATGAGATGTATTGATTATACATTTAAAAAGAGTAGCTGTTTAATCCATGGTAATTGCAAACATATGCGGCTTTCTTGGTAAATTATACTCATACTCTTCACCTCACCGGAGAGATTGACTGCACTGAAGGTTTGCAATCTAATTTCTTTGCCTACTTCCTTGAAAATGATGCACATTCAAGGAAAATCAAATTTATAAATGTAGTATATCGACCTATCGACCAATAAATACACAGGAGCTACAAATACACTGGGCAGGAATCCAGCTTAATTATATATATATATATATATATATATATATATATATATATATATATAACATTTGGATGGCGCAGTAGAATACCAAAATCAAATAGAGAACTCGTAAAAGGATACTTGCATTTGAGAATGCTTATATATATATATACACACACACACATGAGTATACATATATAACACGTATATATAACATTTAAATACATAAAGCATATAATAATACAATAAATATATGCATAACAGTTATATTTTAATTATTTATATTGATATAAGTTTATTTGTGTAAATATACTAGATACGTTCAAAAAAGATGAGACTGTATGAATAAATACTTGGTTTTATTAGTGACCCTTTAATCATGCTTGTCGCCTACAAAATACAGCCCTTGGTAGCCAATGCAATGCTAATAATGTTTTTTCCAACTTTGGAATTTTCATCCTTTCAAGGTAGATTTCAACTTAGAAAATATGGAAAGCCCTCCGGAATAAGATCCGAAGTGTAGGGTGGCTGGAGGATCCCCAGTCTGCTGTTTTGGCCTAAAACTAGGTAGCATTCAATAACGTGTGCGCCGGTGCGTTGTCGTGATGATAGCATCAAAACTTGTTTTTCCATATTTTTGGTCTGTTACGCCTCGTGGTGTGTCTTAATCTTCTCGTAACCTCGATATAGTGCTGCCAATTCACTATTTGTCATTTGGGGACATATTATTTAGGAATGATCCCTTCCCAATCGAAGAAAACAATCAACATAACCTTCACGTTTGATGATGTTATCCGAGTTTTTTCGGGCCGTTGGGAAGATGTGTTCCACTTCCACTGTGAAGATTGGGCTTTAACTTCTACCCATATCATAGTCATAAACTCAGGTTTCGTCGTCTGTAAGGATTGTGTTTAAGGAGTTTTTGTCGTTGTTTGAACGAGCGAGAAGTTCCTGCCTGATGTCAAAACGTTTTTGCCTCTATTCAACCGTTAACACTCGTGACACATATTTTGACGCGACTTGCTACATGCCCAAAATTTCTGTCAAAATGGTGAAACACGATCCAGCACTAATATCAACTTCATTGGAAATCTCCTCGACAGTTAACCTACGGTTTGCGCACCCTAAGTCATTCGCACTGTTGACGTGGACGTCGTTTGTTCTCGTAAATGGTCGCTCACTTCTCGGCCCTTCATCGTTCGAGGTTTGTCTAGGCTGAAAGCAGCTTTACCGAAAAAAACGTCCGACTCATAGATTCATTGTCAAATGTCTCTTGAATCATTTTATCAGTTGCAGTATTTTCGAGGTTGAAACAAATTCAAATGCACACGCCTTGCCGTTCTAACACCTTCATTCTCACCGTCACAAGAATTTGCACAGCAAGCGTGTGTAACCTCTGACAAGAATCGCTGTTGTGCGGAGAGAGTCCAGATAGGGCTACAAGGTATTTTAATTCTCACAAACGCCACTATAAGGCAATATCTCATCGATTGTGATGGATCTAGCAGTTTGTGGGTAGAAAGACCAATCTCATTTTTTTTCGCACAGTTTGTATGTATACACAAATTTTAGGAATTAAATTTACTCAGAAAAATTATTAATCACTCATTTAAAGTTAGATTTATCAAAAAAAATTAATGAGGATTGAACAATCACTATTACCCCCAATTGTGGGGAAATGTCAGGTGCTTTTTCCAGTAGGTGACTAAAATACAAGTATAATTGCTATTTAGCTTCAATGATTGCTTGTATTTTGTTGGAATTATTTTTAATTCCGATCTAAGCTCTAATTTTCCACATAATTGTCCAGAATGCATAATTACCCAATCAACAATACTGTGTTTACTCTCATTTGTTAAATTTGGAATGAATTGACAAGTTAATTTAATAAATCTATCTCAAGAAAGACGTTATACAATACATTGACTTCATATTTTTGCTAGGGTGATGTAGCATGCACTTTCGAGGAGAGATTTGAAAAATAATGATTAAACGAATTCAGCTACGGCTGAAATTTAGACTCCTCTTCGTGCTTTGTTTGAATAATATTTAACAATATAATAGTATAAACATTTTTAGATTTGATGATCTAATGGCAACAGCTCCAGGTGACTAATCTGTAATTGAAAGAGAGCTACGTTTTGAGGATAACTAATTGCTACCAATAAAAATTAAGAAACCTTGCGGAGTACATATTTTATTCAGTATCGAAAAATAACATGAATATTTTTACTGGTATTGCTAAAAGGTCCGACGGGGGGATAGCGGCTTTAATCGCGTCTCTGAGATTCTTCAGCAAAATGCATGCAATCCAGGTCCATTTCTTACACCTCAAATTAGCAGCTTGTATTCAGCTGACGGTATTCCACTTTCCTTTGTTTGTGTAAAACTACACCTTTTTCACAAACTTAAAGCTCTTCTCTTGCACAGGCCACGCAATGTGATAGAAGTGATAGTATACTATTAACGCAAATCTTATTGGTTGCCCACAAATTACATCACCAGTCTCTTCTAGAAATAATAGTTGTCTTCAATACTCCGTCTTTACTCCTTTATTTTTGTGACGAATTGTTAATCCGTCCTTGGTCGAGCATCTTCCGGAAATAAACGGAGTTCACTTCAAATGTTAATGCTATTCATTAATTGCTTACTATTATTCATGTGTTCAATGTGCAAGCATCATACCTTAAAATTACTGGAAAGTAATTGAGAAGATCAATTTATGCTAAAAATTTAGGCGTTAAAACGCTAAAATACTGAGATTAAAGCTCCACAGCTATCTTAATCGTATTAAAAATGTCATCATGCATGAAAAAATACGCATACATGCATTCGCTCACATATATAATTTTATCTAAGGTTCTCACTAATAATTAATCACTTACTTAATCTTACTCAACATATTAATTATTGTGCTTTTGTTAGGGAACTCCAATGTTTGTACTTCAAATTTTCATTTCTTTTTGACTTGAATAATATCATCACACGCATTGATAATCATTCGCACATAAGAATTTGAAAAATTTTAGCTTTGTGCCTCGAATAAATAAAGGCTTATTTATAGGATTTTTTTACCTCGGTGTCAGCCATTGAAAAAGGATTTTTAAAAGTTCGTCAAATGGAACTGAACCAGAATCACCAGATTCATTAAAAGTGCCGAAAATATCTGAAAGGGAGGGTAAAATCAATGGGACGTATTTATTTTGAATACAAAAATGATTTGGAAATATAAATTATTATCTCGAAAAATTTCATATTTGTCTCAAACATAGACTTTTTGCAATAGCTAAAAATATCACTCAAAATATATACTTACCGAAGTGAACAACCTAAAGTTCAAATCAAAGAATCCATACGCGGAGAACTTTATCTCACTATGGACCAGTTGTATGGCAAATATTTGAAGCTGTAGGATCGAAATAAGGTAAATGTAAGGAAATATATTACAAAAAGCTAATTATATATAGCTGTTTAAAACGCACCATAACAATGTATACCTCTTGTTTTACGCGACGGTCTTTAGTTCTCAGCAGATACAACGCCACCACCTCTCGAGTTTTCCTGCCCTGTGAATAAATCAAATTACAAGAAAAAATAAACTTTGCCTTTCAAGCAGGTGTGGCGAGTTACAAGTGGTGTGAAATAATTGGTGCAATATGTGCTTTTCGTAAATGATGAAATTTCACAGTAAAATTAAATTTAAAATACTTCGCCTTTCCTCATAAACCACTTTTATTACGATCTAGGTTTCGTTATGGTATAACATCATCAGGTCCAACACTAATTTCAACTTCATTTGAACCTGATGATGTGATATCATAACGAAACCTAGGCCGTAATAAAAATGGTTTTTGTGGAAAGGCGAAGTATTTTAAATTTAATTTCAATATGAAGAATTTCCACCAAGTGACGCCAGAAACTGTGTCAGTTAAATTTCACAGTGATGAAATCGTTCACCTTGATCGGGGCTCGAATACGGGCAGGCTCGATTTCCGGCCCACCTCTCATGATGTGACTTCCTAGCGGCATTAATAAGTCAAGTCCTAGTTATCTTAAACAGTGAAAAGCTTTGGCCGGAAATTGAGTGGATTATTGTTCAATTCCCGGTGCAGGCGTATGATATTTGTGCGGTGAAATTTCCGCATTTCGATGCTCATCAGCGGATAACTCCGTTAAACTTACTGTTGCAGCACCACCGGAGTACTTTGAAAAGCATATACCTATACCATGATTGTGGCACTTCTATTAGCAAAAATTAAATTTACGCACGTAGAGAAATATAAATTTCCAGTATGCCATTTAATTCAGCATTAAAAAACCGCCACTCATTTAAATCAAAGAAAAGTTTGGTTTTCTTTAAAGTGAACGCATTTAGGCGCTCTTGGTGAAATTTCTATTGATTATACGCCCTTGACCGTTATCTTTTAAGCGAAATACTCTATTGTATGCATAGAAGGATGATCGTTGGCTTTTGAGTTGCACTTGAGTCGAGTCATCTTGGGAGACGGTATCATCAGTTTTGATAATGTCGACTGAAATACCGATGGCATTTTCGTCCACCTAGATGCTCCAATGCGGGAGGAACTGGAAAGAGATCGAGTCATCCACATAGTTTACGTTCAAACAGAGCACAGAGTTTGCAAACATATTTAAACACGTCTTGTTTAAGACATCAAAATAATTCTGTCGCTCGTATGTAGAGTTTTAATGTACGAAAAAAAGACGTAGTTTCGTACTTTTGTTGAAGCGCAAAATTATATTTGCTCATCATATTCACATTTATAGTCAACTCAAAGAAATTTACATTTCCATTGATAGTTACAAATTTTTGTTATTTATATCATATTCTCCTTCCATCATTCCACTTTTGGGTACGTAAGCAAAAGCGTCGGTGCAATTTTGGGCAAACTATTGTGATTGATTCGCTTTAAAGCAAAATGGATTTTGGTTCTAAACTTTTACATTCAGCTCCCCAACGGAAAATAAACTTTTCTCCTTGCAGCATAGGAAATAATTAGGCTTACTTCGTCCTCCGCAGACTGACTGCAGCACACCAATACGGCAAATACCACCATCGCTGCGACCTTCCATGGAATGGGGAAAAGAAGTACCACGCCGGCCTTGACGTTTGCGTACACTTCGAGCAGGTAAATGATGATGAAGAAACTCTGAAACGCGGCGCCCAGGAAGGCTCCAGTGGCAAAGAGCAAGGAAGGGAAGCCAAAGATAGCATCGATGCTCTTCCCAGTTTGGCATATGGATAGGTAGTGCCATGCCAGTTTCCTCACGACCAGATGCTCCCTCTCTTTCCATTTCTTGCCGCTCTCCGTGTCGCCTCCTCCCAATTGGTTTTTAGACTTTGTGCGGTAGTCGTATGTGCGATGGAGATGATTGAGATCGCCGTAATTTGTTCTGGTACGTTTAACAGCCATAAAATCCGAACCTGCGGACAGATCAGGGCGAATTAAATGGAAATACTTTTGACATCAATGATCACGTGCTTCAGCTACGTTCTGTGTTTCACTCGTCTCTAAGAAGGAACCCCTTTGAGAGAACGGTGGTCAAGAAATACATCTACTTAATACCCCGCAAGCCGCCGCAAGGGCGTGTGGCGGGGGGTGTTAGGACACCACCCGTAATTTAGAAAAGATAAAAAAATACCGCAAGCAAAAACCATAAATTCATACATCCACAAAAAAACATGACATACATTCATGCAAGAACACTTACACCCCACACACATGCAAACACTCAATCTACATCTTACATACACATGCACCTGAAATTATACCTAGCTTTGCAGTGTTTAACTTTGCTCCGATTTGTAAATTCAATGTTTTCAATATTTCTAAAGTTACTTCGGTTTCTTACTATTATGATTTCTGATTGTTCGGGGAAAGAATGAGTATTTGTACCTATCTGTCCTGGAATCTATCTCCCTTAGTTTATCTTTGTGGTCTGATCTACCTAAGTAGTGTGGGGCCATTATAATTCGTTCAGTGTCATAGTTAAACTCGTTTGTTCTGAACCTCTCTAAAAGTCTAAGCCTCGCTTGTTCTCTCCGCAATTCAAGTGGTTCCCAGCCTAAATCCCCTAGGAGACCTGTCACACTTGTGTTCTTATCATAACAATTTTAAACGAATCTAGCGGATTTTCTCTGGACTCTATCTAATTCTTTTTGCCAAAATTTCTCCCACGGATCCCAAATACTTGCGGCATATTCCAAATGAGGTCTAACTAGAGAAAAAATAACACCTCTCTTTAACTTTTTCATTACATTTCCCCACCACCCGTTTTATGAAGCCAAGTTTCTTTAAAGCTGATCCGCATATTGTCCTGATATGTGCTCCCCATGAAAGGCGTGGTGTTAGAACAACCCCCAAATATTTAACTTGATTTGCCGTAGTCAATACTGAGCCCTCTATTTTGTAGTTTATATCCTGTTCCTCGCTTCCTTTATTCCAAAATTTCAAAACTGCACACTTATCTATATTAAGTGTTAATCCCCATTTATTGCACCATTCCGAGATATTGTCTAAGTCTCTAGAGAGTAGCTCGCGATCTAGTTGGCTCCTTATTTCCCTGTATATCACCGTGTCGTCAGCAAATAACCTTAGATTGCTACTAACGTGTGTGCTTAAGTCATTTATGTATATTAAGAACAGAAGAGGCCCTATTACACTTCCCTGGGGGACGCCCGAAGTTACATCTCTCTCCGTTGAGCACAACCCATCTATGACTACTATTTGTTTGCGGTTTGACAAAAAGTCCCTAATCCAATTAATTATTTTCTCGTTGATCCCATAGTATTTAAGTTTATGTAACAATTTATTGTGTGGGACTTTGTCGAAGGCTTTTTTGAAATCCAGGAATACTGCATCGACTTGTGTGTTGTTTTCTCCCGATCTAAGTATATCGTGAATGAAGAGACCAAGTTGTGTTTCGCAAGATCTGCTTTTCCTAAATCCGTGCTGGTTGTGGATTAGTATTTTCCTACTATCAAGAAATCTCACAATGTTAGTGACAATAATGTGTTCCAATATTTTACAAGAGATCGATGTTAAAGAAATGGGTCGGTAATGGGTTGGTTTATCCCTATCGCCGCCTTTATAGATGGGAGTTATATGGGCTAGCTTCCAGTCGCGAGGCACTGAGCCTTCTTCTATCGATTTTAGAAAAACAATATGTAAAAATGGGGCAATGTCTTCAGCTAATTCCTTTAATATTCTAGCAGGTATTTCTTCCGGACCAGGTGCCTTGTGTGCTTTGATACTACGGAGCAGATGTACTATTCCCTGCTTGGTCAGTGTAAGATCGCTCATGTGTTCCCCGGGTGGGTGTGGAGGATCGTTTGGTGCGTTTGTGTTTTTGTTGTAGACGCTCTGGAAAAAATGGTTTAAAATATTTGCCTTTTTCACGCTATCTGTAATGATTTCTCCATTTTCCGTCTTCAAAGAGTGAACAGTGGGACGTTTACCCTGTATTTCCCTAACATAGGACCAGAATGACTTTGGATTTTCCTCAAGATATTCGCTTAGCATTTTAGATTTAAAAGAGTGTAGTGCTGTGCGCATAATACTTTTCGTCTTACTACGACATTCTTTTAGTTGCTGTTTGGTTGTATTCATATAAATTATATCGTCACTTTTTAAACTCTTTTTAAAATTTACTGTAGCTTTCTTTGCCTTCTTAATGCCGATCTGACTTCCCCGTTGTACCATCTAGGTTCCTTACTGTCGCATTTGAGTTTGGACGGGATGCACGTCTTCATTCCTTCGCGTAAAATATTTAAGAAATAATTCCAAGTGTTCTCTGTATTTGTTGTCAGTGTTTTTGTCTTGTATTCTGGTATTTTTATGTTTAAATATTCTCTTAGTCCGTTAAAATTTGCCTTGTTGTATAGGTATATTTTACGCTTTTCTTTGTTTATTTTGACCAACTTAGTTTTTAACTCTACAAGAATAGCCTTATGGTCACTGATTCCGTCTATTATTTCAATGTTAGTAATGATTTCGGGCATAGAAGTCGCAAAGATGTCTAGTATGCTTTGGCCCCGTGTTGGTGATTTAACAATTTGTTCTAAGGAGTGTTTTGTGAATATATGAAGGAGTTCTTGGCATGAGTCTCTGTTTTTGGCAGATTTTCCTTCGCAGTAGTTGTCCCAGTCAATTGACGGTAGATTTGTGTAACCAGCGATTATAGTAATACTGTTGCTTTGTCTGCTGCTGATAGTGGATATTTGTTGGTCGAGCTTGTGTAGGACATCTGTGTTAGAATCTGGGGGTCTATAAAATGAACACACGAATAGGCTTCTGCCGTTGTAGTCCTTAATGTTGCACCAAACGCTTTCTATGTCATCTACGTCGCATTCATATCGTTGGCTACTATGATGTGACTTTACTGCAATGAATACTCCCCCACCCAACCTATTTGGTCTGTCCCTTCTGTAAATTGTGAAACCGTTTGGAAAAACCTCATTGTTTGCTATATCTCCCGTGAGCCAACTTTCCGTTCCAACTACTATGTCTGCGTTTGTACTGACAAAAATATGTTCAATATCCGATATTTTGTTTCTAATGCCACGGCAGTTTAATGTTATAATTTTAATATGGCTAATAACTTCTTGTTTTTCGGTTTTATGTACGCTAACAAAACTGTTTTGAGACGATTCGTGGTGAACAGAGACAAAAGAATTACATTCACTTGCATTGCTATCTGTTATGTATGTAGAGGCACCAATTTTATTAAATTTACGTGGGTTATATGTTGTTTTAACGCAAGTGTTTGTTTGTTCAATTTTTTTGGGGATTTGAGAGGCATTACCTGAACTGAATTGACAAAAATCGCTGGATTCTACTTTATTTTTCCCAATATATGACCTACGCTCTTGCCTACCAGCTATGCTAATATAATGAATGTATGAAATAGTGAATCTATGAAATATAATGAATGACCACGTTATAGGCTGAAGTTTGCCATTTCAAAAATTGCGCTAATTTTCGTTTCCTGAGAGAGTGAATCCTATATTATATCAATTAAGAAAACCAGCAGATGACCTTATTTCAAATAATTAAGAAATTTGTTGGAATTTAATAGTCATCGGCTGATTTCCAAATTTTATAGCGAATGAATTATTTCAAAGAAACTAAGTTTTTACCATTAGCGACTGCAAACACTGACTCGGATTAAGAAATTTTGGCTTGCAAATATTTAAGACTGTTAAATCAAATCCTCACCTCTTAAGGGTTGTTTTATTACGTTTAAATCATATTGTGGAACTTTGGCATATCGTTGCTAATGGTAGAGTTTACCTCAAGAAACTTGTACGTATCCTGTGCGAATTCCTGTATCACTAATGATTTTGTTAAAATTTTGTTATTGCACTTGATTGGGATATATAGTAGAAAGCCGTCGCTCATAGACCAGCTAAATGTATAACAATACTATATATAAAAAGACATATTTGAGCAAATCTATTGCATTAAAAAATGACTACTCTATCCACCTTACTTTGTGATTACAGAGATTAAATATTGTAAATTTTTCTTAATTTTTTTTATTTGAGAAAACTGGGTGAACTCTACCATCATCTACCAAACCAACCTTCGGGTTTACGGGATTACTGCGTTTATGGTTTATTTATATGACCTCTTTACAGTTCTTACGAAATGGAGTAGTTCTTAATTTTGACGACTACACTCCTATTTTAAAACCCCATTATCAGTTTGACGAAATAAAAATAACTTATTGACAATTCTATAATTTCAAAGCCATGTAAACGTAAATAAAAACCTTGTCCGAAGTTTAAATAGATGGTCTAGTATAGCAAGGCACGAAACAAGGCACTTGAGTTGCTGCAATCTATATTCCTTAAATGAAATCTCACTGAAATTAGTTTGGTTTTTCTCTAAATAAGATGAAACGCTAATTTTCATCAAATATTCTCAAACAAACCTTCGCATTATAAGCCTGCCTAAGAATGCCAGCGTTACTGTTTCGCGACGTCACCTGCTAAATTTGGATTACGTTTGTTGACGATGCCAAGGACCTACTATTGTCAACAAAGAGTATCTCTATCGATTATCGTTCTTCATCAAAATGTTTACTCTATACATTTTTGCTTGTGTATTCCACGTTTCAAGTTAAACTTTAAAATCAAAGGGTATCAACTGGAAGATGTGGGACAGTTTGTATACGAGTATCTAATAAGTGTTGTTGACCAAGACGGTCAAAGTAGTAGAGACGTAAGGAAAATAATTGCGTTAGGCGAAGAAGCTTTCACAAGGAGAAGGAGTTGATGGAAGGACTTTGAGTAAGGATGTGAAGGAGTAAGGATTGAGTAAGGATTTGAAGTGTCTTGTCCTAGACAAGACACTTCAAAACTTTGATATGGAGCATGGTTTTGTATGGCATGGAAACATTACAATTGAAGCATGATGATAGGCATAGATTGGAGGCTTCATTAATGTGGGTTTGGGGAATGATGGAAAAAGTGAAGTGGCCTGAGAGGAAAACGAAGAAGAGCCTGCAAGGTTTGTTGGGGGAGAAATTAAAAATTGGCGAGAAAGATGGATGCAGAGCGTTTTGATTGGTGATAGAATGTTGAAGACGGTGATAGAGGCGAGAATGTTTGGCGAACGAGATTGTGATAATAGTAAGTTTATTGGACGGCAGGAAGGCAGAATATTTGCGAAAATGAAGAACGGTTAATTGGTATTATTTGGCGTCGCGTTGGCTCGTATTCGCTGAGGCTTTTAAGTGTGGTAGTGGTAGTCTTTGTGTACATCCAAAATAAATCTTTCAGGAGGTAGAATAAATTATAAATAATGATGATTTCACGTTCAAATAGTTGTGAAAACAGGTAATATATGTTCCGCATCGGATGCGTCGTTAGACTACTGGAGGTCACTAACCCGACTCCAGGGCGAACTCCCGGACCACCCCGTTCAACTCAGCCAACTGCATCTGGATTGAGCGCAGCACAAGGGCGTATATGAGCTCGGCGAACATCATAGTGATGTTCCGGTAGAACATCATGACCTTCATGGGCACGTTGATGTTGTCGGTGGCGAACTCCTGAGAGGCAACGTACGCGAAGGCAAAGAGGACGAGGAAGGAGGCCTCGGCGAGGCACTGCCTTCTGAGGCGGGCGTGCGACGCGTCGGGGAGCAGGCCAGAGGCGCGTCGCCCGTCCGAAACGGAGCGGTTCAGGAGGTCGTGCAGGGCCCTCTGCCGGAATGCCACGCAGGGAAAGAAGAGAGTGAAGAGGAGAGTGTCCGCGGAGACCCAGGAGATGGTGATCACCTTACTCTGCTCCGAGTTCGCGTCGATGGCCAACTTGAAGTGCTCGGAGGCGACGTAGATGAAGGTGACCGTGAAGATGACCAAGGTGAGGGCGCTATGCGCTTGGAAACACGACAGCAGAAAGTCCCTCGACTTCTGACTCCTGTTCCTCAAGGGGATCGGCGTCAGACCGAGGGCCCTCCCGACGAACAGGACCGGGGACATGGCCCAGAGTAAATGTCTCGTCTCTGCCGACATCTCGGAAGCCTCCAGTTTCCAACCTGGGTAATGCACGCGGACGGGGTCCTAAGTTATTGTACTTTTAACGAAAACATTAAACGGAGTATTATGATTGCATACAAAAATATCCAAGTACCTAAAATTCGATTTAGTATGCCAAATGATGAATTTTGCGGAATTTAAGTTCTGATAACGGGATAAAAAAATTATCCTTTTTTTACTAGCACAAAAACTCGTCCCTTATAGTCCTGTCGCCGCAGGACGTTTTCTAAAATAAATATCACGGAAGGGGGATGAACAGGAAGCATTCCATGCACTCAAGAAAAAATTAATTTCACCGAAAAACGATGTTGCTATGTTTACAATCTAATTTTTGCATCGCATTGGACAGGTTGTTTCAGTAGTATTTCCCAATGAGGTTTTCGACAGAGCGCGTTAACCTTTGGGGAAATGGAAAGCAATTCTCTTCTTGTTATGCCTCCTGTCTACCTGGGCCCTGGGGGTAACAAAAGACTTCGCTTGGCTGCTTCGGATTCATGGGCACGGCCTCCTACGGTAACTTTCGAATGCCAAACCCATTACGAAATAGTACCTTTAAAACTTTCTGGATATAATCCGTAATTGTACTCCAGATAATTTTGCTCGTACTGAAAGTTATGGTTGTTAAAAAGTTAAAGATTACCATCGCATGAAATGATCAATGACATGTTTACAAATATGCACCACCCCACACCATTGTTGCGTTTAGATGTTTCGGACTCTAAAATTTTAAACTTCCTCACCAAAAATACTTCAAAAGTATTTTGACTCACTTTGTGCTAATTTAAATACTATATAATGAAGCTATAGTGAGTGGATTTCCAATTCACAGTCCCCGCCCATCCAGTTGAATGTTGCTGAAATATTTTTGGAAGAATACGGTGCAAAAGATGAACAATTTTCTTGAATATTTAGTTTCGAGATATATTTATTTTCTACTTGGTAAAACTAGGAGTTACACACTTTTAGGCTCCATATAGCAAAGCGGTCTGTTTCCGCGGGAGGAGTGAGATTTTTCCTTGGTTTTACATTGATTTGGTTCACTGAAGGAAGACATTTTTTTGTCGAAATTTCTTCTTGTCAAACAATCAGTACGATCTGTTTTTACGCCTGCTAATGATTCTTTCGAGCCCAGCTAAAGGATTCACAGTGAAAATATCAACTTGCCAACTCAAATTTATTGATCTTTTTGGATATAGGATTCATCAGTTAAAGGGTTAATGGCAAAGAGCCACTCGTAAAGTGTGCGCTTCAGACACGTGATCATTGTGAATAAATGAAACAAGGGCAAAGAGGGCATCATGAATCATCGGAGAGAATTTCGAGGTTTATCCATATCCAATAATCGATGCTATGTGAGTTCGCTATGCCCTGCATTCGGAGAACATAAAGGTTCCATTTGGAAAATTATACCACAGATAAATATGAATAGGAATAACGATTGTGGTTCACGTATTAATTCAGGTAAAATTCATTAAATTTAAGTTATCTACATTTTTGGGCGATTGCAAGCCGGAAAATTGAGGGAATTCGTAAGCAGCGAGATGTTTTTGGATATTTACGTGCTTCGTTGCACGCTAGTCACTATCAGTGGCCAAAGCGGAAAATGAGGACACAATGATATACTATACGTTACAGAGAAAAGACTCTAAATATGCAGCAAAAGAAAATATCGGAGTCCCTGAATGTAATACTCTGAATTCTAATTTATCAAATCACACGTCTTATTCTGAGGATTTATTTTCTTATTCGGCACTTGGACGATGGATCAATCCAGCCGTCAAAAAGACAGTTTGTAAATCGATTAATTAAGTATTTGCCTCAAAGGTATTTCATTCCTATTGACCACAGTCATTTGCAGCCAAATTATCATGGTATGAAAGATATTAATGCGCAAAAAGTGCGTGAATGTAATATCTTGCGTGGATCAAAAGCCGTAGGAAAAGAAAGTTTTTTCACGAAGTGACATTGTGTATTAATGGGCAATGCACAATAGTCTCGTTGTCATTTGATATCCAAGAAAAATTCATTAACTTTCACCGTATCGTACTATTGGCAAAATAGTGCCCTTAATATATCTTGCATTTCACTTAATGGTACCCGGCGTTTCTTTGTAGAATCGTTCAATATTGGAATCAAAACAAGAACTTCACATTCTACGAATTTATTTAATATGCACGATCCGGTTTTCGTCACTTCGTGACATCTCACACCGACGAAATCTGGGTCAAGCATGTTAAATTAGTTAGTGAATTGCAAAGTTGTTGATTTGATCCATAACGAGGGATTTATTTAAAATATCTTGCGTTTCAATTCCATGAATCAAGCAATATGGACCAGATATGGACGACATTGTATCACATGTAATCTTAATACCTATTCTCTCTCCCCGAGTACACCCGGGAACCGGATGCGAATTTATCGGAAATTCTGCACGATTTCATTGTTTTAAATGATTGAGGACAGCCGATATGAACTATTACTGCGGAGTGGGATTTGGTAATGTTCCAAGTTTCGAGAATCTTCAGACTTTTAATTTGAATGGTATACTTTGAGCCGAAGATGCGTGGGTAAATCAGGTCGAATGCCTAAATTTATTTAGAAGCTTCCATACGGGATCCATATTTTCGCAGGGTTCCCATTCTTGTTGCCTCGACAAAAAAGAAATAAAAGCTCGGGATCAATAAATATTTGCTTGGTTCGGAGTTGCACAATGTTCAATAACGGCCGTATCGAGTGACTGTAGTCATCGCATTTTGATGATTGGAATAGTTATTCTTTGAATTGCATAGAAAATTAAAGTACAAATGACCTATTATCAGTGCATGCAGTGCCTCGCCGTAGCCTAATTTACAGCATAGACTGGAGCCTTAGAGCAGAGACTTGGCCCACGTATTTAACTGTTTTCCCGGAATCTAAATATTCTAATTACCAATTTTATAAAATAAAAAGAAAGAAAAAATGTATCGCAAATGAGTTGATGTCATTATGTTACTGCCGTGCCTCGTATTATGTCGTAGAGGTGAGATCATATGTTATTTATTTAAGAATTACGTTGCAATTAGGCGATTTTCCTGGTAGCAACGGTCAATACTGCAACGATCATATAATATATGCGTGTAAATTGCTCATATTTTACGCTTATTTTCCGGCTGAAGACATCAAAAGACTATAAATTGTCTACGAGTTTCCATCTGAAAAAAGAGTGTATTAATTAGATAAACCAAGTTTTGGACCATTTTAAATACCTGTGATTACATCGATTCCGGTAGCAATAACCCTTACGGGGAATAAATACTAAGGCTTAAACTTTTACATGACAAAGATGTATCAACATTCGAATTGTAGTTCTCATTATTTGAACAGATTACTTGTACAAATACTTGTAACATCTTTAAAACAGTTGAAATATTTTCAACGAATTCTTGTCATATTTTTACTTTCTCCATTGCATGAGGTATCAAAAGTGAATAAATGTAGTAGTATCTTATTGAAAATAAATTGACAAACCAAGCCAGTGTACTTAGTTGAAAGCAAAGTCAAGACGCTGTTAAACCCCTTCCAAATATTCCTTGGTTTTGCCGAAATCCTCAACACCATGCCTTTCTAGTGTCATCTTGACTTCTTAGGTTTTAAACGTTCGTCTGAAAGAACGTCCCGAAGATTTTGCAATTTGCATCCCTTTAGTAGTAGTATAACTATAGGTGAAAATCATACTTAAGGTACTTACAATATACTCTTTCGCTAAATACTACATGCCCTTTCTTTTTAGGTGGCTAGTACGTTTACCAAATGGTTAATAAGTGGATATACTGTATTTTTGAGTATGGAACGATGTGGAAATAGTGTTTGGAGAATAATATGGTTCTGTGCCGATAGTGCAGTCTGTGAAAAGTACGATTCTGAAAACTTTTCTGGTGATAAAGGCTTTAGCAGCTTGCTTTGAAGTCGGATGTGCTAAACTTGTTTTACATTAAACCTCCCCTGAAAATTATCTCTTTGTCCTTCTACAAAATATTTATCAATCGATAAATTTGGGTTTATGGCAACTAATGACAGCTACGAGGCATCTCCAATCATCGCATCGCACAAGGACACACGATGACAGCTTAAAAGAACGCAGCTTTAAAGAAGTATGTTTGGTGATACGGAATAAGATAAAGTCGAGAATACGAAGGAACTACAAGTTAAATCCATTAGGCTACCTCACTGAGGTGAAAACATTGGCTTTTGTAATTTTTTAAGTGCATGAATAATAAAAATATAATTTTTTGAATCTTATTGACCCGAAGTTTTGGATTGTCAAGGAAAGGAAAAAATTAGGAATCAAAGAAATCACTACTGATCCTCCAAAAAAAGATATGAAATGAAGGACATTTCCAATTCGTTTGAAAGCAGGTTTTAGCCATAGAGAGTTCGGTAACTATAATGGCATAACTTAAAAATCCTGGAGAATGTTTGACTTAATGCGTTATAATTTCGAAAGTTTTCATTTATTCTCAAGCCTGTCGCTTTTTTCAGTGTCGTTTTTCGGTAGATATCATGCCCACCTGCATAACCAATTAAAGGAAAACCTTTCATTTATAAAATAGTTCTGTTTTCCGCATAATACTCATTGTTTTTAGAATGGAGGTGCTCAAATAATATGCTGATTGAAACGAAGCTATTCTCATTTGAACGAGGGAACTTAGTTTCTTATATTTACAACCACATATATACATCAAAGTGACATTTGCCACGATGCAATCTTCCTAGAAGCTGACCCTCCAAGTGGTGTCTTTTCAATCATCAAGCATGCGTTCTCTCGTCCAGTAATTGATATAAGTGGACCTAAATGACCACTTCATGGATTTGACATGGCAATAATATGCAATATTCCTCTGGACCGAATAGTTTTCAACGTCAAGAGCTACGAGTGAACTTGAAACCAAAGAAGAGTTTTCACTAGCCGAAAAAGTTTGAGCCAATGCACAGCAGGGCACCCTACTCTTCAGGCCCTTACCCTACCCATCTGAACAGGCTTTCCGAATATTACACTTCATTGGCTTTGACGGCAATTGATCGATCGGAGGAAAAGTAAATACGGAGAGTGAAAACCGTCAAATTTCGTCACTACTTCCGCCTTAAAAACGCACTGAATATCTAAGTTTGATGAAAAACATGTGATAAAGGCCTATCCTGTGCAGGGGTGGATCCAAGGGAGGGCAATGGGGGTCATGCCCTTTCCCCAATTGGCTGTAATAAAATTTTGAAAACGTTAATTAATTAAATGGCCACCAATGGTAACCGGATCCCTCAGCATACAATCATCTATCGCAGGGTGCGTTGCGATCTCAAAATTTTAGAGAGATTAGTTCTAATTTTAATAAGATTTACAACTTTCTTTTTACGGAAGTGGTTTTAAATTAATTTTTGCCCATGCATGAAAACGTTTCTCCTCCACAGGTGATTTATAAATCCGTTAATGGCTCCGTGGAATATTTTCTGTATATGTATTTCCGAAGATTTTTCTGGAGGATTTCGAGGCCTGCTCCACTGCCTTGTGACTCGATTGAGATGGATTGACGAGTACGACGAGTATATTGACCGGGCTTTGCTCCGGATCAACATGCGCGAGAAAGCCCTTTGAGCTCTAAATTATAAGAATGCGAGCACAATAGATGTAATTTCCTTTTCTCTGTGAGTTCAATATTTGAGTAAACAGTTTTTTTAATAAAAATACGCTTGAATTATGTGTTGTAAGCTGTCAAATCACCGTATTGATGGTTTTATCATTGACCGGGACGATTTGAGACGTCAATTGGTGGCTCCCATCGCATACAGAGCTTATACATATCAAATTAATATCATGTTACCTAATTATTAATGGCATCGTGCGTGTTTAGATAGCATTGAAAATGAATAGAAGAAAGAAGGCTCATGCATTATAGACTAGTTTTAGCTTTTTTCAGGAAAGGAAGTGAATCGCTGTCAATTTTGTGGTTTCCTTTAATGACCTGTCGCTCCCATAGCAAATCCAAGTTTTGTTGTTGCTATGTCATTCGCGGTCAACTAAAGATCCCTCCTGAAAAGAATTTTTCGTAGTTATCCTGGCCTTAAATGCATTCACGTTTTTCGAATTTAATCCCTCTGAAAGACAATTTTTGAAGTCAGTTTCCGCCACGCATGTAGCAAATCTTCATGAGCTTTGCCTAACTCTGAGATACATACCAAAGGGCTAAAATGGGTGATAACTGCTGATTTATTTCAAAGTACGCTCCTTTGAGGAGGAGAATCTGGTTGATCATGCACTTTTTTTTTGCTGATAGCTGAAGGTCCTCGTTTCATTAGGAGGGGCGTGACAGGTCACTACGGTGATACCTCGATCTCCGCCTGTGCTGGAGAGTATTTCCATGGAGCCCTAGGTCCGGAGTATTGGGCATTATGCATAAAATGTTCGGCTTCTGTCAGCCCCCCACCACTATTGACCCTTGTTAAGAGTTTGCTAATGCCAAAGCCAGATCACAAAACAGATTTTGTCTTATCTGATTACCACAGAGCCGTAAACATTCCATATTCCTGATGGTGAAATGGGACACTTAACAACTACATGTCTTAAAAAGTATCGCCCGTCAAACTCTTTTGGAGAACAGCTGGAGAACTTCTGGAATTGCTGATGACAATGCCGCCGTCCTCATATGGAATAAATTCCCGAACCGAGTGACCGATTGATCGTCGGTGGCCACACGGCGCCCAAATCAACGCGGCGTTTGCGACAGAAGAGTTGCTAGCCGACTGGAGTGAGTTAATACTCAGGGCCTGGCTCGGTAGTTCGCGAAGGCTTTGAAGGGACAGTGCAGCGAAAATGGTCTCCGGTGTGGACGAAGAAAACAGCATCTTGAGAGAAAGATGGTCCAATTCTCAAGACTCATATGGGGAAGGACACATGGAAACTTCTGGTCTATAGAATTAGCATCCTGACGGCCGGGGCAGCATTTATATCCGTTTAGATCCCGAGTAGGAATACAAGAAAAGCATTAAAAAAAACGAGGAGGCTTGATGGCAGGGATTTTGAAGCGAAGGCGTGAGGAAACACCAGTGAAAACTATGATCTGGGGCCCAGTTTTGTATTGCTTTGTAAATAATCGTTGAATTAAGTGAATAAGCGCAAGAGGGAGACTTAATAGGTGTAAGGGAGAAAATAAGTTGGACAGAAAGAAATATTAACAGCAAGATTTTAAATATGTTGAGTGAATATAGGAAACTACTGGGGGGAAATCCATAAAAGTCAAAGAAACTTGATGGAGTAAAATTGAAAGGTGTTTCTATATCGAAGGCCGTGATAGAAGGAAGAGCATTGGGTAAGCGGGTTAGAGGAAGTAAGGAAGTCGGTTTCTTAGACAGCATGAAAGCAGACAGAAGTCACTGAGAAATGATTACAGATATCATTTTTAAAAAATGAAGAGGAAGTTCTTAACAATAATAAAAAGTAAATTGTCATTATGGACCATCCGAAACCTACATATGAGGGTAGGCTGAAGACTAATGCACACATGCTTGTAGACCACAAACAAAATGACCTTCATAAGCAGTCCTTATGGCACGTGGAAGTAGCATTTACCCTCAACATGTATGCGCAGGTTTGAGGCCGTTACATTCATCCAGTGTATTTTGAGAAGCGGGAGTATGGAGACGTGTCCTAGTGCTATGTCAACGCATGTTAAACAGCGTGCTGTTATTGATAGCTACTTTCACCTCGTCGTCCGAGGTGTAATGATTACCATTGAGGTCTCTCTTGAGGTGAGGGAAAAAATAAAAATCGCTAGGTGTAAGATCGGGGGAATTAGGAGGGTGTGGAATCGGTTCAAAGTTCAGGTTTTGCAGAGCCTCTCTAGTTGTGCGCGAGGTGTGTGGACAAGCGTTGTCATATTGCAAGATTATTGGCGCCACGCTATCTTTAAGGCGACAAACACGACCAATATGGTTTGCGATACGCTTTTGAGTGATTTGCCGGTCATTTTGAATAAAATCTTCGACGAGTTTGCGATGTTTATCGTGTGTGGCAGTGATCGGACGTCCGCTGCGTGTTTCATCAACAATTATGGCTTTTCCAAGCTCGCAACCGCGAAATTTCACCATCCATCAATTTAATGTAGACCCATCGATAGCATTGTCACCATTAACAGCCTTTAAACGACGAGGAATCTCAGTAGGAGTAACTTTTTCAGCAGATAAAAATTCGATAACAGATTTAACTCGCGTTGACATAGCACTAGAACACGCCTTCATACTTCCGCTTCTCGCAATACACTGGATGACCGCAACTACCTCAAACGTGTCCATGCGCAATGAGGGGAATGTTACTTCCACGTAACACCTGGCTCGTCTCTGAAGGTCATTTCGTTCGCGCTCTACAAGCATGAGTGAATTAGTTTTCAGCCTACCCTTGTGCACATGAGCAGGATTCCTTATGGATGTAGAAAAGTATGAAACCCGAATTCAGGCTAAGTATGATATGAAAATGAAGAAGGTTGTTCGGAAAAAATCAAAGAAGGCAATATGACGTTAATGGGTTTGATATTTGGGAGAATGTAGGTTAAGTTAATTAGAGGGTGGGAAAGATTGAGCATCACACATGCCATGAAGTGGTAAAATGTATGCTGAGGTAAATAATGGTGATGCAACGTTATTCAGTTCAGTGATAAGCGAGGCTAATGAGTATAGCAGTTCGTTTTCCTAGAGTACATCAAAAACCAACATTAGCTGGTAGACTACTGCTGATAGCAATGATAAACTTATAAATTAAAGAAAAAGAATCGATATAATTTTGCCATTAAATCTTGATTAGACATGGAGCTTAAAGAATACTGGAAAGTCTACAAAGAGGTGTTAATCTTTTGAGCTGTTAAATGGTTGGAATTTAATGGGGGGAAAGTAAATGATACTCCGGTAAAGGTTACTTTGAAATGATCAGGAAAATTTCTAGAAAAATTGAAATGCTTTGAAATTAATGGTCCGAAACATTTGATAATATAACAACTATCCAGAGATTTTCAGTTTAAAATTAGGTAGTATTTCAAAGGTTAATTATAATATGTACTAAGGCCCTGGGTAACTTTTGTTAAATTCAAAACCAAGGCTGGTGGTGGAGAGCATAACTTCCACCACGGATGAATTACACTAGTTGGAACATATAGTAACTCTACTGGAAAACTTCTGTCGACAACCTATAGAATCTATGGCTCTATTTCAAGGGAATTTCGGAAACACTTCCGAAAAGAAATTTTCGAAGAAGATTAATAATCTTTAAGTTAAAAAAAACATAATACCTTGTAGAAACGATCGTAAGGAGAACCGTGGAAGCGTTTCAGTATTTCAGAGAATTACCTTTTTGCGAGCATTTTGTATCTTAAATCATGCACACGTTGCCTTAGTCAGTTAGGAAACTTCGGCTGGAAACGGAAGTTTTGGTTTGATTTAGTTACGGAAGTTTAACTAGTCCGCTGGAAGTTACGAAATAACTTAAATGGCATCATGGCATCCGAACGGCATAATTGTTCTGTTAAATAATACAGTTATTCTAGTAGATTATTTTAAGAAACTCAAAGGTTTTTATGCTTGAACCATTCCTTAGACTATGTGCCTTAAGATGGCAGACGAGCCCTTACTCATCGTTATTCCATTACATGCTCACGACATTTTCCCTTCATGTGGGAGAGGACATAGGGGAATAGCCTGAAATGGGACTTTTCCCGCTAAGTAGTTCATTCTAGTAACTTTATCGGCGATATGACGCCGACACCAAATGCGCAACCATGAACATACAAATATATCGGCCCAAAACGATTTGTTTTCACACAAGAAAACGGAGTAACTTTGTAAATTTTTCCCCAAGATGCATGCACACATATTAACCACTTATCCTTGCATATTTAGAGACCATTCAGTTAGCAAAGGTATTCTGCCCCCGAGCTTGTTTTATTACACGTCGGGACACTATTGACTCAGGGTAACGAGCTATGCGCACAGAATAGAGGCTTCATGGGATGACGAGTCAAATTGAACATGCCATGCACTTCACTGAGAAATGTTGTTGTAGCTAACGTGAAATGCCTATTTGCCTGCGTCCTCCGGCAACAACGCAAATTAAACCAGAAGTCTCGACTGAAGCCAGTTTAGGTCAGGTTTTGGTCGAATCCTCATACAAACCGCGGTCATATAATCATATAATCGCTATGGTAGTAGTTACCCGGAAAGTTGAATGATGGTTGAGGTCATTTACACCATTTATATCTACACACACGTTGGGGATATGTGGGTACTTTTTATGGAATGAAGCGTAACCCGGCGCAAACATTGGCCTATTTTTAAGGAAAGACGCCACAACGAGGTCCATATTGCAACGTCTCATTCAAGTAGGGCGAGCTAAAATGCTCTACACATGGTACCCAGAGTAGGGATCAGGATACCACTGGAAAAATTCTGATTCCAAAAGCCAATTGATAGAATGAATTGGGGATGACTAACGAGTATATTGAAGAAAATAAGAATAAATTGGAGGGACAGAAGGCTAATCTGCAACCTGTAAATTTTTCAGACTGCTCAGGTGCGAATGGGGAACGGACCGTGCTGATGAAAAGTGTCATGAAGAGGTGGAAGGCAGGGTTGTCCATTATCACTGGTGCTGTTCAAAGTAAATGGGGAGGAAAAAATTAAAGAGGAATGGGAAGAACTGCAAGTAAGAATGAAAGTCTGAGGGGTATTTGTTAAGTCAGTTAGGTTTGCTGATGATGAAGCTCTAACTTGTCAGTTAGCCAAAGGGCTGCGAGCTTTGCTGAGTGAATTGGTGATTCAATGTGACAGATATGAGATGAGAATCAATATAAATAAACCAAAGGTTAAGCAATTTTCCAGAAAGAGAAAGGTCAAGGTTAGCATTAAAATAGGAGGGTAACAACTAGAGCAGGTGGAATATTTTATGTATCTTGGAAGTGTTTTGTATCTTAATGGTCAAAGTAGTGGGGATGTTTGAAGATGAATTGCACTAGGCAAAGAGGCTTTCTCAAGGACGGCTTTGACGACAGGGATGTTGAGTAAGGATGCTAAGAAAAGGCTAGTCAAAACTTTGATATGGAGCATATATATATGCACGGCGCAGAAACATGGTCACTGAAGCAGGAGGATAGACATAGATTGGAGGCTTTTGAAATGTGGGTCAGGAGAAGAATGGAGAAGGTGAAATGGACAGAGAAGAAAACAAATGAGGAAGTGCTTGGTATGGTGGGCGAGGACAGGGGTTTGTTGAGAGAAATCCTATGGAGGCAGGAAAAGTGGATGAAGGCGGTATTGACCGGCAGTGGGATGTTGAAGACTGTGATAGAGGTGAGAATGTCAGGCAAACGAGGAAAGGGAAGGAGCAGGATAGGGATGTTGTATGGGATGAAGGGAGGAAGAAGGTACTCAGAGATGAAGAGGGACCTGATGTAGAGTAGGATGCTGAATGTTGTGTTTGGCTAGGAGTCAAAAAATATTTATTTTGTAGTTGTGTCCATCCAAAAACCTACCTTAACCGGTAGATTACCTTGTAATAATAATATCTGATTCAAGCTTATGGCCAAAGAACATGGCTATTGAAAAGTTCAATTTCAGGAAACATAACATCAAAATCAAAAAGGTTAATAATAATAATAATAATAATAATAATAATAATAATAATAATAATAATAATAATAATAATAATAATAATAATAATAATAATATAATAATAATAATAATAATAATAATAATAATAATAATAATAATAATAATAATAATAATAATAATAATAATAATAATAATAATAATAATAATAATAATAATAATAATAATAATAATAATAAGTTTATTTGTCCAGAGACTGCATCATACGAAAAATTGTACACATAGTATAGGACACGTCAATATAGTATACAATAATACACAATGCAATACATATACCTATTCTAAGTTTCATGTTCCATGAAATTCCTAATAGAATAGAACAAATTCCTTTGAAGAAAAGCTCTCAATTTCGTTTTAAATAGATAAATGTTTGTGCTGGATTTCAGGTCCTCATTTAGCTTAATAAACATAAGGAGATCATAGATTTAGGGCCTAGTGCAGTGGTTCTAGTTCTTACGTAAGTTTGGTGCCTTAGACCTGGTCCCATAGTGGTGAATACCACAATTTGTGTCATACATTGAAAGGTTTACAAAGGTGTACACCAGTAATACATATATATAAATACATGATTTGGCTCACAATTATTATTATGTTTGAAATAATGAATTCATTCTAGCTGACTAGACTCTTCTTAAGAGTGATAACCTTGAGTATTCAAAATATTAGGATCAAAATTGACTATTTAGAATCGTTTGCTAAAGAACCAAATGTTGATGTTATTTGTATTACTGAACACTAACTTCATTTTTATGAACTTTTCAGTGTGAATATCAATGGTTTTTATATCGTTTCCTTGGACATAAAATTTAAAATGTGGTGGTGATTACTTTTTGTTTGAAATGGTTAATTTCCTGAGGCAGTGGTATAGCTTTTGAATTGTGCTGACATGGATTTTGAGTGCTGTGCAGTGGACCTACTTACATAAAAGTGCCTTATTTATGTTGTGGGTGGTTTGGATCACCTACTGGTAATTCCCTCATTTTAGATAATCTAATCTAGGTACTATAAAAATCTGTTTCTTGTAACAAATAACTTGATCCTGTGTGGAGATTATAATATTGACTTGAGTCAAGGTGATAACAGGAAAAACTCTTTACTGGATACCATATTAACATTTAACATCAAGCCAACAGTTTTTCTTCCTACCAAACAAATATATCACTCTGCATCCATTATCGATAACATGTTCAAAAACATAACCCTAACTGATGGTAGAGTGAAGGACTCACATCTTTCTGATTATTAAACTTTTATGAACCCTGCTACTATACCAGCTGCCTCAAAAGCCCTACATAATGGTAGAAGTCTCCTTAAAAAAAATAATTTAGCCCAGATTCCATTGAAGATTTTCTACTGCCCTGAAAAAGTAACAATATCTTGGATACAATTAGTCTTCTAAATAGCTGTTTCCCTTTACAAGCAATTAAACTTCGAAGGGTTCCAAGCAGAGCTTGGGTTACTCCTGAGATAATGGTAATCACCCAGGAACTAAAATCCCTGTAGACACTATACATGACTATTAGGGATACTGATATTAAGCTGTACGTTGCATGGAAAAATTCTATTCAAATTTAATTATTGAAACAAAAAGAAAGGTCAATATCATTCAATACTTTCATCAGATTGCATAATCAAAACAGCCTGGAACATAACAAATAATAACTCTGGTAAATTGCAGAAAATTAAATCAATTGATTCTATTCCCCACAGCAATATACAGCTTACTAAACCCAATGCAAAAGCCACTAATTTTAATTGCCACTTCTAACATTCTAAAGAAGGATTTCTTTCTCAATCGACCCTTCAACATGCACAAATATTTCCGGTCCTGAATGGCCTAGACTTTCATGTCAATACACTTGGTATTTTTTATGATCTTAAGAAAGTATTTGACTTGGTTTATTATGAACTTCTCTTGGACGAAATCCACCTTTATGGATTCAGAGGTAAATCAAGTGGTTTCATAAGGCCCTTCCTTACTAATAGAACTCAGGCAGTAACCATTTCAAGTACTGAAGTGATGAAATATTCATACTCGTAGCTGGAGGAAGTCAGGGGTATTCTCCAAGGTTCTATGATTGGGCCTTTGTTATTCTTACTGCATATAAATGGTCTACCAATCTCATTGAATGGTGAAGTCTATACGTATCTAGATTATGCAAATCACCTGCTAAAACAAAAGGTTAATTACATCATTTTAGCTCAAAATGCTGTCTGTAACATGGAGAACTGGTGTGACTTGAACAGGGAAATTATAAATAAGAATAAATCTTCTTTTGTTCTTTTTCATCTCACACAAAAAATAATTGATCATAGGCCGTGAATCAAATTTGTTGATTGCAGCCTGAGATGTGTCATAGATACTAAATTTCTTGAGCTTTTTATCAACCAAATATTAAGTTGGGAGACTCATATCGCCTCCCTCTCATCATCAATAGGCCCTGACTACTACCTAATCGGAGGAATGATCAAATTCACAAATTTTGAAACAGCCATCTCCATATACATACCATGGTAATATTTACTGTAGGCTAAAGTATGGTATTATGGTATGAGGGAACTCACAAAAAACTGAACACCTTTTTTAATTCCAAAAATTGGCAATTAGGGTCATCTGCATTGCAAAAAGATGAGAAAATTCCAGGAACCTATTTGAAGAAATGAGAATTCTTCCATTAGCATGCGTTTATATGTATGGTGCTATCATGTACCTCAATGAATATGAACTTAAATTAACTTTGATCAGTAGACAAGATGTTCATAATTATCACACTAGGAATAGACAGGGTTTTTTGTAGCATTTCATAATCTTATGCTATATAATAATGGGCCATTGTATATGAGATGTAAATTATTTAACAGTTTACCTTCTGCAATTAAAAATACAAACAGGCTAAAAAATGCAAGAGGTTTGAGATGATTGGGAAAGAACTAATGAATTTAAAAGATGAGGTAAATTGGCTTCACAAATAGGTGTATTACAATGAGCACAAAATTAATGATGCAGAACAAGAGTAGTTTAATAATACAGTTAAGATCAGAGGTGCATTATTAATCTCTGGTGAATGTGTTGAAGGTGTTCAATATTATCAGTAATCTACTGGTTATTTGTTGTTTAAACATATTTGTTGTAAAATAAAACCTATGTTTTATTTACATTTATCGTCATCCCCTACCTATCCCACTGTCATTCAAATGCACCCAGCAGTTATGCAACCCCTTGGCTGATAGAAAAACTAAAGCTAGGTCATCAGCAAAACTAACAGATTTTATTGGTTGCTTAGTTATCCCCATGCTTCTTTAATCATTTCCCCCACGTACAGGTATGTGGGGGAAATGATTAAATGTATATGTTGAACTGCCCGGTGATAGGTTGGACAGCAACGGTGATAATGGACAACCCTGCCTTACTCCTCTACCTAAGTCTGCCCATCCGGACTCTCTGCCCCCACTCGTACCTTAGAAGTCTGAGAATTGTACAGGTTGCAGATTAGTCTCCTATCCTATTTATTCCTATTTTTTGCAAAATAGTAATTCATTTTTCCAAATTCACTCAATCAAATGCCTTTTCAAAATCTATGAAAGATGAAAATACATCCTGGGTGCATTCTATGTTCATCTCAATTAGTGACCTCATTACTGTAATGGCATCACAGGTGCTTCTCCCCTTCCTAAAACCAAACTGATCATTCCCTAGTTAATCATTCGCCCTGCTTTCTACCTGATTATTGATAATCTTGAGAATCACTTTAGCTGCATGTGAAATCAAACTTATTGTTCTGTAGCCCTGACATGAAGTAGCCTTTACCTTTTTTGGAATAGGAACTGACACTAATCTGGTGAAGTCTTCAGGGCAATTTCCTACCTTATAAATGCTACAAATTAGTCCATAAAAACTCCTGCTCCTCCCATGTTTTTTTAATGTTCTAGTAGTTCTGTGAGGATGTTGCCCAACTCCATGTTCTTATTTGATTTCAATTTCCCCAATGCCCCATCAAGTAAGTTTGGACCTAAGCTATCCTTATCTACTATATGTCTAACCTTACTGGCCTAATTTTTTTACCATTCAGTTCTTCTACATATATATTTACAAGTATTCTTTCCATCTCTCTTGCGTCTTACTGGTTAAACTAATATTTTTCCCGACCTATCTCACACTTTCCTAACTCTGTGCCTAACCATAATGTAATTTAATGATATATTCCTGATTTACCTAGCTTTTTCCATGCATACTTATGCCCTTTGTGGTGTCCAAAACATGTGTTTTTGATGATTAACTCCTGTCTTCTGCAGAATTCTATTGCTTTCTCCCCATGGCCATTCCTTGTTCCTAAATTTTAGTCCCCCACCTCACAACCAATTCTTCCTTCACCTAACAATACATTCCAATCCCCGTCAATATCAAATATTTCCCTTCAGGAACCCTGGTGATCATGTACTCTGACTGATGGTAAACTCTGCCGACTTTTTCCTCCCTATTAATACGTGGTGGCATGTGTACCTGAATAATGACGAAATCTGTTGTTTCCAATTTCACTTCTACTATTAATATTCTATCAATCGCTTACTCCATGTTTACTATGCTTCTATCTACTTTTTGTTCAAAATGATAGCCACTCCTCACTGACTCTCTTCCCTTGCACTGTATTTAATTCTATAGCTACTACTCCAATAATCCCCTTATCCTTCTTCTCACCACACACAGCCCTAAAACATCTATATTTTCATTCTCTATCTTTCACTTTATATTCTCTAATTTTCCTGCCCTCACCATTGTCCCAGCATTCAAAGGTCCTAATTCAAATAATTTGGTCTTTTCCCACATCTTCTTTCCTGATGATGTTGTTTTCTCTTAGCAAAGATTTTGTGAGAGGATGACCAAAGAAGTATTGCCTCCTATGCTGCCAGGCATGACACATGGCTGATTTGGCAAAGTCACATAGTTCTACAGTTCATTTTCTCTTTCCTGTCCATGATAAAAATTTTGGGGTGAATATTTGAGGTGGCTTCCTGTATACTTCCTCAATAGTGTTTTTGTAATGTGAAATCATCAATCGATGACCTTTTGACTGGGGTCAGATGCCTTTGCAGCCACCTTTGCCATCCATAGGGAGGGGTTGAAGGCATAATGCTAAAAATGGTACAAAAACTTGAGTTCCGATAAACAACGGGGACATTGATTACACATATATGCCATAACCTTGTCATATTATCACCAAAGTATCATGTTTACCTTTATCATAGTCCATTTAACTAGGCAGAACATCCAGAATGAGTATATCATGAGAAAATGGGCTAAAGTTTTCAGCACCAGTCACCGATATAGGATGATATTCTACGGAGCTAGTTCTTTGAAGGGATGAAACCAGTATATAGAATGCAAAAACATACCAGTATGCTGAGGATATATTTAGCCATTTAGGTTTGCAGATGATCAAACTGCAGTTACTTATGAGTGATTTATGGGAGCAAGCCAAAGATCATAAACTTTTTTAAGAAGATCAACCACAAGAAGGAAATAAAGGAATAGGATTATCTAAAAGTGGCTGAGCTAAGCTAAACAATAAAGTCGGAGGAAAGAAACAAAATTATTTCAGCAGCTTATGTTTTTGGGCATATTTATGAGGAAAATGGCCAGAGTACATTAGAAGGAGAATTGTATTGGTGAAAGGAGCATTTAAAAGAAGAAGAAAATTAATGTCGGGCATTTTAACTAGAGATGTAAAGATGAGAGATTAGTAGAGAGTCTAAAATTAAGCATCGCGCAAAATAAATCTGACACCTGATCTTTGGGGAAACAGGCTGAGCTGGGAGTAGGAGGCTTCCTAAATGTACTATATGGCTAAGGATAAAAAAATAAGTTTGACAGAGAGTAAGATAGACACTGTCATTTAATCATGGGCAAGAAGAGGAAGTTGCCAGGGGAATTCAGAAAAGGTAGACAAAGTGGATAGAGTAAATGTTGGAAGGTAGTAGACTGTTGAAAGCCATGATGGGGAGAATTTAGGTAAGAGAGGTGGAGGAAGGAAGAGAATAGGCTTTTTAGATATTATGGAGGTGGGCAGAAGTTATGCAAAACTCAATAAGAAAAGATAGGATAAAGATGAGGAATTGCTATCAATGTATAGATAATATTCATTATGGGCCTACCTTATTAGTTAGAATGCCTGTAATGCTAGCAATAAATCGAACAGAGTAATTCTTAGAGTGTAGGTATTTAAACATCTTGACTGAGTACAATCTGTTGTTAATGCTTACTCGTACATCTGACATCATTCTTTGAAAAGTAGCCCTGCTGACTGAAACAGGTGAAACAGAATGAAACAGTTCGATGAGATAAGTTAGCCCATAATAATGTTGTTTCTTTTCTAAATAATTAGGATATGATTCCTATTTTTTGCCTAATTTTCTCAACTGATTGATCATCCTGAAATTTTAGCAGCTCACTTATTCAGTAATATGGAGTGTTACTAAACTTGCTCTTATTCTTTTTCTGCATAAGTGGATACAGGGAATATTAAGATGCAATGGGATTTTGAAAACTGAGATCTAAGGGAGAATCTGGATGAGTGCAGTAGAGGAAGGAACAGAGTATGCTGGTTGGAATGGAGATGTAAAACTTAAAGACTGGTTTTTGTAGTGCAGGGCATTATAGAATTTAATAACATGTTAAGCAAGGCTTAGAGGTGTAGCAGCATGCATTATAAAACTTAGATATAGTATTTAAGTTGCAAATAGTTTCTTTGTAATTCTAAAACTGCTCATATCCATATTTAAGTATTTCCATATCTTGAAACATGTTAGCAAATATTTCTACTGGATGGAATATCTCACAAATACTACAGCTGTATTAAACTTACTCTGAAAGAACATAATAATGCAGGCAAATAGGATGATGATGATACTTGCCCATGTATAGATTTCCACCTGACTGCTTACTCTTGGCCACTAATCAGAATCATGAAGTTTAGATGTCTTACAATGATATGCATTAGGATCTGGCATTATTGATCTACTTCCAAAAACTAGTACATTTGTATTCTTTTCAACACTACATATATCAGGCATACAAGGGTAATTGCTTAAAAGTAGTAATACCTTTTATTAGTACTCTTAAACACTGTGCATGTATATAATCTCAGTATTCTTAGTCTATAAAAATTATGAACATGATCATGACTCCTTCTAAAGAAAAATTTGTCATTTGTCTCTCTTTGAAATGAAGAATAATTCTAACATTTTTATTGATTTGGTTTACCACTTGCACACATATTAAATTAGTCCTGAACTAGTGATTAATTATGTGAAATGAATTTAACTGCCAATGGTATGAAAAAAGAAGGGAAGAAAGGAGAATGAGGAGTGGGGTAGAGGGAATAGACAGGTAGAAATGATAGGTTGGCCTATTGGAAAACTGAGTAAATAAAAACTATTTCCTGGAAAAATTTCAAAAATTAATTTCAATGAAATGAAATTACATAAGGTCAACTCAGACAATGACTGGAATAAGACCTTTCTGCTGAGCTTAAAATATTTCAGTCCCAGAATGCTATACTTCCAGCAATTACTGATTCTATTACATTTTGAGATGGTTGCATTAAAAACACAAATTTCCTAAGAAAAGATGGGCCAAGGTGACAGGCATAATTATTTGATCAATATGGTTTTGTATTGTAAATATAGTCCAGAAGTGTCTAGCTGTGTTCTAAAGAGGGACTGTACTTTCAAGTACTAATGAAGGATGCTCAAGGGCTTACTATCCCAATTAAAAAGGCCATGTAACATGCATAGATAGACATGCAATCTTCTTTCAGAACAATAATTCCGGTTCAATCAAATAGCTTTAAAAACAGGTGGTAAATACAATGGCGTTAACTTAAACCATGCCGGATTGGTTCATATCAATACAACATAAAGAAGAATGCACAATCTACTTCTGATTCCACTAACTTTAAAAGCACGTCTCCCTTATAACACTAAGCGAAAAGATTGAATATATTCTGGAAGAAAGCATTTCATCTGTTTTTTATTTTGTCTGGTTTTTTTATTCTCATATGAGAATTTAGGTAATTTTAGGTCATTGTAATTTAGATTTTAGTCCCACTGTTTGGTGCATTGGGTATAATATTAATCCAAGCAGAAGAGGCTCTGGAAAGATGAAAATATGTAATAGAGAAACTATATGGCAAAGACAATTGGCCATGAGTTCAGATATAGAAAGGGAAAATGATGTTGATAAAGATAGATTAGGATTAGAAATACTAGACTGTGAGTTAGAAAATACATTAAAGGATGTGAGAACAGAAAAGGCTGTGGAAATAGACAAAATTGTAGGAATAATCCAGAATTCAAGAAAATGGGGTAGGAAAAGCTTTAATAGGTTAATTTATTGCATTTCTGAGGGAAAAATATGGCTAAAAGATTTGATTAGATTGGTATGTTACCCATCTAAAAAAAGAAAAGCATCAGTATGTGAAAACTATAGGACTCTTCTAAGTTTGATTTCAAGTACAGTTAATGTCCGAGTAAGTGTACAGTAAATGAAAGAGACTAGGTTTCCACGGCGGAGGAAGGTTTAGGAGTGTAGGCATGTCTTCGGATCCTTTTCTTTCAATTTGCACCACATACTATCCTGGCCTAGAATATCTGCAATTAATCATAAAAGACCTCTACCTTATCCTAAAAAAACATAATGCCATCACCAACCTATTTCCCAAATGTCCCTCGGTTACTTTCAAATGCCCCGCCAACTTATCAGATCTCAAATCAACCAATCCGCTCCTTAAATCCCTGCGTCTTCCCAAAACCACTCCCATACCCTGAAATAAAACCTAGATGCAAAACATGCCCTATTTTCAACACCAGTATCCCATCCCTTTCCCACCTGCTTTTTAATTCTCTCCCACCAATTACCTTCTCCACATGCACACCCAGCAATGTAGCTTACCTTCTGAAGTGCCAACTTTGCCCTGCCTTTTAAATTGGACAGTGTATCACACCCCTCAATATTAGAATCAATAACCATTTGGCCTAATGCAAGAATTCTTCCCTGATTGGTCTGCTCCCAATCCTCAAACATGCCTCTGACCACAACACCCCCTTTGATAAATGCTATAGTGTATCCATCTTAGCATCCCTCCCACCCTCTGATCCTCCTCTGAAACTCAAAACAATAGAGCAAGCCTTTATCTGGCTCTGGGACTCCTGGAATTGCCCTGGCATTAATATTAGGCATTAATTACCCTGATCTGCACATATTTTCATCCTTCCTCCACCCCCATCACCTTCCATATTTTCACCACCCTTCTAACAATCCCTCGTCTAACTCTTCCCCTCCCAACTCTTCACTTCCCAACTCATCCCCTTGGAAACCTCTCTCCACCTTCCCCTTCCATCCATCGTTCCAGCCCTCATATTTCCCTCACTTCTGTCCCTCTCTTCCTTCAGAAAGGTGGCTTGGACCACCGAAAATTCAAAACCTAGTGAGTTTCTTTTCCTTTTAGTGTGTTTCTTTGTTTTTGACTGTCTCCACTATTGCTAACCTTTATAAATTATCATTCACGTCCGTGAGACTTTCAAAAAAGGGATATATATATATAAATGCAAAAAAGTGATATACATCTCAGGATGTTTCTGAAATTGGCGGGTTATCTGTTTGCAAGAGAGGGGCATTGAGGCAAAAAGGATGAGGTAGTGTCATTATCCTGTAAAATAGGAATTAGAAAGGGTTAATAAATTATGAAGGATAAATAAAATAGGATCAAGAAAGGTTTTCAGTCAGTGGGATCAGGGGAAATAGGTGGTGCAAAGATTGAGTCCTGCGTCAGATAAAGGGTTGCTTTTCTGTGGTGTGTGAAGTTGGGTGGGGCAGTGGATTTTATTTTGTAGGAGGTCTTGTGGGTAACCGCGTTTATGAAGTGCATGGTGTAGATTGTGGAGGTATTTTTTGAGGATGGCTGTGGTGTTGCAAATCCGGTGTCCAAGGAAAAAGAGAGAGTTGGAAATCGAGCGTTTAGTGTGAGAATGGTGGCAGCTATTGAAGTGTAGATATTACTGATGGTTAGTGGCTTTGATATGAACTGAAGTGGTAAATTTGTTATAGTGAATAGATATGTTTGTGTCAAGAAAGGAGATGTTGGAGTCTAAAATGGAAGAAGTGAATTTTACTGTGAAAGAAGATTTTAAGGCCGATAAGACATTATTGAGAGACTCAGAGCCGTGTGTCCAGAGAATAAAAATGTCGTCTATGTAGCGGACCCAGAAAAGAAGTTGAAGGGGTTGTTGTGAAAGGAATGTCTATTCAAGGTGGCCCATGAAAAGATTGGCGTATGGTGCCGCTATTGTTGTTCCAATTGTAGTGCCTATGGTTTGTACATAAAGACAATTTGGGGACGAAAATGCGTTTTTTGTGAGGACGAAAGTAGCTAAATTGAGGATAAATTCGATCGAAGGGCGCTGGGGTGGGGGGCGTAGAGAGAGATAATGTCGGAGAGAGGATCAGCCTTCTGTATGGATAATAGAGGTATAGAGGGAAGTAACGTCGATGTTAATCATAAGTAGTAGGTTAGAGGTGGAGGGAATGGGGACAGAATTGAACGGTGGAGGAAGTGGTGTCTTTTGTGAAGGAGGGGAAGGAGAGTACAAGAGGTTGTAGGTGGTGGATATATATACGAACATATATATATTTTCTATATATAGATAGGTATATATATACGAGGGTCATCCGGAAAGTAGTACCCGTTCGTGAAATAAAGACACAAAAGTAAATATTAACAAACATAAAAAATTTTATTTGAAAGAGGATACTTTAAACTACTTCTCAACATAAACTCCAAGCAAATTAAGGCATTTGTCATAACGTGTGACAAGTTTCTGTATTCCTGCTGCATAGTCCTTCGCCGCCAGCTCATTGAGATACGCGAGGGACCCATCTTGCACAAATTTTTGCATAATGCAGATGGTGTTTAACAATTTAATGAACAATTGTTCGAGAAACATTGGGAAAATGCTCACAGATGTCATCAATTGTGACGCGCCGATCGTTCCTCACGAATTCGTCAACTGAGCTCACCAGTTGGTCTGTAATGACAGACGGTCTCTCCGAACGCTCATCGTCGTGTGTGTTCCCCCTCCCCATGTTGAAGTTGCGACACCACCGCCGAACAGACGACTCGTCCATTACATTGTCTCCATACACCTCCTTTAATTGGCGATGAATATCACATGGGCGAACGTTTCTTGCATTGAGGAATTTAATCACTGCCCTCACTTCACAACTGGCGGCGTTCTCAATTTTTTTAAACATTGTAAACAATCACAGAAACAACACAGGCAATGCTAGCGTCACGCAACTTGGCTCAGAGAAGGCAGACAAGCCACTGAAGCTATCTGACCTCGTCCAGCGGCTACTCGCGTCGTCAGCACTTCATGCGGCACGAACGGGTACTACTTTCCGGATGACCCTCGTGTGTGTGTATATATATATATATTTACGTATATTTTTATTTTATTTTATAAAATTATTAATTCGCATTTGGAATTTCAAATCACCTGAAGGATTGCACGTCTGCTTTATTTCAATATGAAACACCTGATTTAAAATATGCATGTTCAAGAGAGAGTTCAATTTGCATAGCTGCTAGCTTTGTTAAAAATTTTCAAGGCCAGTTTTTGATTAAAAAAGTTTCCTGGTGGCAATAGTTTGCCCTTAAAAGGAGAGAAAAAATTGTTTTAATGAGATTTTAAAATAATATTGTACCATGAAATTCAAATGACACGAGAGGTAATTTGTACTACAAAGGGGGAAACAAGGGTTATCCATGGTTTTTATAGGGGTGTGGGTATTATGTATGTGGCCTTCTTCTTCTGAAAGGAATTTTGGGGTCCATAACGTAACCTTACATCTGATTGCCGAGTACAGCCCTTGAAATGATCTTCATTAGGAAATGAAGAAAGGATCAAAATAGCAGAGAAATATCCACCACCATCGGAATTAAAACTTGGGGCGTTGACATAAAAAGTAAACCCACCGCCTCCAATCCTGTGGAATTAAAATACTCGATATAAAATATAATGGGAGATAAAGAGTGGACAGGGACGATGCCCTAAGGAAAACAACTTTTAATAAGGATAGAGGATAAAATTAATATGCATTATATTTTCCCTCAGAACAGATACGATTTCTTAAATCGATTTTTAGTTACGTATTTTTTAATATCATAAGAGTATTGCAAAACATTTGTTACTCTAATTTATCTAATTTGGTCGGGACTGATACAATTTTGATTTAAAGGCACATTTCAAATTTCGACTATCCGTAAAAGTAAGTTAAACTTCCACCGTGGCTGGCTAACCTTCACCTAATGGTTGAGTTTTAGTTTTCGACATGTCTAGGTAAATATTTAAAAATGCAGTCTATTCTTTCATTAGACATGGTCGAAAAGCTTTGATTCCAGATACTCCTGGCTGTCAGTCTTAGGAAAAATGGGTTTCCTGCAGAAATCACTTTAAAATTGCTCATTTTGCGACTGCACTGTACCATTTTGATGGTGGAAGTTACTCCAGAGTATCAATCTCGCCCCAAAATAAAGACAAATATCTATCTATCTATTTACCAGACACGATACTTGTTTTAAAAAAGTGAAAGATATCAAAAGCGGCCAATTATTGGTACATCTGGGATAAGACCTTTCCTTCTTGAAAATCTGAAGCTATTATCTCCTGCCGGAATAGGCAAGCCATGAAGACGTGCATTCACTCGCTGTTGAACTAATCAGCTCATGCAAACAACGCTTAAAGCCCTAGCCTACAAAGAAACCTCAAATGTGGCGAAAACTTTGCATGAATATTATTAAGTTATACTTTATAATCCGTTGAAATCTTCCAGTAATCAGTACACAGAGTCACATGTAACATGGGGATCGCCAAAAAGAAGGTAAAATTGGAGAATTTAAATCCGAGTCTTATCGTTAAAGCTTGAAAACTCCTGCAATATCTTACGCGAGAGATATTTTTCTACGCTTGTCCTTCAAGGCCCACCGAAAGCGACAAACCTGAGCCTCCAAATCGGTTTAACACGGAGAAATGCCACTTTCACCACTAAAAAGCCTTCCAGATATGACTAAGGTGTGTCTATAAAGTTTCCGCGAGCTCGAGATCATCAGGCGAGATGATAAAAGTGCGTAAGGGTCGTAAAAGAAGCCCGTGTTGGATTTCGCACCCTCGCCCATCTTTACCAGAGGCTTGTTGAAGGTTGGATTTTGGAGGGGATGAAGGGGATAACTGCTTTTGAAGTCGGGATACGCGATAAACTTATTATCCATTTTCCAACTTGACTCCCAAAAGCCCCCCAAAGGCAATACACATCTCGGAATCGCGGCGTAATTAAACTTCCATGTTTCGGACTAAGCCGAAATTGGATAATTGGACCCCGTGGGAAGAAAGGGGAATTCATCGTGATGCGGGAACCCTTAGAGTGACGGAGATTATTAGAACACGAACGAGAGACGAGGTTCCCTTCTCTATATATTTATGTTCTCAGGGACAGATACGATTCAGTCGCATTCGAGGGAAAGCCGGAAGCTATTCGGACCTGATTAGATGCTTTACTGAATAGGTTGTGGTGGTGTTAGTAAGTATAATAATGGTTCAAAAGAAATCCAATTTTTTTTATTGTTACAATTTGCATGGTCTGCCGGATTAAGGAAGACTTATATCCTCGGAAGTCATGGCATGGTCCTCTGAGCTATGGAAATAAATCTGAGCAGCGTTAACACTTTTCCTTATAATTTTCCTTCTTCAGCAGATCATGATTCCTCTGCTCCGTCAAATACGTATTCATTTCCTGCCAATTGTTCAGCCCAACCCTACAAAAAAACTCCTTTCAACACATCCTCGTCTTAATATACCACTCATCCGCCCACTCTTTCCATTTTTTTTCGAATTCACTCTACCGTATACTTCGTCCCCTCCCAATTTCCATTTGCCTTCTCACATACATCGACATTAATTTTTCCATTCCCCTCCACTCTTTTTTTTTAAAAGCTTCATCATCCAGGAAAAATTTAATTAACGAGTATGCCTAAGCTTTCTTAATACGATTCTCTAATACCTATATGGAATACAGTTCATAAAATAATCATGGGAGATTTGTTAGCCATTTTTAAATAAAGTAAAAATCTTCTTAAGCAAATTAATATTCTGGTGACACAATTGAATTACGTGAACAGGATTCAATCATGAACGTTATGGAGATTAAGGTATTCCATTGGATACAGTTGAATTGTCGAATGTTTAAGCCTTCCGAACAGGAATTGGCCCGAGGGTCGAATTGGAAACATTCATTTTCTCAAGGACCTTTTACGCGAAATTTTCGCTCCATGGTATCATTCCTTTCGACGTGTCGTCTACCTGTAACCATTGCTAGACCTACTTGCTTTATCTTGATTATCTTATTGATTACTGAGAGACAACTAAAATTACGTGCCTGCTCCGTCCATATATTGCGATAACTCAATAATAAAATAAGGTTTCGCCAACCTAAATGTGAATCATCCTTAACTTGCTCCAGAGATTATATTGAACTTTATTTCAGCAATATTTTGATACAAATTATTTTACCTGGAACGAGTTTCTTTCTCGCTTATTTTTTTTTCTTTAAAATGCTAATTTTCACATCTCCCTTGATTTATCCATTAGATCTCGCGCGTCTTTGAGCATATTAGGGCCGAAGAGGAATCCGTATCCATGCGTACCGTTGGGAATCAAATAAATAAACCCCACAAGGGGTGTAACGGGACCCAATTTTAATTTGAATAAATTGTTAACACTTTATCTGAAGATTAAAATCCTGAGAAATGAAGCTTAATCACAAATAAAAAGGTAAAAGAAGACTAAGTAAATTGATACATTGGAATGGAAATAAATACGAAATTAGGATATCAAGTTTATATTTGTTACAACTGGAGCATTTGATATAAATCTTAAAGTCTCTCAGTAGTAGATTAATACTTCCTTTACTTTATTCATTTATTAGGATCTCTGGCTTTATGACGGTGCCACTTTCCCTCGTAATATTTTCTAACTATGAGATTCTAATACTGGAGACATTTTATTGCCCTCAGTTGCTCGATGATGTTGAGATATTTTCATATGAGCCAGTTCACTGCTCTGGAATGTATTTCTGCCATAGTAAAACGCTTTATATTAAAGATTTCTCCCCCGGGACAAAAAAATTACAATCCTACTGACCTATTGCACTATACAGCAGATCCATATTCCGTAACTGTCTCCAAGCCACAGAGCGACTTTCTCAAAGGGTATCGGTTGATTTTTTATTCATAATCAACTCACTAAGTAAACATCAATCTGGTTTCCATAGTGATCACAGTTGCATTCATATTCAAGACATTCTCCTCACCATAGCTGGCCATAAAGTGATTATACTTGTATTTTTACTCTTCAAAGACTTTAATGTTCTTTATTATACTCCTAAGGATCTTGCCTGTATTATCCAGGATCGATTGCTCATACAAATAAAATAATATCGCATTCTCTACCAACGTAATTCAATATTTACATCACGCAACTCTAGAGAGTACAACTTGGGTGAGTTAATTATGATCATGCCTCTGATGTTTGGATGGTAGCTTGTGATGTGACTTATCTGTGCCTGTGTCCGTGACTGCGATGTGGCTATGTGAGTTATTTCTTGATGACATTTTGTCTCATGATAATCAATCCTCAATGAATGAACTGTCACAATATTTTTAATTACTAAGTCGTTTTAACACCTTACCTAAAAGTAATGGTCTAACAATTATGAGTTTCATAAGAAGTACAATATTTTAAATTCTGGTTTCAAGAATTTATTTGGCATATTGGATATCTTTAGCAATATATAACCGTAAAGCTAAAATACAGGTAGATTGGTGTAGATTGCTAAAGAATATGCCCTTGCTATTTAATTATTACGTTGCATTTGACCCTAGCACAGGAAAAATCCCAACGCTCTGTTTTTATCTACAATTCATTTCCAGTAATTCCTTTAAATATTCACTGCTAATGCTTTCATTGCTTTATGGTAAATGAGTATAAAAATATAACTTTTATATATATTCATGTTTTGCCTTAATAAATATATGATGTTTAATTAATTATATATCATTTACCAATATAATTATGTCCTTTTCTTTTGATCTTTTATTATAATTATTTATTATAATCCAAAGGACTGTCTTAAAATAGTCAACACTATGTCTCTGATAATAAATAACATGAGTAAAATAATCTTAGGACCCAAAACTCACTAGCTCAAGCTTATCTTCATTCTCAATGGCCAATTTGCTGAGCCACGTAGAACGTTACGCTTCCTTATTAATTGTTTTCCTTGGTTATATTTTCATTGGCTCTTTGATTTAAGTGCTGCTCGTCAATTTTAGTTGCCTAATTAAGATAAAGCTATTCTACCAGTAATATTAAATGGTAATGGTAAAACTATGCCGATTTCCACCCAGCATGCTGTCAAATAACGTAAACTGTTCCATTAACTTTCATTGGTCTTCCTACTTGACGTTTAATCTATCCTTCCTCTTTCTTGAGAATCTCATTACTTTCACCTTCTAATTATTCGCATTCATCCCTTCTCTCATTGATCCTGTAATTGGTATAAGAACGACTGAAATCTCTTTGTTGACTGACCATCTAAAACTTTATCTTCTGCAAATCTGACTTAATCAACTCCCCGCCTACTCTAATTCCATTCTGACTTAATCAGCTCCCCGACTACCTCCCTGCCTCTCCAACCGTTTCCTGAGAGTGTAAATTATATAGCCCAGGCGATAACGGAAAACCCTGTCCTAATTCCCTGCCCGTCACTTTCTCTCCCGTTTTTGCTTTCGTTAATATACGTTAGTTTCTTGAGTTACTATATAAAATAAGATGCAAATTCTTCAGGTCCTACGAGACCTTTTTTTAACTTTATTGGCTCTAATCTGCCGGGCAACTTGGAATTCAAGAATAAAGTGATGACATTTTATGATTTTAATTATTATTTTTAATGTTCTCGGTGAGTTAATCGTGTTACATGTTCCCCTTCTATGGATAAACCCAAAATGACCGTCGTCTAAGAAGTCAGTTGGATTATTCTTCAAAATTATGATGATTATTCTCGCTACTGCACTTGTCGCTTTTGAAATGGAATACGAACAGACATATCGTGCTCCCTATTTCGTGATTGGGATTAAAATCGACTCAGCATCGTGCTCTGAGAACATTTCTTCCTCTCGAAAGCAACCTTAAAAAGTCCTTTTTCCATTTTTATTTTAATCAATAGTTCTGAGGGGTGTGACCCGACCCAACCGCTGAAATTACTCTTAAAATATTCTGCCTCATCAATCCATGTCCTTGAATTCAACCTATGCTTTGATCCACTTCGCTTTCCTTCTCTATGCGTAAGCCAAATGGACTTATTTAATTATCATCATGTTATTACATTTGTTTATCACATATGACGTACCTCTTGTTTCCTCGTGTATCTATTTGTTTGCTTTATACATTTTCAATGCATTGGCTCAAACCCTCCTTTTGAGCGGCTAAAAAAGGTCCTGTTTACTCTCTTTCTTGAGATCAGCGTGTGCGTACTCCGGCCAGCGGGAAGTGGATGGAGTGGCATCTTTCTCTTTCTTCATTTTACAGCGCCTGGAGCAATGGAGAATAATAATGTAGCTGAGTTGCATGATGCAATAATATTGTACCGCTGCTTCTCTCGGAGCCTCCTCATTCCAGTGAGGAAGAGTGCTGACGGAAACTTCGAACAAGCGACACCGTTCCAATGATATTTTTATAGTATATGCCGTTTTTTCCTTTCTAACTCCAGAAAATTCTTTCACCATCTTGCATAACGCGTTCACTTTTCCTTTCTCCAAATTTCTTCATAACCTCGCATTGTTTTTCCCATCGCGTTTCTCCCTCTCCCCTTATCGATTTTTTTCCTCAATTTAATATCCAATTCTCCGCATATCTTCTCTTCGAAATCCGTGTTCATGTTCTTTCATTTCATTATCTCTTCTATCTTCCCAACATTCTTTGCTGTAGCATACATATCCCGATTTTTTTTCGTATTTACTGTTCCCATTGTTATCCCTGTAGCTCTCGTTTCCCCTTTATTACGTTAGATCTGACCTTATTAAAGGGAAAATGCCACTATTCTCATCCCCTTTATGAATCTCGCTTAAAATTTTATCAACTGCTTCGTGGTAACCCTTGCTTTTTTTATTTCCGTTAAAACTTTCATATTCAACTTCCTCACTCTCATTCCCCTTTCAAGCCTGTCAGATTTTTAATTTTAATATCATGACCAATATGGCTATTAATTATATAAATATGGAGGCATTGTGGACATTGATTTATCTACCTGTAAATTTGTCTGACTAAATAAAATCTATTTGCTATTTTCTTGAAACTCTCGCATACGTGAGTCGATGGTATTGTTTGAATCAGATGAAGGTAATGAAACCTCTTGCGAAAATCCGTTCTTTACGAGTAAACGTGTAATTTATTGCTCCTAATTCAAACTCCCATACCTGACTTTCGCCCCTCAATCCACTACAATTATCCAGCTCCATTGCGACATTATTCTTTAATCATATGGGCTTTCTTTGGTTTCATAGCATTTAAAGTTTTCTTTCCCTGTCGGCACTTCAACGCAGAATTGTACACAAGAAATTAACATATTATTGGTTGTTCGGTTTTCAGATCCTGCTGACAAGTTATGCGCGTTTTTCTGATGAAATAATATACGTATGGATAGGATTAATATTCGGTTAATAACTGGCGATTAGAGCAACATAGAATTTTATATTGATTATTTTGTAACCGTTAGAAGAATGCAATAGTTACGAGTACCTCCCAGACTCGGTCGATTAGATGAGACACTTCACTTAGCATCATTTCGTTATTCATCTACATCTACATCTACATAATACCCCGCAAGCCGCCGCAAGGGCGTGTGGCGGGGGGTGTTAGGTCACCAACCGTAAAAACGAAAAATACCACATGCAAAAAACAACACGGAAAATTACACCCCAGCAGCGCACACACTCATGCAAAACTCCCTCCATCCAATACTCATGCAAACACATACACCGCAAAACAACAAAAAACTGCACCCCAGGATACAGCACCAAAGCCATCCTAAAACACGCAAGCCAGGACACAACAAGCAAGAATATTCTGTCAATGCTCTCATTCAATCCTTGTGTTTTTAATTGAAATAAATAAATTCAGTAAAAACATTGTTATAATACTATCTTATAACGCATTTAACCTACAATAACCGTGTCGAAAACTTATTTATTCGTTTAATTTTGTATTCCCTTAAGCCTCAATTTGAGAGGTTTTCCAATTGCTGTTTCGTAGGAAACACAACAGCAATAATTATCCACAAATAATGAATTCTTATATTTTGATTAAAAATATGCAATTTGAAAGAAATAAATTAATTTAACTCACATAGTTGGCAATTATGGAAACAATAATTGGTGAAACCTGGTCATATGCCACTTACTTTTTTATACAAAATGAAATGAAAAATATTAGAATGAGATTGTCTGCCAGGATACCTTTAAAACACTTTTTATGAAATTTCCATTATTTGGAATAACCAGATAACATGCTGGTTTAATTGTTTGCCGAGATACTAAGGGGGCACTTGGAATTGGCGTTTGCGATATAGACAATTCTCATGGGCAAAATGATGATTATAATTGGAAATCGGGTGTATATAGTCAAAGACTTCCAAGTTCCAAGGCAAGTGAAGGACTCATAATCACATATTAAAGGGAAAATGGGAAAAGGGTTATTTTTTCAAGACAAAAAGTGGAAAGAGTAAACAATCAGCAGTGGTTATTATAAATGCTGTTAGATTACCAGAAGAGATAATGTAATTTACTCCGCGATCATTCGATGTGGCATTGGAATTGTGAGAAGTATAAAACAGACAAAGATGTTTTTAGTTTCACGGTATTAATGTTTATTTATTTTTTTACTGAAAAAGTTTTCCGTTAAGTTAATTTTCCATTGCTAATTAAATCGTCTTCGGCGTTAAAATAAAACGATAATTTCTTGCTCTTTGGCTCGGGCTTCACTGGTGAATTTATTTCTTAAATATAGCTCATTCATACTCTTCTTTTCATTCATATACCTAATGCGCAATTGGAAATAGCAATCCTCGCATCGGGATAAGTTTCGCGAGAGTTTACTTCTTACTCGGACCTCTACAGAATATCGGGTTTAATGGTAAGCATTGAAAACACACCCGAAGAAGACAAATCGTTTGTATCTACCTGATCAATCGCAAGCAGAATTTGCTGAAAGTATTTAAGACTTGAAGACAAACTAGGATAAGTGTTGTTTTAATTAATATAACGTAAAAATTGATGACCATTATTGTGTCTCAATATACATTGCTATTACGTAGGTAACTGTTGAAATTTTCAACACAATGTAAAATATGATATCTTGTTGCTAGATTAACTTTCTATTAGATTTATAAAAGGAAAAGGTATTTAGTCTCTTCTTTTTATTTTTCTTAACTGTTAAATCCTACGTACTTTCCAACCTCATGGTTTTTTCCTTGCATTAATTATTACTTAGTATCTTTACGATAAAATTTCATACCATCATTTCCCCTATTCTCTTCTGCTGCACACATGCCCATTTCGTACTTACTCAAGCTTAATTTTCAGCAGGAACCTCCCATGCCATATTTTGAAACCTTCCCCTCATCCTGGATTTTCTTTGTGCCTCTCTTTCATAGTCTTTTTTCCCGAAAGAACTTTTTTCTCAGTGAAATAAAATAGGATGTTCACTCTGCATGTGGATGGTTGGCTACATCCCAACATGGTTTGCAAAGTTTTATCCCAACAATGAGGACAACAAATGGAAGGTCCAAGAAAGTAAATGGAACATTTTCAAGATATAAGGTAGATGTTTATGAAATGGAGGGGGCATGGCTGCGCGCAGTTGTTGTTGAGATGTTATTATACAGTATATTATTAGTGTGAGTCGTACAGATATGATCAAAACCTGCCGTGAAGAGTAGCAGTAGCGAAATGTGTGTTGCTCATGACCGCTCGATATGAGAAGTTATTTTTTCATGTGACGGATTGACCATTTTATATCCTTATATGCAATACTTCTCAAGCCACCGCAGCAGCATTGGGCAGAGGCTATTTGAACACATAACACCTAAAAATAGAAATGTCTAGGAGATATGCCTTAGTTTGTTAGTTAATCCTTCCCTCCGTGTTGCAATTGTGAATAATGCGAGAGAAAAACAATCACAATGAGAGATTATACGGTTATATCAGAAATTTTATCGCAAAAAGGAAGTATAAAAATAGATTTGGTAAAATCCCAGAGAGAGATTTAATGAAAGGTCATACGTAGCTAAAAAACCGATTAAATAATTCCAAGAAACTGCGGGAGATGCCGCGGCAGTAACTTTTAACGGAGTCATCCGCTAAATGCGGATTACAATGCAACAATATCAGAATGTAAAAGTCATTCACATTGACCGGGATTCGTACCCGGATCCCAAGATGTCCGGCCGAATGCCAGTTGTTCCTTTAAAAGCCCCCAAAATCTCAAAGTTTAGGAGAAGTTAAGAGGTTACTTAACTGGCTGAAGCACTTGGTCAAACATCGAGGGATCCGGGTTCGAATCCCGGAAAAGGTGAATGATTTTTGCGCTCTGATATTGTTATATGATTTAAGAACTTTAAAAATAGTAGTCGCGACTTAGTCATGCATGAGGACCCATTGCAATTTCATATTAAATATGTATTATTGATCAGGGACAGAGAGACGATTATCAATATATGGACTTAATCTATTAAGCTCTCAGACACAAACGAAGGGCTCCAAATTATTATTAAATGAGTGAAAATCGATGAAAACTTTCAATAGTCAACACTTATTTGAGTTTACTCTTGTTTATGTTGATCTCGTTGAAAAGTCTAGCAACTAGAGCAAAGTCTTACATCTACAACTAAAATGTCTGTCAACTCGCAGCTAAGGCACATTTAATGGGATAATAGGACACTAGCCACAAAAAGGTAGAAAAAGTGGGTTAATGAATGTACAGGTATTTACAGTTCCTGTATATACCACCATGTCCCTGTCCTTGTATAGTGGTCATGAATCATGTACTGGAAAAAATAATATTTGGGAAGTGTTAAAAATCTAGATTTCTCGTGGGTATTACAAAATTTTCATTTTTTAATTCATTCTCTTTCTTACGTTAAACTGTTTCTAGATCCAAACCCATGCACACCACATATATTATCTCAACAGTTTTATGCATACTTACATGGGAAATAGTGAGGCATAGAATATTTATGATGCCATATTAGGGATCTTTAGGATAATTCAAAGGACATTTGGGGGTTATAAATAAACCTCACTAATCGGTTAATTGTCCCGAAATTGTTCTGCAGCAGTGATGGACTTGTGAAGACAAACAGGCTTTTTTTCTGTTTCCCTCAGACTTTGTATCGCTAGTGACTTAATTTATAAAAGATTGTTGAAGATCTTGCGCTCTTGAGAATCAAATATAGTTTCATTCGTTTTATCGTATTTTTTTACCCGTACGAAGGAAGGAATTTTCACGCAACGGAGCTAATTTAAACCATTTTTACGAATAGTAAATCCATCTAAATTTTTCAAAATTTTCCTTAGTTTGAACTGATTTTTTAATACATTTTAAATAATTAATATATTTTCACCGACGGAGTTTGCACAACGGCATGAAAGTCAGCATTTATTTCATATATTTATTTATTTTGATACCCTACAAGCCACAGCTAGCGTGTGTGGCAGGGGATGAATACACACAAGAATAATTTTGACCCAAGAAGTTGAGGTTCCTGTGGCACAAACTTTAGGTTTCATCACGCTGACGTGGCAACAACCAAACAGTTTCATCCAAAAGCGAATGAGTCACGTTTTTTACCCCGCGGATCAATACCACTACTTTCTGAGTTCGGTGGTCATTGATGCGGTACGACGCAAGCCGCTTTTAATTTGGTCTCGTATACCAAAATGTAAAGAGTTATCATAATTATTCTGTCAGTGTCAGCATTAAACTCATCCGATCAATAATCTTTCCGTATGTTAAGTCTTCCGTATCACATTCCTGCATTTCTCCCATCTGATTTCCCTATTAAATGCGCGTCTCCTTGTTGAGAGTACTTTTCAGACTCATGTATCTTTTTATTTGCATTTTTTTAAAAAATCCCAAATTAAATCTTTCTGCGTTCCTCTCCGTAATGCTTGAGGTGTATCCAAGATGAGACCTGACTAATGCCACATTTACACCTACCATTTATTTTGTCGTCTCCTCGATCCGTGAAATCTAAAAAAAAGTTCACGAGAATAATAAAATAAATAAAATGGGTGGTGGGAGGTAGTAATCTTTATAAATCTGCCGTGTCCGACTCAGTCACTAACCCCCGAGAGTCCTCTGCACCTTTTGAGCCGATTGTCTTTTTTTGGTCCTCCTCATCTCCCTCTCTCTCGCACCAATTAAAAAATGATGATGCCGACGCTTTGAGCCTTTCATTATTCTTTCTCTCTCTCTCTCCTAAAAATATAAAGAAGTTAACATTTTTTTTTTGATTTTACGCGTCCATTCAAAGTAAGGGAACCTACCTTTCCTTCATTATTAGAGAGGTTTAGTCAGCGTTTCCTTTCCATTTCAGGAGCTCACTTATTCTCTCACCAAGTTCTTCCTCATATATTCCTAACGTTCCTCATAGTTACACAGCTTTTCCCTCTCAAGATTATTGGCTTTTTCTTTCTCTTAGTTTTATCGCAAACATAAATATTTATTCTACCCGTTCCAGTCTCATCATTTCTTATTTCACCTTAATTTTCTTTTTTATGTGATTTATGATGTGTATTTTGATATAGACGGGCTTTGGTATGAAAAAATGTTATGAAAGAACTTGTTTCAATATCAGTTTTGCCATGGTATGCAATATTTATGGTGATTATTTAAACGTCAGCGCACTTTGCAGGCATTAGAATATTTAATGTTTAATGAATAAATGAACTCGGTATTTTTTCTCACAAAAACTTTATATTATTACCGGTTTCGATCAGGTATAAAATAATACATGGCCGGGAAATTTACGAATTATCATTAGGAGGGTAGGTGGGTTATGGAAGGTAATTTTCGGCGAGGAGGGAGGGAAGTATCGGCCAGGACGCGGCCGCGTGGGGGAGGGGGGTGGAGGGGCGTGGGTTAGTATATTGATGTGACTGACGGGGGAAGGGAAGAGACAATATGTAAGAAGGAAGGGATTATACACAGGGGAAGACGCAGAGTTTACGAAATGCACTTTGCTAATGGACAATAAAACTTTCAAATATTAGATGGATAGATTCCAGTACAGATAGATACAAATACTCATTCTTTCCCCGAACAATCAGAAATCATAATATTAAGAAACCAAAGTCACATTAGAAATATTAAAAACATTGAATTAATACGTCGGAACAAAATTAAACATTGCAAACATGTTAAGTATACTTTCAGGTGCATGTGTATGTTAGTTCGTAGTTTGGGTGTTTGCATGTGTGTGGGGTGAAAGTGTTCTTACATGAATGTATGCCATGTTTTTTTTGTGGATATATGTATTGTGGCTTTTGCATGCGGTTTTTTATTTTCTTTCTAAATTACGGGTGGTGTCCTTACACCCCCCACCACACGCCCTTGCGGTGGCTTGCGGGGTATTAAGTAGATGTAGATGAAATAAGATGAGTATCTTAAAAAGATATTTTCTTTAACCAAATGTCCGGTAATACACTCTTTTATTGTCTAACTGTTCCAGTGTGCCTATTTTTTGTCCCTTTTCCTCGAGGAGAGGTATGTCCGGAACAAAGTAACTCTTGTGGTACATCTCCCATATATGCATGGCGAAATGGGATTGGGTGACATTCCGAATTCGGAGATTCCACTTGTGTTCCTCGGCGCGTAGCTTTAACGATCTCCCCGTTTGTCTTATATAGACTGCGTTGCAATCTTAGCATTTAAGTTTGTAAATGCCTCGTTTTTCCTTGTTTTCCACTTTGTCCTTGGTCCTATTCAAAAACGTTCGCAGGTTGTATCTGCTGCTGTGTGCAATCCTAAATTTGTCTTTCGGGAAGGAGATTGGCTATTTTTTCAGAGATGAGTCCGTCATATGGAAGTTTACACCAGCAAAATGTTTCTTTTAGGGCTGAATATATTAGATTACTTGTTCTTGTGGAGCGTTTCTTATTAAGCATTCTTACAATTGAGTCCTGACTGTATTTTTTCAACTGACTGTACGTTTTTCGCTGCAGTCATTTTAATTATATTCAGTACTCTGGAAAAATTACATTTTGGGAGTGGATTATTTAGCAACCCATTCAACATCAAATGAATTACGGACGGTTTCTGGGAAATATGGTGGCGGGAGTTAAAGGGAGTAATATGATCTGTAGAGGCTGTCTTCCGGTAAATTGAAAAATCATTGCCTTTACTGGTTCTCGAGACTGTAATATCAAGGAAATTGAGCTTTCCTTTGACTTCCTCCTAAGAAGTGAACTTAATATTTTTACACTGGGATTATAAATAACTCAAAGACGTTACAGTATCTCTCCGTACCAGTCCAGTTTTGCATGAAAAAATATCAATTTTATTTGTTCTGTAATTTTCACAAATTAGAGCCTCAAACTATCAAATTCGTTTAAAGTTTAGTTGATATTTGTGAATAATTTAATTTCTTATTTGGTTTATGATTATTTTGACAAGGTCATAGCAGAGAAAAAATATGAGAAGATTGAAATCTGTGGAATAGTGGTTCTACAGAGGAACGTCAAAGATAAAACAGCCAGACAGATGAATTAAAGAAGACGTTCTACAAAGAGTAGGAGAAGGAATAAGTCCGATGAAAGCCCAAAAAAGGAGAAGGGATAACCATATCGGACACATTTTGAAATTCGATGGCGTTATGAAGAGAGACGTCGAGGGAAAGGTCCACTGGAAGAAAGGGAGAGGTGAAGATTCCGGAATGAACATGAGACAAGTAATGGGAGTTTCCATTGAGAAGATGTGTGTGTGTGTGTGTGTGTAAAAATATGAAGAGGTCAGCGGAGAGAATAACTGAGTCAAAAACCGCTTCAAACAAATCTTAATATACTAATGATGAGTTAGAATATTTCCTTCCCTACGGCTTCTCAGGCTACCAAGTTTCTTACCAACCAAATCAATAAGTAATAACCTTGGTGTGACCTAATGATTCACGATAGGAATTGCGAGTAGAATGCGTCCCAATTTAATAATTTTAAGTATTACACTTTTTCATGAAAACATAAGGTATAAGTAGTCAAGAAACGGATATAAAACATTTATCAGACCAATAATTAAGCATTTCTCTTCAATTTGGAATGCTAATTCCGTGATTCACGTAAAACAAATAAAACAAATTCAACTCGTCCACGATTAGGAGTAAGAATTTTTAAGAGGAATTTAAAAAGAAAGCGAGCGTTACTGATAGGGTAAATGAGTTATGGTGAGATTTTCTTGAGCTAAAAAGGTTGAAAAAGTGCGCCGTACGGAAATATATAACGTCTATTTGGGAGAAAGTTTTGGGCCAGATATAACAGAATGAATTGAAACGCCAGCCATATAGCCAGGAGGGACCATAAACTTAAAATTGAACTTTCAAGACAGATTATAATTATCTTTTAAAAATTCATTTTCAATTGGGTTTTATGGGAATGGAACTCAGTACTTAAAAAAAAAACTAGAAAATTTTCCGGTAAAGGCACCAATTTTTTAGAAGAAGCTAAAAAACCAGACTATTTAATTTTCTTTCCTTTCTCCGTAGCTCTCTAGGCTGATTTTGTTTCAAATGAATCCAATTTAAGGTGTTATTATTTGGTGAAAATATGGGAAAATATGTGGGTGTCATACTGAGATTACAAGTGTCTGTTAATTTATATTTTAAGCTTGATCTTTACAATGTATATCGAGTAAGTTTTCAATCGAGTTGATTATGTTTAAATGTAAATATAAATTAAAATTCATATCAAATGTATTATTTTTAGTTTCTTGAAATGTTACCATCTAACCACAGAGTCGATATGTACGAGACTCACTCGAAAATTAAGGGCCGTTTTGTTATACATAAATATTGGCGGGTCAGAACAAAGTTTTACACATGCAGCACAATCTATATGATTTCTTCCGAAGACAGTAAAGTTATTGTTTTGATTAAGCAGTCGTTTCCCAAACGGTGAAAGCAGGTGATAATTTCCGACCCGACAGTTGCTGTGTGGATGTTGTGATTCGATTTTTGTGTGCAAAAGGATCATTAGCTGTCCAAATCCATCGGGAGTTGTCCCTAGTTTATGGACCAACAGGAAAGAGTGAAGGAAAGATTAGACAATGGTGTCGAGACTTGAAAGATGGTTGAAGTTATGTGTATGATGAAGAGCGGAGTGGCAGGCTCAGAATCCAGACCAGTAAAATCGTTCAAGAAGTGGCCCAAAAACTGTGATTTGATCCATGATTGACTATTAGTGCTCTGGCTGATAAATATCCTCTTGTAGAACGCATCATTATTTACACGACTGTCAAGGAAAAGCTCGGATATCACAAGTTATCGCATGCGCAAGGTGGGTACCGAAAATGTTTATCGTTACCGTGCAAAGAATGTTGTATAAACGCTTTTTTTGGCAGCTTATCTATGTACCCGACCTCCCTCCCAGCGAATAGTGGCTTGATGGACAACGGTTTGAAGACGACGAGGAACTCAAGACCGCCGTTGACAACTGGTTCAATTCCCAGGCGGCGAACTTCTATGCCGAGGGATTTCAAAAGGTGGTGCAGCGTTACGAAAAGGGCTTAGAAGTTTATTTTGACATGAGCGACTTACTGCATACCAACGTCAGCCTTATCCTGATGTTCTTCACAAAATATTTTCGTCTTTGTCTTTGCTACCCTAATTTTGCTAGGAATATCAATTAGGCCCGCTCATTTTTCGTTTTTCAAAATTCTCACAGTTAGTACAAAACCATTTTCAATTACCTGTGCATCAATATCTCCGCATTGGTTTTCATCGTTGCCTTGCTTAAAAACCCCACACATTATGCAAATCCTAAAAATACTCCCTGGCTCACATGATACTGCAACCCTCTCCACATCCATCCCATACAATACCACTGAATTTATTATTTATTGCCCCCATTCTTTTATCTTATGTTGATTTGCTCATTTGACCAATTTTCGAAACAGTTTTTTGAAATGCAAGATACATATTTCTGCTTTGCCATTCTTATTCCCTCTTCAATACCTATCTGTGGCGCGTCATCTTTATTTCTTTTTCTCTTTATAGACATCGTGTGTAATAATTATAGCTTCCTCACCTTTAGTTATCGCCACCCTCTGCATGCCTCATTCGTCGCCATCATTATTTTACCCCTTCATTCCACTGGGTTTTTGCCTGTTCCCACTTTATTCCACACACATTCCACCCTTTTTAATCCCGACCAAACCTTTTGTACATACGTTTTAAGCGCCATCTACAATATTTCTTTTCAAATGGAGTATCATTACAGTTCCGTATGTGATATATTTTTTCCTTGCGTCTACTTCGAGTTTACTCGTAGCATATCCTTGAGCCATTGGTGATAGGCCTCATATTGAAAGAATTAATAGTTTGCCAGTACTAATATTCATTATCTTTCATCATAATTCTTTGAATAAATAACTGAGGTGGTTTCCCGTTGCCCTTCTCAAGAGTGTTTTAAACGTGGTTCTACCCAAATTTTCACCCAACTGACGAACAGACGCAACGCGGGCTACCTTTCCTTTATCTCCTACCCTTCGACGAAAGGAACAGGGACGATCCTGGGAGTGATTGCTAGGAGCAATTACAATTGCTCCCGCAAGCTAAGTTCAAGGGGTCATAGGAATGCCCAAAGCCTTCCTCCACGCTAAGGTTTTAGTGCATGGCTTGGTAAAAATGGGCAATGAGGAAAAAAATCGCATAGATATTTACAGCACTAGTTAATACTTCACCGTTATTACCGAGTAATGCCAGATTCAAGAGGATAAAATGGGAAAGGCGTACGAGAAAATGGAATGCAGAAGTACAGAATTGAAATAAAAAAAGGAGCGCCAGGAAGAAGTAGAAAAATGAATCATTTAGTTATATATATATATATATATATATATATATATATGTGTGTTTGTGTGTTTATATTTTTATAATATATATATATATATATATATATATATATATATATATATATGGGTCGCGGTAGTCCAGTGGGTAGAGCGTTGGGCTGCTAACCAGAGGGTCCCGGGTTCGATTTCCGGGCAAGGCACTCTGGGCACCTGCAGCTCCACCCAAGCTAAAGTGATTTTTCGGGTACCAGGTCTTCCTGGAAACCATAACCGGCACAGGGAAAGGAACTGGCCCCCCTACCCTGATGTGTGAATTTTCACACGACGTATAGGGCTTAGTACTGGGTGAACTCTACCATCACCTACCAAGCCGATCTTCGGGTTCATTACTGTGTTTAAGGTTTTGTACACAATCCTGTATCTGTCTTGTATGTGTGTTTCAATCAATTTTCCACATATTTATCTTTGGGCAGAAAGGTAGAAAGTAGAAAAAAGGGAAAAATTGATAAACTGAACCAGGCATAGAAAGAATACAAAGAAGATTTCTGGCAAGAATATTAAGCCAGAAACTTTAGAAAGAGATAATAACGTAGATGTGGGCTTAGTCACAGGTATAATTAATTACGAGATAGAAAAAGCATTTAGGGAATTCAAAACAAATAAGACCATGGGTAGAGCTAACATCTATATGGGACTGCTTAAGAGTTAGGAAAATATGAAAGGAAGGTTTTTTACGGGATAATTTGTGATATTGATGAGGAAGGATTTTGATCAGATGATTTCATCAGATAAGTGTTAGTTCCCATCCTAAAGGAAGGGAAAGGCAAGGTATACCTGAGGACTATGGAACAATAAGTTTCATTACGCACACAGCTAAGGTGGTACTCAGGATCATCAATAAGAAAATGGAGAGGAGAGCAAATGATTACTTAGGCGATGATATCCTCAGGTTTAACAAGAGGAAAGGTACGTGTGATGCCGTAGTTTTAATGAGGTCACCAATACAGAGGAACATGAGGACCATCAAGATACGTTTACCTTGTTCCTAGATTCCGGAAGAACAATCGGGGTACAATGGATGAATGTTTCACGGAGGAAATGAGTACACTAAAGAGACAAGCGAGTTATCCATACACTTGTGCATGTTTTAGACAGTCACTCAGATGTATGTAGATTTGGGCAGTCGGAATGAGAAGTGTTAGGAAAAGGAGTAAGGGGTGTCCATTATCACCCAAGGTTTTCGACGCGTTCGTGGGAGAAATGCTGAAAAAAGGCATGGTAAACAAGGGAGATGAGGATGAGTGCTGGCTAAAAAGTCACTAAAATCAGTAAGGTTTGCGGATTATCAAGCTTCAGTCAACCATTCATCCAAGAATCCATTGTTGTTATGGATATGGGAGAAATATTAATGCAAAAAACAATTGTTATTAATTTTTCGAGAAAGAGGAAAGTTAAGTTACACGTATGCATAAAACGGAAAAAAACTTGAGGAGGTTTAACAGTTTACCTGTCTCGGAAGTGTTTTGGACCAAAATGGTCAAAGTAGCGGGGACACATGAAGAATTACTTTAGGCAAAGAAGGTTTCAAGATGATGGAATTAATGACAGGAATGTTAGGGATGTTAACAATTGACTGGTTAAAACTGATATGTAAGGTGGGTTCTATGCGGCGCGGAAAAAGTAATTAAAGTGTTGTGAAAGGCTAAAATTTGAGGATTTTTAGGGTGAGGAGGACGGAAAAGGTGAAATGGCCCCCCACGTATACGTATTTTATTATTAATATTCATTACTATTCTATTTTTCCATTATTTATATCATGCTTCCAATGTTATTTTTACTTTCATGATACATGCCTTGCATTATGTAATAATTTATCATGCAAGCGACATAGATTGGACCCACGAACTTGCAGCTCGGACATTGAAAAGTAGACTGACACCTAAGTTATGAAACACCAGTTTTATATTGAAAAAAAAAAAATTGCACGCTCGGCCAGAATTTATTCCACTTTTGTGGAAAGATTGCTCATATAAGAATCGTTTAACAAATAATGAAACTTACTGAATTGAATTTCAATTTCTCGTATTACTTTCTTGTCATTAAAATCATGAGACCAATGTATCATGAAATTTAACCGTAGGAAATTTGGAAATGACTTTATGATAGCTATATGATATTTAATTGATTTCATTTAATACCCAACATGGAGAATCAAGCCTACGGCAAAGAGACGATATATTATAATTATACATTTGCTACTATCTTCATTTATCCAAATCTACGTGCCTGCAGGTTTCCGTAGAATAACCATAACCATGTGCCAAAAATACAAACTAATGAGTATACATAGGCATACATGTCCAAGCTAAAACCCCCATTACATTTTTTTTCTGTTTGCCACCAAATGCCTTTTCATCGTTCATTGATTTCGTTCATTAGAATGATTAGAACACATTTCATATAATGCAATTCGATGACGGGTGTGGCCCATAGTTTGTTGGATACATTCAGAATACGATCCTTAACGATGAAGCCCAACATCATGAAGTAGAGCTTAAAAATACCTCCCATTTGATTAAATTACTCCATTTTTATTTCCTGAAATAAAAAATAAATACGCCTGAAAAATAAAAATCCCATGTCATTCGTCTAAGTGTCTCTTCCCATCTCGTAATGCATAGTTGCAGGATGTGCATTTTTTACGGTTTATTTATATATTTTTTGGCGTGCATGACAGACGAGGGAAATACAAGCTCGTAGTTATGACATCTGGCCGATTCTAAAGTCAAGGGATGCAAGGGAAGCTAAGGCGAAAATGAATAGCTATTTCGGGACATGATTCAATTGCTTGAAAACAAGCACTCGCTAGGAGAATAGCAAATATTGCCATTCTTGCGGCGCTTTGGGATTAATATTCGAGCAATCGAGTTAGGTTGCCCCCGGTGTTGAAATGGTTTCTCAGCAAAACCGCCACCAATCAACAATGACAACTGACAGAAAGTTTGGTGCTGTCTCCATAAAGAGCTTACACTCTACTAATTTTTTCTATCCCCTCATATATTATGAAAATGTTTTGAATTTATTTTTTTTAAATTATGCTGATATTTTTATTGAAAAATCCACAGGACCATTTTGTGGAAAAATATAAGACTCCTTTATTACAAAATTCTGACAAGAAATTATTGCCTTAACTGTCAGCAGTGAGAACAAACCAGATTATTCTACGTGGAAAGTCGGTATACTCGTATCAATATTATGATCAGCATCAACAAGACCTGGGTACAAAAATGGTATGGGTGTGCCTGCTTTAACGCTATTCGATTTAAATATTTAAAATATTCTCATTTATCATGGCATTTCCAAGAGAAATTAACCATATGATAGAAGATTCACTTTCAGATATTGCCGAAAACGACCACCATGGTTTTTTGGCCTCTAATTTCGGCTCTAAGCACTGAAATTTAATGCAACCGCGGCCGGGAGTATCAGTTTAAAAAATGTGTCTTGATCAGCCAATGCATTAAAATAACTCTAATATTTTAAAAGTTAATAATTATGTATTTTTTAAAAGAAATCGTTTATTCACTCGAATGACATAAACTTTCGTGAGAAATTACGAGTAGAAACGACATATATAATTTTTTATTGAAATTACAAAATTCATTTGTTGCACATTATTCACAGTTTGATGGCATATCAAATACCACCGTGTTAACTATTTTGAGGCACTAAATGTTTAAAACCTATAAGTAAAAAAAAGTTCCGAATATCTGGTAACAGTAAGAATGATTTATCGAAAAAAGGAGAGGAAATCAGAAGATAGCTTCAGCGAGGACCAACTTCGATTTTAATTAATAAAAAGGACATGGAAACCTATTATGCTCTTTCACTTCTCGTATAGTAGAGGATGGAAAAGGCAACCGATCTATGTTCTATTCATGCACTTCGAGAATGTTTTGTCTATGTATAGTGCAATTCAGTAAAAGGACTGGGAATGGGCGAAGAAGATCGATATTTGTGCCACATAGAGGGCTAGGAAAATAAAAATTGAAGATAGAACATACATATGAAAAAAAAGAATGAACTCGGACAGAACTGGTCATGAATTTCCTTGATATTTCATGTGCATATTAAAAAGGGAATGGACTAGGTCAAAGGACACATAAAGGTCGGCGTACAAATAATGTACAAGTATTCTAAGATTTTCGGATGGGAGAAGAGAGAATCCTGACAAAGACAGGCCTGTATGCAGATGGAAATGTGAACGTACAACCGCTGGATAAAAAAATAATAAATCTGAAATCCAATCTGCTGCTGAAATAGGGAAGCTGATTTCCATGTAAGACAGGAAATTACACAGGGAACAAGGGCAGAGGCCTGCCATTTAGTGATGAGAGAGGCAAGAAGGGAAGGGAGTAGGTCAGATAGGAATAGCGAAGAAGGCTATTTGTTAGAATAAACGAAAAATAACGGCAAATAGTATTGAAATGGATGTAATAAAGTGATCTATAAATGAATTGAGTAGTTTCAGGCGTGATGTGGTGGAAATCAAACATGATGAATAACTAATATTAGTACTATTCCACTGGGTATTATTCAGTGGAATAGTGCTAATATCAGTTATTCATCATGAGCTATTAATGCTTTTATACGGAGTTAACTCTTCTTTAGCTGTAAATATTGGACGATTTTAGCAGCAGAAGAAAAGAGATTTTAAACAATGGAGTTGTCGAAAGAAATATGAAAAGATAAAGATGTGTTTCGAAAGGATGAAGAAGAGAGAAAGATTTCGCGCTTGTAAAAAAATATGGAAACTTATTGGATACAACATGAAGCCCGATAGTTTACTGAACACCATAGCTGAAAGAAAGACAGGATATAATGGCAAGAATGAAAGAGGTAGGCCAGTGATGATTTACGAGAAGGGGGTAAAGGAAATCATGATCGCAACATTTTAAGAAATTGGCCAGAAACAAGATAGCTTGGGGAGAAACAAAGCAATCTTCGTGTCGATGTTTCCTGAAGGTGATGTTTATAAATTACATATATCAATAGCAACCAGCAATGTCTCACGGATTAAAAAAAGAAAAACTAATGACAATTCTAACCTCATTTATTTGAACGGCACGAAATTATTAGAATTTTGAGTTGCATGAGGGAGTACCAAGAATTGCGGCCGCGAATTTTGAACCTAAGCAGAGGTGGGTACTACCAATTCACTGATCATAAAACCTAAAAAAATTATTTTTGCATTACGATGTCCGTACACTCCTTTTGCACAGTGCGAGTTCTGATGACTTTTCTCTCACCATAGTTGAAATGTTCTTCGTCGGCATGAGTTGGGCTGAAGAGATTTAAGCTACAAATCCATGACAGAATATTTTATCATGAAGGGGATATCACGCCAACTCTTCAATCAACTCCCAGGATACACGGGGAATAGGATAGTTACCCTTTTAAAACCATAGTTGCTCGCGGGGTTATCAACATTATTTGTAAACGTGATTATAATGATAACTAAACAAGAGAAGTACTCCATTTCGTTTCCGTATTTGTTATGAAAAAGATAGTTTATTTCCCTCATACATAAAAATTAAACCCTATTAGACATGCCATGCATACTTAACGATACCGCATCTCTTAATCAGCTTAAGGGAAGTGTTCTTTTGATTTCAAAAGGGTAGAGATTAATTTAAAAAAAACCTTCATAGTGATACCATCCATGAAGGAATGGTAAAAAATCCCCTTATGAAAAAGCACTATATGGCATCGTGGAAACGTTGTTCGCGGATTTAACTGGATTTCTCCCATCTTAACTCTATTGCTTTAAGCTTTCACGAAAAAAAAGCTAAGCCTTTGTGCCTTCTGCACTTCCGTTGCGATATATTCTACGTAACATGGATAATAGTACTGGAACACCATTAGGGTAAATGCACATGAAGCCTATCTTGGCCGTGATGGACGTAGAAAAGCACACCTTTTTAGCCTTCTTTCAGATGGCATTTGGTAATTTTGAAAAGTAGCGTACAACGAAGAAGGCGGAAGCGTCAGCATCATAAATGAGCAGCAAGTTTTCTCAACTGGGGAGAGAAATATTGTTTCCAGTGCATCGGAGTAGAACCATCTTAACATAACACAAACTTTCAATGTTTCTCATGGAAGATTACTGCGGAGTTTACCTTTTACGAAATAGGTTACGATAGCAAGCTCCTCCGTAGTAGAGATTATCACCTAGTCACATTATGCTCAAGAGAATCGACCTTCTCATAAAAAAGAACTTGTCTCTTACGGCTCAAGTGAATAAATAAGAATTAGAATGTGAACCTTACTTAACCGTGAAATGGAGGATAGAGGACGTGCTTTAAGTGCCGCATAGAAATGTGAGTGAGAGGGAGAGTTAAGCGACGCTATAGTTGAGGGGGGAGGGAAAGGGTGTGATTTGAGCGACCGTGAGGCCGAGGACAGGGGGTTGGAAGTATGAAAAACTAAATCAACCCCTGTTCAGTTAACTGGATTTAAAGCTGTAGTATTCAATTTAAAACATATGTGATAATCACCTCGACGTCGTGGTAAAAATTTAGTGTTTTCCCTCATCGTATTCATCTGATTTTGTCGAAAAATAGGCCCGCGAAAGTATTCATTAAAGAAAGATAGCATAAACTAGGGAAAACAGAAAATTTCACCTACCCAGGAATTGTTTTAGATGGAAATTGGCAAAAAAGTAGGGACATAAAAAGAGGAAATGCGCGAGATAAGCTTTTACATATACAAGGAGGGAGGAGTTTCTGATAAGGACATTTAATAAAGGTCTAAAGAAAATATGAATTAAACTTTGATAAGGAGCTTGGTTCTCAAATCTTGGAAACATAACTCTATGGACAAGATGTTCAGCTTAGCTTGGATGCTTTCGAGTTGTGTATGTAAAGAAGTATGAAAAAATAGAATGGACAGAAAGGAAAGTTAATGAGGAAGAGCTATTCATGGTAGGCGGGGGAAGGGATTGTTGGGGGAAAATTGGAGGCAGTAAAAATGAATGCTGGGCATGTTCAGTGGTACTGGAATATTTAAAGATTCTATTGGAGAGGGAATACGATTCAAAGAAAGAGAGAAATTACGCATATTGGATCGGTTGAAAGAAGCCAGAAGTATGTGCTATTGAAGAATGGTTTATTGCAATGTATTGTAGAATATTACAGTGGTCAATTGTTCCCGGCTCAACTTGTGGAAATTCATGTTTGTTAAATGAAGAATACAATGTATCTTTCCGCTGACCTTTATTCACGTACAACTAGTTTCAAAGCTCAAGCGTCTTCATCAGGTACCTGATGTAATCGCCTTCAGGTACCTGATATAATTGTACCTGATGATGACGCTTAAGCGTTGAAACTAGTTGTACGTGAATTAAGGACAGAGGAAAGATACATTGTATTCTTCATTTAATATTACAGTGGTGTTTAGTAAAGTGTAAGGCAGAGACTAGGCAGTGCCTTTCTACCCATCATTGACCTTAACCGATAGGCTGCTGTGATTGATTCCACTAGTATTGGTATTAGTGAATATTCATGCCCTTAAAACTTCCCTACTGCGATAGGTCGGTACACAAATATCTTACAGGGATAATGCGTTCACTAGTGGAGTTTAGCTAATTTCAACTTAATCGATTAGGCAATGGTTTGCTATAGCTAGAGGTAAATGGGAGCGAATATGGAAGGGAGGGCTTCACTGTAGCCATACAAAGTATGACAATATGGTAGAAAGGTTTGAAAATGGCCAAAGCACCCTGGTGCTATTTATGAGCAGCACTTACGTCAAACAGGGCGTAATATTCTCAGAAGTACTGCGAGAGCTTACGCAGTGAACGCAAATGCTCGCCTACTTAGTCGAAAAAAGAGCCTTTTAATTTTGCAGCCTAAAAAAAATCATTTCGTGCGCTTATTAAGCAATGAGGATTGGTAAGGAACGAAATTAGAAATGAAGCAGAAAAATGCTACATCGTGTTAATTTGGAAGACTGAAGAATCAGCTCTAAATGACGTGGGTGGTTGGTCTCATTCGACATATTGCAAATTCGGGGACATTTCTGCCATTTGTGACAACAGAAGAAAAAAACAATTGATCATTTTACGTCACTTTACCATTTTTAGAGACCACTTTATGCATATCTCGTATATATGGGACAAATCGACGATTTTCACGGATTGAGAACGTAAAAGGATACCTATATGCATCCTGGCTTATTTGCTACACGGTCTGATGACGTATTGCAAAAGGAATTAAGGTTATTTCGCATGCGCAGCATATGGGTACAGCCGATAAAAGCTTACATTTGTGAAACACGTTTGGAATATATGTCGATGTAAACACGAAGGATGAAAACATAATCTCTCTCTTTCGTTACACTCCCTCTAAAGAATACGCTGCGAGAATTTTCCACCGCAGTATTTAACCCGAAAGTTGGTTTGATAAATGAGGGCTCATCTCGTACCAAATATCCAATGCCGTATGAAATGGTAGGGAGCTCACAACCAGTCTTTTGTCATCTAGGGCGATCCGGCACCCATAATCTCACAAGCTGCGGTGAAGCTGGGCATGAAGTCACCGAGAATCAAATCCGATCAGTAGCCAAATGCTCTATCCCCACTAGTATATCGCTTCCATTGAATTTGAGACCCATAAAAAAGTAAAATCGATTAATAATTTCAGAGGAAAATACCCGATTTGTGAAAAACTGTTATGAAAGAATAAAACTGTAGTTACCATGATCATCTATAAGCGTTAAAATTAATGCGAGAAACATAAAAAAGGGCGAATATTTTCCATAAATTTCTACATTTTGTTACTTTAGAGATGGCTATCTATTCATCAGGTCATTGAAATCTTGCTCGAAAAATTGTATAAATAATCTCAATTAACTTTTCTAATATATTTTTGGTGACTAAATTTTTTCCTTACATTTGTGTGCGAACGGTTATGACATTTTCGAAAAAGCGGAAGGCTAAATAAACGTTAAAATAGGAGGTAATAAACTAGAGCAGGTAGAACGAACAGTTTACTCATCTTGGAAGTGTTTCGGACGTAACTGTTCAAAATAGTAGAGACATAAGAATAAGAATCTCGGTTCTAGTGAAAGCTTCTTTGCTTTGGTAAGAGAGTTGATGGTAGAGACGTGAGTTGGAATATTAGGAAAAGATTAGCGAAAAAAATCATATAGTCACAGTGTTGAAAGGCGTGGAAACATTGCCGTTGAAACAAGTTGATAGGAATAATCTGGAGGCTTTTGAAATGTGGGTGTAGAAAAGGTTGAAAAAGAGGGTATGGACAGGAAGGAAAATAAACGAGGAATTAATAGGCATGGTGGTGGAGAAGAGTGGATGGTTCGAGAAAATGTAAAGGAATCAAGAGAAGTGGTTGCAGGGGAACTTGAATGGCGATGGAATTTTGAAGAATGTGATAGAGAAAATAACAATAGACCATCAAATAAGGGGAAGGAAAAGAATTGGAATGTTGGACGGAATGAAGGAAGAAAGTGTGCATGATTGAAGTTGGGCATATTGTAATTTCGGGTGTCGAGTTGGGTTTTGCTTGGGAGGCAAATAAGTGTATCTTTGCCCAGTCTGTGTCAATTCAAAATCTACTAAAAGCGGCAGACTGCCTAATAAAATAATAAGTTTATGTTGTATTAATAATATTAGTTTTTCTTCATTTTTTACTGCTCCATAATCTTTTGGTGGAGCATATTTGTAGTACATCGAATATAGTATTAATCCAGTAAAACATTAAATGCTCTCTGATGATTTCGATATATTATGTTTATGCTGCGATTTTATAAAATTCAATGCCAAATGCAATTAGTATTACACTCTAATTCATATGCTACGTATCCTGAGACCCTGAGGACCCGAAGGTTAGAAGCCTCAACGATGTGTTATTAAATAATAATCAGTCTTGCGATTTCACTTCCGACATTGGGTAAATAATTGAAGTCCATCGGTAGGTTAAATGATATTGACAACAATATGGGAATAACCTTTAAAAAAATAGATTTTCAGGATTCGATTTTCCTCCACGAAAGTAATTAATGCGTCCCCAAGACAGAGGCATGCCAATATAGTATTAAAAAATTTCTACTTTTAAGCCTTCATGAAGGATTGAATTGTGTTAAATTATTGTTACCATCAGAAGTCAGGGTAAGTTTTCGATGAATCCAGGCACTGCACTCTACCGTTCTCCTAAGCCCTGGCTAAAAACTATACTTAATCACATAATACACACTAAAATAACTCGTTCTTTAAACCTGCACATTTTCTACCATATTCAATTTCATATGAAAATGCCTTTTTCTTTCCTCCATCTACATCAATTCCCCAATACATTCCCCTTTTTCAACATTCAATTTCCCTTAAGAATTTCTTGCATCCACTTGTCCTACATTTTTTTCGAATGTATCCCAAAAGCCTTCTTCACAACATCCACATTTCAATAGTCTCAAATAGACGCTTATCCTATTACCTAAAAAACCAGTTTCCGAGTCGTACTAAACTACCCTCTATACATGTACTTAAGTTTTCCTCCGGTCTTTACTTTAAATGCTTGCTTTAGGTACCCATGAACAAAACTTAGCTTTTTTGTAAGCCTATTTACCAAACGTAATATTTGTTGCGACTTCTTTCTACCCACCCACCCATTTGTCCCCTTCTTCTAAAACACTAACTAGGTAAAAGGTTCAATCTGTTCTAGTTGATGCCCTTCGACTTTAATGTAACCTTGGACTTCCTATTTCTTGAGAACCTCATTACCTTCTTTTTCTTATATTATCTCACCCCACACTTATCACACAGTCTGTAATGAGTAACGTAGCTTTAGTCTACTGTGATTGTGCCATAATTGTACAGTGTATTGTTATAATAATAAACAATTTTTATTGCTCTGGGAGCAAAGTCCCTTGGAGCAGAATACATGTTACATGAGGTTTCGAAACCTATGGAGTGAAAGTATAGTAATGTTTATTACCATTAACATATATTTATTAAATATATCCTATCATATGTTAGTATGCTTAAATGAAATCATTTAATATAGGATAAGAGTGCGATGTATTACAAATTTGGCTCACATATTTTATGGATGCACGACTGCTATAACGGGGTAATTTTAGCGGTATTTATTTCTTAACGCAAATTTAAATTTCGAATATTTTTTATAATGAACCCGTCCATGACTATGAAAAAATAAAATTGCCGCCATTATGGTGCATATCTCCTTTGAATCCTCCCTTCTGAATACTTTGATGGCTGCAATTCGCATTTATGGTGGCAAGCATTTACCACCGCACCGCACGGTTGCCAGACTACAGCGTCGAATGGTGTGCATCACCAAACAAATATCTTCGTCTCTCTATATTCCTGGAAAATACTCCTCCTGTTTTCCGAGGCATTCATACAGAGTTTCAGCCATACTGAGTCGCAGATGAATCGTGCTGTTGTGAAAATTGAATGGTTTCCTAAATAACTACTATGGCTATGAAAATAAAGGGCTCTAGCCAGACAAAATAAAATCTCCGCTCGGTTCTCCGAGGAAAACACAAAAACACCCACCTGGATACAGTTCTCATTGAGGGAATCACGGGTAAGAACAAATTCTATGACCTAAGTCACCGCTTTTGATTATGATGTAAAAATATTTTTTTAAAATTCTAAAGCTACACTAGGCGAATACGTATTTCGGTCACTAGGTGACCCTCCCCAGTGTACTGATGTTAATACGATAGAAACTACTGGAACATGAAGTTCAAGTGAATTGTAAGTCATGGCTTTATATGAAACAAGGACGGGGAGAGATAAAACATGAGGATTGAAACCAATATTTTAGACCATTGATATAGTGGGAGGAGAACGATGGGTACGCAAGAAGGTCGAGTGTGTTCGGTATGGAATTTTGCATGATTTGACTGCTGACCATCCTCACCTGACCAGTGGGAGGGAGTGGAGAGGCTTGCAAGAAACAAAGGAAACGAAGGAGTGAAATGGCGAGAGAGCATTGAGATGAAAAGACCCTTAATTTCAATCAAAAAGTTTTTAGTTTCTAGTCATTGCACATCAGAGAAATAACAGTGAAAACGGAATAGGGGCTTAATCCTTTGATTATATTTTTGCTTGAAAATCTAAAGATTTCCATACTGATCCTGCGAGTTGTCTATTTTTTTTACTATAGGAGTTTCCAAAAGTCTCAAGTTGGCTGGTGTAATGTTTTTTCCTGTATTGATAAACAGGTGCAGATTTCTTGATCTCTCGAATATGTTGTGTTTATGGCATGAGTTATGTCCCCCGTATCTTGTTGAGATGTTTCTGAGTCCTGTATGTTTATGACTGATCTAAAAGGAATTAATTTGGCAAATTTTGAAGTTAATGCATTAAAAAATTCTTTCGATGTCAAGGAAACGAAATGTTTGATCTTATGATCGATTTCAAAAGTGAAAATTCACCTCTCGTATAGATTTTTTCCGAGGTTGAACTATATCTACAGTGAAGAAAGATTTTCCGGAATGATTTGTTTGGCGTTTCATTTCCACAGTATAATTTGTTCTCCTCACTAACTTGCCTAGTCAACATATTTAGAAATTCTCAATTCTCATTATTGTTTAGCTAGCAACTTGGTCAGGCTTACACAATCAGCGAATTCTTCCGTGGTTAAAAAAGTACGTGTAACTGTTAAAAACCTAAATTAAATGGATTCTGTTTTGCCCAACAGAGAAACAATGGCTGAAAGAAATTGAAAAGCATTGCAGTAAATAAGAAAGTTCTTTCCCAAAAATATTTAGATATATTCTAAAATATTTTTATTAATAAATTAGCTAGCAATGGAAACTGATCCGGGATTATTTGAATTAGATCACGTTTTTGTAACGCATAGCTGGAAGACATAGCAAGGAAAAATTAAAGAAAAAATCTCTCTTAAGTTATGTTTCACAACTCCACCGCTGGATGTGAAAAGGAAAGCAGTGATATATTTTCAGACATAAATTCAAGACCTGAACCGGAAATGAAACCAAAACACTCACATAATTAATCATACAAGGTCAATTATAAAACCAATGCACATGATTTTATTGAACACGACTATCCATGACAACGTGTTTAAACCACTCGGAAAATGTGGTGGGGGGTCTGCCCTTCCAACGCAGCCGATCGCCAGTTTGATCCGAGCATTCTGAGCGGAAAGACGAGCCTCCGCTTGAAGTGTGTATTTAGACTTCGTTACAGGGCTCGATGGAGAGTTGCGTTGGAGATGGGCATGACAATGCCCCCATCCACACACCCTTCATCGTAATCAACTTCCTGGCACGGAGCACCACCCCAGCCAGGTGGTCCCCTAGCCCTCTTAAAGTCTCGACTTGGCTCTGTGCGACTTTTTTTTCCCCGACTGAAGAGAGCTGGAAGGAAAGCTTTGGGAGACCGTGGAAAACATCCAAAATCAAATTACAATGTTCCTGAGAGACATTCCCGTCGAGGAGTTTCAGGGTGCCCTCCAGGAGTTACAGACACGTCTTCGCAAGTGTATTGATGCAGGGCAGGGTATTTTGAAGAATTTTAAGCATTTATACAAGTAAGATCAATAAATCTATTTTTCCCAGAGAATGCGCATTACTTTTATAATGGACTCCGTATACCCTCTTCGGAGATTTCTCTTAACTTTCTGGGACTGGAATCCAAATGCCACCAAATTTACACCAATTTTACGTGTGGTGGCTAGCGTGGTATTACCAAGTTGACCTGAGCGAGGATTACCCTCCCTCACTAATCTTAAAAGAATACTCATATCGCATTTTAAGTGCGAAAAGAGATCAATACAGCTCCTGCCCCCTAGCGCGGTCCAGCTGGAGCTGCCGTGATCCTTCAGGCAGGTATTCTTTTTGTACGACACTCGGAAGTCAAAAAAAATCTGCTTCTGTCTCCCTCCCTTGGACGTAAGTCGTCATGTGAACAGGGGGACGCGCTGGTCTTGTGGGCGTGACCTCTTTCTCCCTCTCCTTCTCATCCCTGCATGTGAGAGGACGGGGCCGCGGAGCGGAAGATTAACCCTGGAACTCCTTGATCCCACCAAGGCTATCATTTTTTGGGGGTACCGGGCATAATGGTTCCGCAGCGTGCTATTTCCAGGAACCCGGCGCCTTCCAGGAGGTGAATTTTCTTTTTTTTCACAAGTTTTTATCCAGCGTTTGTTTATTTTATCCATTCGAGGAAATGCATTTCAAAAGTTTCGCTCACAAGTCTCGGCTCGAAAAAGGGTATTCATTTTTTCCCATTTATTTGGGAAAGAAAGCTATTATGGCCTGGCTGCAGTCAGATTCCGCAGGGGTTTTTCCGAGTAAACATAAGATTTTTACGTCCTCCGTCCCGTGAAGTAACCAGAACGCGATGTAGTACATAAAATAAGGCTACATCTTTCGCATTCTCGTTGTCATATAACAAAATATCAATAAGGAAAATTTGTCGGAGGCTTCCAGAACTTTTGACCCGTTGGAATTGCTTTAATTCTAATATAATAAGTTTGTCACAGTTTTCAATTTCGTTTCAATGCGTGTGTGGCATGCGATTTTTCCATTGAATGACTGACCTAGATTTTTGATAAATTAGACATTTTCCCTTCAATCGTATGTATGATTTAAATTGGTGACATTTAAAGGAAAAACAAGGGAAGAATTCCATATACATCATTTCCCGAGTTTATACGGCCTTCGTTCACGAGGTTCATCCATGTTACAAGATCCGATGCAGACACAGTGGTTTTATGTTCGACGAACAAATTTTGGAAATTACTGAATTCAATCCTGTTCTGTAGACTACGGCTAAATGAATTAGGAATTCGGAAAAGTAGGCAAGGTTGCTTATTCCACTTAACCTAATGAAAACAATGAACATTTGAAAAAGTTGGTTTCTACTCAACGATGCTGAAATTTTCCAAGGCAGAAAACTGAATTCGCAAATGTTTGCATTGAAAGTTCGCCGAATACGCTTTAAATTAATACACTGACCTTAAATAGCTTCTATTTTTCTACTGATACTTGAATAAAATTAACATATATGCCGGGTTACGAATAACTTTTACTTACACTTTAATTATTCGAGATTAAGTTATCTACTTTGTGTTTTGATAGAAATTCGTTATATAATTATTACTTTCAAAGCGGAATGAACTCGATGTATACATCAGCAATTAAGATATACATTTTTATCATCCTAATTGAATGCAATTTAGCTCAGATCGCATATTGAGAATTAAGGCGCATTAGTTTTCATGCTGCAGAATACTGACTACACTTAAAACTGAACAATTTTCTTCAAAGTGCTTGCAGGTTGCAGCTTGGTCTCCAGATTTTTTTGCGATATTTTAGACTTTTCCGTTTTGTTATGGATGTTCACGAGCTGGGTAGGTTTTTCCGTATTTCGTTAATATGCATGCATGCAGATATGCATGACGCACGTATGTGATGTATCCGCGGATATCCTGAGGAGTTCGGAGAATGGTGAATGTTATATTTATTGCGTGCGAATCAAATCGCGTAAAAAGGTTTTATAAAGTCAGCATATTTTATCAGGGCCTAAAAAAGGAGATATTTTGTTTTGAAATAAAATCGTGCAGAGGATTTTGATTTATTTGAACCTATTCGGTAGACAGATTTGAATTCAGCATCGATATCAAGTTTTTCGGTATTTGAGCGAAATACCTGCGTACTTTGTAAACAAATTTTTCGGGACCTCAAAAGGGTCCAGCGCTCGTGAAGGTCTGGTGGTCATATGTGAATATTACCCTTTAGAACATGCTAAATGCTGGATCCGAGGGAATACCTTTCCTTCGTCTTTCGATTCCTTCTCTTTATACTTGACACCCTTGTTTAGTGCATCGAATCCTTACTTAGGATATGAGATGTCTGAAGATATCGAGGAAAGATCTTCTTCTTACGGGAAATATAGCGAAGCGATGTTATAATTTTTATTTCTTCCTACCCACCCTTCATTCGCTCGATTTTATTTGGAGGTGTAACGAAGCATTCGTTGGCTAAATGCCTGAGAAATTCTTTCGTCGAGGTAGCGACTTTTTCCTTCGAGACGTGAAAAGTAGTAATTTATGGCCGTAAATTCGAGCATTAAGTTATTGTGAAGCGATCAAAGTTTGTTCTATCCCGAATGTGATGTTATATCGCTGTGAAAAAGAAGGTTCTACATCAAGTATCTGTTCAGAAAACAGGTGCCAATAGGTAATAAAAACTTTATCTCGCTTGTATCAGGAAAGTTTCAATGGGCAAAAAAATCTGCGGGCGCTAATTGCTTAAGTATATCATTCATTTGGAAGCAGAAAAAAATGAATTCTGAGAATCTAATTGTTCAAATAGTCGGAGCAACGCCGTTGTATTAACCTTTTATAAACAATCGGACTGAATGGAGAGGGATGGTTTAAGAATCAGAGGTACTTAAAAAGACCTCAATAGATGAAACAACTGTTTTCCTTGATTATTTAAGAAGCCAATCTTGATTATGTTCTGCAGTAGGGGATAAAAGCTATTTAGTTACCAGGAAATGCAGAAAATTGACATTCAACCAGCCACGAAAGATGCGTACGTTAGACATTGACCGGCAGGAAGCAGGGTAACGTCAGTCGCACCTAGTATTAAAGCGGTTGCATCACGGGGAACTCTGGGGCATCACTCTCCAGAAGTAAATGAAACAGTTCGTCGGGTTTTTCATTACGGATCGAAGTGCGTCGAGGGAGATAGTCACCATCACGTTCAAAGGCCGGATGCAGATGAAATTTCGATGTAGACAGGAAGGGAGCCGAATCAGTCGACCTAATTTTGCGCGCCGGAGACATAAATGTGAGTAGGTAATAATGACGGAGTGTGACGATTCGTCCCGGGAATTGCAATCGCCGGATTACGCTCTTGTCCCGTAAAAATATTCATCCCCTCCGAGCTTCGAAGGAGTCGAGGAAGGTGGAAAATAAAAAAAATATATATGCGACGCCTTGGGCGCAGTGGGAGGGAGACTTTTTTCCCTCGCCTTCTTCCTCCTGTTTTTTTCTAATCTCTCTCCCGTCCATAACTCCCGAAAAAAATAAACATTCCGTCCTACCCATCTCTCACTTCATATTTTTTTATAGTTCCAGACGTTTCACTAATACTCCCTCAGCCCTCGACGCGAACAATATCACGATTAGCGAGACCGCGCCTTTCTAGATTGTCGTAGATCGGGACATGACGCTGCACTTGGTATAGGAACTAATCAAAGCGATGGTGATAATAATGAAGGAAAAGGAAAATAAAAGAGAAATGCTGGGGTGAGGACGGATACGGAGATAGAGAAGGAATTGTAATGCTAGTAGTCTTTCGTTTTATACATGCATATATATGTGATATGCACACACAAATATATCCTTTGTCTCTCTCTCACACACACATACATGCACACACAGATGTATACTATCATTCAAACGAAGGAGTGAGAGGAGTCTGACCTGAAGAAGGCGTAAGAGGATATATATATATATACATATATATATATATATAAATATAAATATATATATATAATGTTAAAGTCTCCTTTATGTGAATAATAATATGTATATATGAAGTTAGCACTAGCGAACAAAGCCAAAAACATAGGAAAACACAAAAAGTGAGTTTATTTTCTTTTTTTATGTACAGTATTTCTGTGTTTCGGTCTTTTTCCGATAGCACTAACTTCATATACATTATATATATTTAAACATATATAATATATATAAATATGTATATATATACATATGTATATGTATATACGTATATATAGTATGTGTATATATATATATATATATATATATATATATATATAAACATACAAATACATGCATGAATATATGGAGGGTGATAGACGAAAGAGGGAAAGATGCCTCGATCACTAGTGACGGTTCAATGTATTCACTATAGCGTCGGGGTATCTGGCCACTCAAAATACTTGTATGTCCCACAGCCCTGTTTTTCCATACATCGCTGCGTAACATATTCACGAATAAAATGTGTGTACTTCTCCAGGCTTTTTTTATTGTACTTCTTGGGTTTTCTTTCTCTCGCTGTATCTCTCCCTCTACCGCCGGAGCCAATAAATGATGGTTCTTGGAAAACGCTGCCGAGAGCGGATTCCCTTGGCGGTGGGAATCATTCGTCGCCCTAAGAGATGCAGATTCCTGATTTACAAGAGCCAGCAACGCATCCCTGTCCCGTCTCTTTGTATCCATCCTCTTTCTCTTCATGGTCACATCCGGTGAATTTCAATGTCCGGGATGAGGATTACTGGAAAGCGTAGCAATTTCCATTATTTTCGCGTAGTATGCGCCTTCATTCAGGTTTTTTATATTTTTTGGTGCTGTTGGGTTGCATTATGTAAGGTGAGCGATCAGAGAGTGAGAATGACGAATGGTGGGATTCGTCGGTTGGGGCAAATCGCCCAACAGGAAACACCATGAATGTCCTTTGCATGTTAGTGAATATTTTTTTCAATTAATTCAGTTATTGTTTAGAGGAACCTCGGTTTAAGGCGAATATATTCTACTGAATAGAAAATAAAAGTCTTTGTCAGAACATCAATATCACATTCAGATTCAATGATTCATTACTCCACTTCCCGATATAACTCGGTTAAGCACGGCCGCAGTGATAGTGGGATAGACTATTCAAGGGAAATATCGTAATAATCCTAGTTTCACTCAAATATAAAGCGAAATCAATCTTTTTTATCTTGGCGAATAACTGATCGTAGCACTTTTCCACTTGATGAAATTTATTTTTACGATCGGGTTTCATCATCAGGTGATGATGGTGTAATACATCGAAATTTTATCAAGTGGAAAAGTGCTTCGATCATTTATCCATTATGTTCGAATTCCACCACATCACGCCTGAAGCTACTCAATCTGTTTAAATCTTAGCTTCTAAACTTGGACACTTCTGTTTGCCTGTCACTCCATTAGCACATAGACTTCAGTTAACTACGTCCATTCCAGTGATGGAATTATAGCAGTAGTCTTTGCGATCAAATTAAATTTCTTGTTGGTGATTATTGACTTAAAAGCCTTAGGTAAACTGTGAAACTTCATTCATTATATTAAAGTTAATCTTTTTTTAAATTACCTCAGACCTGGTGACAAGGTTAAATGATTTTGTCACAAACATTCAAGGTTGACGTCATATAACACGGTTTTCTGTTCCCACATAAGGGACCGTATATCACTACATGTAGTTCGTGTGTGCGAATCTTGCTCGTTGTATTTCCTCGCGCCATTCTCTCAACAGTGAAAAATATTAGTCCCACACTTTGGGAGCCACCATCACGGACTGCAATGGTTTTTCTCTTTAATATTTCGACGTCCGTTTAAAGTTAAAGGTTTTTAAGGGTTTTCGGAAAAAAATTACGACTTATATTAAATACCGACTGAAAAAACTTACATTATATGGCAAAAATTGATGGTCACGAGAACAGAAAATGAAGCGAGGGAGTTAAAGTAGTTTTCATCATTTTTTTTCAAAATCGGCTTAATTTACCGTGACGGTGAAGGAATTTGAGAAAACCGAAAAAAATAAGGAAGGAATACGCCAATTTAAAATGAAAAAAAAATTAATTTTTTTAGTACCCATCCCATGATTCCATGGGTTCCAGTCCTCTCGATCAAGGGAAAAGAAACGCTGAATTCAATGGTGAACATTCCAAAGCTCTTCGTGATTTGACTATATTTCTGCCAGAACATTCGAGATTGAAGGTCGAGGTCAATTAGCCCTACAAGTTAGCCAATATGCTCTAGGCCACAGCGTGGATATTAACTATTTAGGCGTATATAAAAAAACTACTAAGCTTATAAACATAGTGCAAATAGCTATCATAACAATACGTATTCACATTGGCAGTGTCTATCCCGCGAAGGCACTGGTTATGGATTTTTATATACTCTTAAATTATTAAGATGTAATAATTTTTAAGGCTATTTTTTAGGCTTTTTTAAGGCTATAATAAGGGAAGAAATACTTCAAAGAGTGGGTGAAGAGGGAATCCTATTGAGAACACCTACTAGGAGAGGGAAATCAACTCGATATATCTCGAGGCATGATAGTTTACTGAAGAGAATCATTGAAAGAAGCATAAAGGGGAAGAGTTACTCGGGAGGGCCCATGAATAAACAGGAGAAGCATGTAAGGTGCCAGGTGCTATGAGGGAATGGAGAAATTGGCAGAATGAAACTCGATAGTTTGGAGAGCTGATACTTATCAATCCTTGGAACGATAACCCATGATGATAAATTCATCCGCATTAAATCCCTCGTGACAGGAACTATGCCCCTATTTTTGTTTCAAATATTTTTTGAAGTTTTTATCCAAAATTTTCCATAGATCATCGAATTTTCGAAACTGAAATTTCCTGCTTCAATAAATTGAAGCATACATTTTTATACTTTGGTAAAGAATATTAAAAATTACAATTTTTGGTTAGCAAGCTCACCCTAGTCGTTTTCAAAACAAACTGATAACTAGGCAGGAACGAAATATTCAGCCAAAACTAAAGAATTATTTTTTTCCTTTTTGCGGAATATAAAAAAAACCACCAAGCAATAGCGAAAGCAGGCAAAATAAAAAAAACCCATTCTCCCTTAGTAATTAACTTTTGTCCGACATCCCTGTTATTTTCTATTTTCACATTTCATCAGTTTCCACGCTTGTTCATGATGGCAATTACATTTTATAGGAATGTTTATATTTTAAAATTAGCTGTAACTTAATGCCAATGCCCGATTGGCGTCCATCAGAATAAAATAGATATTTTATAAATAATAAATTTATATTATTAAATAAAAATATTTAAATTAAATATAAATAAATTTTTGATTTTGCTTAACACTTTCTCTCTCATCATACTTGTCTGTCTCAATACTAATTCTCAATCTCTAGTATCTTTGAAAAACTCTAATCCCTACATTGGTTACACTTGCTTTTATTTCATTTTTTATATACCTGTAAATAAGAGAGCATCTTATAGTAGAGCAGGATGTTGGGCTGTGTGTTTTGTGAGAAGACACAAGAGCATTATTTGATAGCTAGTGTCCAACCAAACCTTATCTTAAACGGTTGATTACCTATAACAATAACAATAATAATAACAATAATAATAATAATAATATGATAACATTAGTAGTAAAGTAGTAATAATAATAAAAACCATAAGCACAGTAATCAACCCTAAAATCGGTTTGGTAGGTGAAGGTAGAGTTCACCCAGTTCAACGGCGTGTGAAATGCAACCACCAGGGTAAGGAGGCCAGTTCCTTTATCTTTGCCGGTTATGGTTTCCCAGGAACATCGGGTGTTCGAAAAAAAACAATAATAATTATAAGATTCAAATGACGAAGCAAATTATTGCCATTTCATTTTTTCAATCCTCATGCTGCTGTATCAAATTAACGCTCTGAAATTTAAATAATCGTAAGATGCAAAAAAATTATCAAGAGAATTAATTAATTCCTATGGCTATTCTGAGATCCGTGGAATATGAAGGCATAACGTAAGCATACTTATTTGAATCATATTTCTTCCAAAAATATTCCTGATACAACTTTAAAAACGAAAAAAGAGTTCAAATATGCTTTAGATATGCAGTGAAAAATACCAATGCGTCTTACTGCTTAAATTATTCCCTTCTTTAGGCAAAGCAGTCATAAGGGCTAAGACTTAAATGAGTACATATTTTAGATATTGAATACCAATGAAGCTTTTAGTACACAATAATAAACTTAGATTGAAGCAAAGAATGAATTACTGAGGATTCTCTAGTTATACCGCCAAATAATCAGTCGTAACTTGTTTTGGTCAAGTAGGAATTCTTCAAGATCTATTCATTCTCCCATTTATGTACATTCGATTAATCGTAGCTTTGACTTAAAGAAGGTGTGTATAATGGTGGTTAGTTAAAGTACTTATAAATGCACTTAAAATTGATACAGAAGCCACATAATGCAGCCGTTCGTGAAACCTTTGAAGCATCGCAAAGAAATAAATATAATTATTTGGCATACTTTCGAAGTCCTCACTTATGATTCTATAATTGCCATTCATATGATACTTTTGGTTGTACGGCGTTGCTGATACGCTAAACTTAAAATTGATTTCACGGAGGAGTTGATTGAAGTGATCATGGAACCTAGAATAATGAATGAGACTACAATATAAGGATGAGTAAGCTCTAAAATGACTTCGATCGCAGGCATAGAAATGATAAAACAAAGAGGAGAAAACATACGGAATGCGCATGCGTTGTTATTCCCCGCGATCCCGCTCCCTCTTGTATTCCCGTATTTGTTGGTGAAGACGATGACGTAAGCATTCTTCTGAATTATTTTGAGCCATACTCGTAGAGCGAATGGCTGAACTGCATTTACACGCGTTTTCCGAAAAAAATCCCGAAATCACTCAACTTGCCGAAATATTTTTAGTCTCTTCGAGAGAATTAACCTGATTCAAAATAACTGTAACCTATATTGACATTGAAATTACTATTCTTTAAGTTTTACGTGCAACTAAAATGTAGATTTGCCATTCATTCCAATAACCTTAATAAGTGCTTGAGCGAAGTAACCCTAAACATCGCTTTCTGAGGTACTAAGCGGTAAGAGAACGCGAGAAAGTGGGCCACGGATGCTTTGAAGCCACCCCCAAGAATGTGTTTGTTACCACCATCGATTTGCTATCGCAGTACTTGCTATGACGCATGTTTGGGCATATAAAACTGAAAATATTTTTCGCTCCGCCTCCTTCTCGTTCTCAGTAAAACCGGCCTAGTGGAAACCGTTTCTTTTTCAATGCGGTACGTGATTGTGGCGCCATTAAATTGGTTTTCTGCTCTGGTGTTCGGGGTATGATGCTGCATTTTATCGTTCTCCACTAGCGAAGGCAGCCATAAGGTATCGGATTTTTCCCAATTGAACAGGGCATCAATAATCTTTCGAATAGGTGGATTTGAAAAAAGAGGCCGGAGGGTAGATTCACGGGTTCAAACGGAAAGCATTTCAGGACCACGAAAGAGCAGATAACTATTTTTCAAATTACATTTTTTTTTCTTGTGACGGACAAGTATCAGTTTGGTCCAAAAGATGTCGGTCAAATCAATGAATTTTTATGGATTCTTTTACCGTTCCATGGGACCAATTTGAGATGGCAGGATTAAGGTATTAATTAGCGTGGTGATTCACCGAATGATTTATCATTTGGGAATTATTCGTTCGAAATTATTTATTCACAAAAGGTCATTAAACTCTTCGATAACATATTAAATTCACTAAATGTAGTACAGATTGCTTTCATACCGCATAAACTGACGTAAAAATCGTTAATTCTACAGTTTCGAGGAAGAACGTGAGGGTTACATGATAGCTATGGGATCGGGTTGTTGCTGGAGAAAGGTATTTCAATCACGTAGGGGGTTGAAATTTGAAATTTGCTATTTCGATTCATATCACAGATGTTTGATACTCAATTACGTCCATTTTTTCCCAATAGGTGATGAAGAGGCATTTAATATTGAATCAATAGTCAATATCATTAGCCAATGGTCTTTGACGTCGGCATTATTCGCCTATGATCGCTAATCATCACTCTTTTCAATATTAGTTTGAAGAAACTTCCCACTCAGTTCGTCCATCGTCTATCCCTTTCAATTTAATACTTATGCATACATAAATATTTATATTTACATATCATATTATTTCTCTTTGAAGTCGGTAACTATTTGTTTGAAGTACCATATACTATTTCCTTTTCATTGATCAAGCTTTTCGTCTTAGTTTAATTCTTATCAAGCAACAAAGAGAGGTTAATTTATTAAAATGAAATCTTGCTAAATGTTCTGAGTTGTAGCTCACGGTGTTGGGACGAAGTGTTCTTGACGGCCGTATTAATGGCCTCTAGTGGTGTGCAATTATAGAAAATACAGCTGAAGCAGAAGCACAAAAGATGAACACACGGGTGTGGGAAAGGGAAGGAGAGCGACGCCTCTTTTCAGGAGAAAAAAGAAAAAAATCGGATAAAATGATGGCCACAGTGTTTGAAATAAACAAAATTTTTCAAGAGAAAAGAATTGAAGAAGGAAGGTGGGTTTTCGCTATGTCTCAGCACGGTGCGTCTGAATTCCCATGCTCTCGTAACTCAGGGAGACTTGAAGTATTGTAACGGGTACTAAAAACAATCAACCTGGAGTTGATGTGGTGGCTAGTGTTAAATTTTCCAACCCCGAGGGCGAGGGTTAGGAGTCCAGCGGTGTCAGAATTTTTCAGTGGCATTCCGATCCCTACTTGGCTACCATGTGGAGAGGCACTTCCAAGTGGAGTACGCCATCCGTCAGATGGAACGTTATAAATTGTGTGCAACCCCTTGGTGCTTACCATTAGGAATCAGTGATCGCCGTTTTCGAGAATTTTCTACTCTTCCCTCATATCCTAAAATGTATCACTGCCAATAATTCCCATATCTGTAACGGCACTATAGACCACAGCCGTCTTTCGGCTTCCTTAGTAAGTAGTACTACAAAAAAAAAAGGAATTCAATAACTTATAAGATATTGAAACCTACCCGTTAGTTGCTTATGATATTATTTTGTAATTAACTTGGAAACACTGGAAAAACGAAATTTGAAAGAGAGATTTGGCAATTTATGAAGGCATAAGTATTCATCTAATTTGTTCATCTTTAAAAAATTGTGTAGTATACGAGGGAGTATCGTATACTTAAAGTTAATCGAGATAGAAACTAAATTTTTACTAGTTGTTCTTAAGACTTCTCTCCATAGTCACCAGCCAGAGTTATACATTTCACTCTGCGTTTCTTGAACTGTCGAAGGCTGTCATTGTAGTACTCAGAAGGTTCCATCGAAAACCATTGTTCCACTTCTTGGGTGACATCATTTAAGTTGACAAATATCCAACCCCTTCTATGGTTTTTGAGTACTGGGAATAAGAAAAAGTTGCTTGGGATGAAATTGGGAGAATAGGGCGTGTGTGGTGAAAGTTCAAAGCCAGATCGCTTGATTCCTCAACCGCACCTCGAGATGAATGAGTAGGTGCATTTTCGGCAAGATGATAGATGCCATCGGTGGTCATACCGAGCCGTTTCGTTTTCAAAAAAACTACGCAATTTGTTTGGTAGTGTGCAGTAATAGGCACCAGTGATATTCTGACCCTTTTCCAGGGAGTCTGTTAAGATAGCTCCACGACAGTCTCAAAAACAGACAGCATGACCCTATATACTGACTTTTACACCTTGGTCTTCTTGGAGAGAGGTGAGTTGCTGTGCTTCCACTCCTTGCTCATCCCTTTGTTCTTTGGGTCATATTGATAGATTATAGATTCATCTATTGTTATGGCGACAAAGAGATTGTCTACTTCTCGTTACAAAATATTCAAGGTCTCCCTTGACAGGTCGCTTCGCGTTTACTTCTGAAAAGGCGTCAGTAGTTGCGGAACCTAGCTTACTGACACCTTTGATATGCACAATTATTCGTGAGTAATTTTTCACACACCGATATAACTAAGATCAGTCTCATTCATTAATATTTGGATGGTGTGACTAGGTCAAATAGGATAAAATCTTCCACTTTCTTCACTGTGGCAGCATCGTTCGTGAGTGAGAGTCATCCACTTCTAGGATCGTTTTTGAAGGGCATGTGGTCAGTTTGAAAATTCCTTTTCCACTTCACAGCTTTGCCATATGACGGGCTATCATTTTCACAGACACCCATCATTGTATCGTGGATTTTCCGGGCACTGTAACCTTTCAAATGAAGGAAAGTAATCAATCTACGAGCCTATCTCTTCTCCATACTGCGAGTTGCTTCAATATACAGCTTCCTGAAACAAAAAAATCCTATTATTAGCTGTAATTTACAACATTATGCAAATACGAATCAATTTAAATGCAGACTAAATTTTATCCAGATAAATTGGATATCTCTTATTATAATTACTTAAAAAAGATACCCTCATGTATACTTCTTTGGTCACTCTAACTTTCCACTGCACTCCCATATGTGTCCATCCATTCGATTGGATTTGACATGGGTGGTAAATGCCTTTCCTTCTTCCTGTATATTCAAAGTCTAGCCTCGAAAACCTTGATGTATATATTAATTGGATCAGAACTGATTTTCGGAGAGCCCATGTATGAGAGATGTGATAGCTTTGCGGGAAAATAAATTTCAGCTGCCGATAGAGCATGCTGTTTGTCTCATGCCAGAGGAAAGGGCGACGGGGCAAGTTGTCACGTCAGGCAGGGAAATGATGGAGGGGCCCCGGACACCGATTAGCCAACCGAGTGAGGAGGAAAAGGATAGGGAGAAGGGTCCCTGCATGCGTGGCCTGCACATGGGTTAGAAATTAGATGGAACCAAAACGGCCGACTCCAAATCACCAATACTTCCCTCCTGCGGTCCAACCCCCGCCCGAGGAAGAATATCTCTCCTCTTCCATTGTTCCTCTCAACACCCTCATTTTGTGTTTTTCTCAAGGGTCACACCAAAATGCACATTTCAAGCGCATTACGAACAGCATAGACAAAAAATTTTAATCGGGGTGAAATGGTATATTCGCTAACAGAAAGGTAAAAAATATTTCATTTTCGACGAGGTTTTCAAATTTTACTCAGTTCACGTAGGGACTGACGTACATATCTTGCATCTAATCATGTTATTAGGAAAGCGTAATACATAACTGGATTTAAGTATATATGTTGTAAATAAATATTTCGACTAATGTGCAAGAAAGTGGCAAAACCAAGGAATTATATCAATACTGATTATAACGAAATTTATCTTGAACTAACCTTTTGCGGTCATCTGAAATATATTTTTTCAATATTTGACTGCGGTACATTATTTTCATGACGAAAATTTAAGCAATGGTCTTACAGTAAAAATAATTTTTTTACCAAACCCTGGATATGGCGGGAGAATGTTTTTCAACCAATGCCTTCTATATTCGCCCCTCTTACGGCAGCTTCCCTAATAGAATGAAAAAAAAAGAAACGCGAGTGTCTATCTAGCGACTGAGCGTATGGATGTACCCTCGAACTGCTCGTCTCAGAAACACCGCCCAAATGTATGCATCAGTTGAGCGAATAATGACGCCAACATACGCACACTTGGACCGCCTCTGAGCAAAACGATGCGTTGAGTAAACGGCGGACCACGCGCTCTCCCAGATAGATAAGCAATTCATATTCACTGCTGCATCAGTCGATGTCGCAGAGTAGGCAAACATAGAATGATTGCCTACTCCGTGGTTGGTGCCCTCGGAGTGTACGTCACAGCCAATGGATACTGCAGTCAGCGGAAAGCTTACTAGAGAGCTCATTAGAATCTCGCATTAGGCTGTGGATGTCTGCCGTAGATGAGAGCTGAAAGGATTTCGTATTGCCCTTTCATTATATTCATATTTTATCGTTACTCCATCGCGGAGATCCCGTGGGAGTAGGATCCCCTCGAATGATGAGGCCATCAGCGGCGGATACTCCCGCGTCATGATACTCCCAGTCACTTAGCGTAGTTTAACGCACTTGTGACGGAAATCGGTGTATGAAATTTTCCTTGCAACTTTGCCAAATCTGTACAAAACTTAGCATTTGACACTATTATCGGCTAGGTTGTGAACACGAAAAATTCTAGTGACTAGCGTGTTGTGAAAAAAACCTATAGATGCACGGATGCCCGCCATAGATTTTGCCTTACATCAAAAATAATAAAATATCAACGTGCGCGAGTTCAGGACGCATGGATGGCAACTTTTTGAAAAAATGGGAATCACAGACCTTTCCGAAATTCAGTAACCCTCGAGTGTCTCCATGTATTCATCACCATAGTATTTTTTAACATATGTAGAAAATATTGAGTGTAACGTATCCAGTCAGTTTTAATCTCGATCCGACTAAATGTGCGAAATTTGGTCATCGTTACTTCAAAAAGCAAGGATTCCGCTTTTATCGCGCTCTACTAATAAATCGTATGATCAGCTAGAGGTAAATTTCGTTAAATTTGACTTGATGTGTATGTATATTCGAAAAGTCAAAGGAATGGGTAAAATGTCGCAAACGGCGGAAGTCCCGAATTAGCCCGAATTCACCCGCTAGTGTGGATACAAATACAAGTAATTCCATAATAAACATTCATCCCACCCGGGTCACAGCCTGGATTCCTTGATATCAAGCCAATTAACGGGCCAAAGGCTCGGCCACATATTAGGGAATCTGGGTTTGACTCATGGTCAAGGCGAGTGGTTATTACCGTGCGAAATCTTCAATTTGATATGCTTAGATATGTATGTATTTGTGGAGTGTGCAGATCATAGATTTGTCGATATATATATATATATATATATATATATATATATATATATATATATGGAAATGGATATAAGGAAAAGGGAAGGGAAAGGAGCACAAAAATATTTTCGCGCTTGTGATCTGCTCGATTCCGTCTTCCCCACCTCTCCTGTGTTCGTCCTTTATATGTATTCCTATCCGCTTTCCTTATATCTATTTCCATGTGAATGAATATTTGTTCGCCGTATGGCGGGATTTCGTGTTTTAATGTGCATTTGGCTAATGTGGCTCATCTCTTTCTTCTGGCTATGCGTGCCATGAAACGCACTGTTCCTATCCTTTATGATGTATGATCGCTTACCTACTGTCCTTCCTCTAGTGTCTCGTATTTTTCTCCTTTGGTGGGTTTGGTGGGGCTGTTTTACCCACCAAACGCCCAAAACCCAAACGCCATCTCTAGGCCAAAGAATCAGGGCTCTTGGTTACATATAACACCCGCAGATCTCAGTTTTAAATTGCGTTTCCTCGATAGCAGGACGTGAGTGTGTTTACCGAGTGTCTGATTTCGCCGGCGATCGTGGATTCGGCCGCCGGGATTTGGAGAGTAGCACTGCCGGACTCTCGGAAATCGAGGTTCCGATCGTGTTTTGTTTCGAGTGGCGGTTGACTGCCTAGTTCATCTAGGAGCGTGAGGTTCAACTTTCGACTTCTTCCGTCGGAAAGACCGTGCTTTCGTTTTGTTTACTGGTTCAGGATTGACCTTATCACCTAGTGCAGATCTGAGGCTCTTTTTTTTCTGCTACCGCCGGGTGCTTGTGGCGGGGAAGGAGTGCACACGAGTATTTTTTCTCTCTCCTTGGAGCGCTTGTTCCTTTGGCGCGCCCTTTTTTCGCGCAGGCGTGCTCAATTTGATTTATTTCCAAATGGTCGGACGTCGCGTAAACACGCTCGCCTTGCAAGTAGATGAGAAGGCGAAGCCCCCCACACCGTTGGAGGTCCACCTCTTCACGCTAGAGTTGCTGGGCCTCACACCCGAAGAGATTGTGGCAATCCAATTTGGATATAGTCGCCATTGGGTATTTCTGAAGTTGGCAACCAAAGCTACTATGAAGAGGATTCTAGATAATATTCCGCGAAAACTACCGTTTCCTTCATTAAATGATCAGAGGACGACAATTACTATTGACGAGACTTCCAGTAGCCCTTGTAATGCCAGGGTTCTTTGTCTCTCGTGCAGATCCGTTGGAAGACATAACAGGCGAGCTCCAACGTTTTGGAAAAATCCATCGTTCTTGGGAAAACAGGTGAGAGGGCGACAAGATGGCGCGCGTGCTAACTGGTATGAGAGTGGTGCAGATGACGGTCGAGAGAAATATCCCTTCTAACCTCTTCATCGGCGGCAACCGGGCCATTATCCTCTACGAGGGTCAGCGCCGCACTTGCGCCCGCTGCTACCAAGAAGGCCACGAGCGCAAGACCTGCCCTCGGAACCAGGGAGGGAAGAGCTATGCAGAGGCAATGCTTATGGTCTCCAACCCGAACACCGCCGAGGAGATGGATGAGCCCGAGGTGGCTGTGGAGGAGAGGGCGCGGTCGCTGCTACTTATCCAGATGCGCCCCCAGCTGCTCCCACCGAACCCCCGCATTCCCACCCACTTGGAGGGAAATTTCAGAGGGAGCGAAAGTCGTCAACGGAAGAAAGGGATCGGAAAAAGAAGAGGAAGGACGACACTGCACTTCTGATTTCGAAAACCGATCCAGCTGCAGTCCCTACCAGCTTGCCTATTCTCTCACCACCACCACCATAACCACAACCATTGTCCATTATCCACCACCATTATCTCCGTCACCCCGTCAAAAGAGGGCGGATTATCCTTCGTCCTTCCTTTCCCCTGAGAACCACGAGTGACAGCGGGGGAGGATGCATTTAATTGCGAATGACCCCCATTCCCAATGGCTGGTTCCTCGATCCCATTAATTATCATGGACACTCAAGAAAGTATCACCGGCCGCGGAAGTTGACAAATGTACGAGTAAAAGTTTGTCGACGTCAAAAACCCCAGATATTCCATCGTCCTTCTCCACTGAAGACAGCCAAGGTGTCGACGATCTTCCCAAGGTTTCTTTAGAGGCATACCAATTCGACCGATATTCCCTGATTTCTCCCGATGGGGCCCCTTTGGTAGATGACCTCCAGTTCGCCACCCCGACCCCCCCCTGAGGCCACCTCCTGAGCCGGGACGGGCCCCAGCTGAGCTCGCTCGAAGAAGGTCCCCCGTGGACCACTGCCGAATAACCCGCTGTTCGTGGAGACCACGACTGGCTCTTCTTCTTCGGACGAGGTCGGGGGGGGGGGAGGTATGCGGTGACAACTCGAGACCTCGATCGGCGACCCGTCGGACGAAGGGTCCCGGAAAGCGGCAAAAAACTCCTCACCCTGGCTCGAGCCGCGACCGGAGCGACGTAAGCCGCAACCAGGACTCTGGTAGGTGATATCCGGTGCCCATCGCTGTCCTCTCATTTCACCAATGAATATTATTTCGTTGAATATTGCCAGCGTTAATAGCGCCTCAAAAATTGCAGTCCTCCAACGTTTTCTCCGCGATTTCAGAGCTGATGTAATCCTCCTTCAAGAGGTAAAGGATTCCGTTCTCTCATGTTCGCCGCCACACCTCGGGCTGAATAACGTCCATTATCGTGAATGGCGTCCGCATCACAAATTTGTACGCTCCATCCGCGAGCGCGCGGGGGCAGAGCGTGATACCTATTTTAATGAACTGCTCCACCCTTACCTGTATTCCATCTCGGGGAAGGCCATCTTGGACGGGAATTTCAACTCCATCTGCCGCCGAGAGGACATTGCCTCGAACAGGAATAGGGTAACATATTATCCAAGCCGGGTACTCTCACTGATGCTCGACTCCATTGGAGAGATTGGCGCAGTGCGTTCTTTCTGCGCCGGTCCCGCCTTCTTCACGCGGGTGTTGGGATGGCGGTTTAAATGACTGGGTCACCCAGATATGCGCCTTCTCGCGGGTTCTCACCTCTATTATACTAGCAGATTTGGGAAGGGTTTCAATCACCGAAACGGAGAAGCAGGCATCAAAAGAAAGTTGTGGGAAGCAGTGTGAGTAGGGATGGGATAATTAAGGAAGGTGGGAGATTTGGTGGAATATCGGTAGTTATTCACGCGGAGGGAAAGTGTGGTCGTGCATTCGCCTACGTAGAAGGCAGGACAGAGGTTACAGGAGAGGAGATATATAATATTTTTTGAGGTACAGGTGGCAACCGGTTGGGAGTTGGTACTAAGTGAGGGGGAGGTTCTTAGAAGATGGCAGCATTTGCGCGTGTGCAAACGCCAAGGTTTCTAATGTACGAAAAAAAAAAACTTTTGATTCTATTCAATGCTAAGTTTTATCAAAAACCGAGCAAAATTTCTCTTTAGCCTGAAAACACCGACCGGGTGGCTACTAACGATATCAAACTGGTATTGCAGTGCAATTTTGAAATATGTTGGTGCATTGCAAAGCCCCAGAGAGGATTGTGGAAAGCAATCGACATCAGTTGCTGAGGGACACACATTTTTTTGGGGAGGGTGTTTTTTTCCTACTCTGAGAGGGAAAGTGGCACGATAAACCGCAGTTGACTGTTTGGGAATCCCATTAGGCTCAATATTATTCAACTACGATTTTGAGGGGACTAACAAAACTACTCAGTAAAATGTAGTCAAGGTCATTAATTAGCATACCCCATTACAAGAGTTGATCGTTTCTCTCTCATTTTTCTTCACTTAATATCTTCGCAGGTAAAAATGTACTCTTTGAAAACATTAAAAAGTATTCTTTTTGATAGTCTCACAGGATAATGTTCATAATGGAATGTTTTTCAGTTTTATGTGCTGACTTGTTTTTCCCCCAACGTTTTGTGTTTTATCCCGGGTGCATTAACAGGAAATACTGATAAATAAAAGAGGGCAGTGGATCCGTAAAATAATTCTTAAGAAAATAGTCTCTGAAGATAGGAGTACATATGGCTTACACGAGGACCCGTATCATTTACGATATATTCATTTGGAGTCTAAGAGCATTGGGCTGGACTTCCCCAAAGCAGGCTGTGAATATGGTGTCGTCACTCAAGTACAAGATAATATTCAGGAAAGTACGGATCCTCATTATCGTCCAATCTAACTCCGTACTGATGAGGGATACTCGGAGCTTGTCAATAAATACGAGTATCAGGACGGACAAGGCTATGAGCTGTGGGTGGAGCCAAACGCCCGATATTGCCCGACCCAAACGAAAACCTCATCGGATCTATCGGGGAGAAGAATAAAGAGTCAAGGTTGAGAGATATTTGGCTGAGGACCCGGAATCCGTACTATTTGTTTAAGAAATAATTAAGTAAAGAAGATTTGGCATGTCCTCCGTTTCACTAGATCTCAAAAATACATGTATCATTATTATACGATTTGATTTATTTTGATAAGTAAATGAAGTATAACTAACTATATGATAATATAATAATCTAATTAATCTGTAATAAAATTTTCTAATAATACTATAACGTAAGAAGAATGAAAATATAATTATAAACAACATTTATAATTTAACTCAGCTGTACAACAAGGTGAAGTGTTATTGCAGGATATTTTTTCTAGAAAAGTTAGAAAAAGTAAAATGAAAAGATAACTAGATATTTCCACACACTGCATATATTGAATATCTACCATGCATTCAATATATAATTGCTAGTTTGTGGTATTTGGATTCAGCCACGGTAGGTAGAAAAAATAAGGTGGCATATACTCAGCGGCTTTGAAGTTTTATTTTTTTCTACATTTTTCCCTCTCATGAGATTTAAATTAATTATTTTACTACTTTTTCACTTCCTTCAAGGTACATTATTAACCATGTTTTCCAGGAACTCCATATTTAATAAAATACCCGTTATTCCGTTGCCTGTTGTTTCAGAGAAGTATGTTAGGTCAATATGCGGTTTTCAAATAAATATTTTAATGCATTATAAATAAATAGTAGAAGGAAACTTGGATCAAAGATAGATGAACCGTATAGGCAGGCGGAATTAATTTTACAGTATACAGGTATGCATATAGCTTTATATTGAGATTTTTTATCTTTTTTTTAAATAAATAATGAATCCGTATAAATCATAAAGGACAAGAATAGAGATGAAAAAATTCAAGTCCCCCCCCATATTTTCTGCTTTTAAAAAGAATATTTTCGTTGTCTGTTACATTTGAAAATCAACAAATGTGACTCATATAATAAACAATTATTTTTCCCTCCCCGCCGCTTAAAAGATGTTCAATCTTCATCTTTTCATTCCCTAAAGTTTGATGCATTATTTATCGTACAATAGTGATATTTATTGGATAAATTACCATTCGATTTTTCTCTCATCAAATATTTACTTGATTCCAAACAATATTAGTGTATGGTTAATATTTTCCATTTCCAAAAGATGATAGCTCAACACAGATTCTTATTTTTTTGATCTACCTTAATTCTTAGAAAGTACCAGAATATAAGGAATGAAGTCAATCATTTTTTTAGGATGAATGTGGATTCTAAGTGTGTTACGGTACGTTTTATATACTACACAACACTCACAAGGTTTGAAATTTCAAATCTTACGAAGCACTTGCCGGTCCAGTTGATGAGTTGTAAACTTCTGAGCAACAGCAACTGGTATTCAGATATGCACACCCCATTGATTAATGACGTCAGGTAACCAGTTTTGACTTCTTCCCCCGTTGGATGATAGCTTCAAGAGAACAAAATTCACTGTCATAAAAATTTATTAACAGTTCCTTTGAGATAGAATTGGATTTTACCCTTTTGCTGCCTTGAAAACAAAATATAACTCTTGCTTATGACTGGGGAGGGGTTTAAAGTTTCGAATCCAAAATAATAATAGTGTTTGTTAGTCTTCAAGTGTATAAAATGTAAAATAAAATTCAAAATCTTGGTATTTGTAGAAAGGGTGTAATTTCCCGCGAGAGAAGTTTCAGTCATATTAATTTGACTTTCACTTTCTATAGTCACGCTTTATTTTTTTGTGAACACGCCAAATTATAATTTTGCGTTTCACAAGCTTTTTGAGATTACCTTAATGGAAGCAAAACATAGAGTATTTCTATCCCAGACCAGAACTGAGGGCCGTGCTTAATGGTAAAATTATTGAATATTTTTGGTGAAGATTCAGGCGTTTTGTGTATCGTTACTGAAGTATAACAGAGTTAACGGGAAAGTAAAACAATTCAAGAATCTTTCAAAGAAATACATCTTCGTATATGGAATATTCCTCGACATTTCCATGATGAAATTTTCTATTTGCAAACAACCATGTCGAATATCGTTCCCGTTAGCGAAGCAGACAAGGCCGACGCAGTCATCCTCATGCAAAATTCGAACGCAAGCCCGATGCTCAGGGCAGGGAAGTTGGAAAATATCAAGCGAGAAATGGAGAGAGGAACTATAGACATGTTATGTCTTTACGAGGTTAAATGAAAATATAACAGGAATTATTGGAGCGATAGTTACTGCGTAAGATATGCCGTAGGGCAATCAACAGGGGGTAGACACAGTACTGAATAGGAGATTGGTGGGAAGGGTAGTGAATGTGGAACAGATGAATGACTGAATAGTTTTAGTAGGAATAATAGCAGACCGGATGCATATATTGGTAATCCAGGTGTACATTCCGGCTAGCAGTCATCGGGAGGAAGAAGTATAGATCAGTACAGTGAAATTTTTGGTAATATACCTGGAGGAAAGCATTTGACAGCGAGTTGGGATTGCGGTGGTATGTAAACGGAGTGAAGAAGGGCATGGTCATGAGAAAATAAAATGTAGAAGTCGTTACTGGAGTTAAAAGGAAGGAGTACTTGTAGCTAAGACAAGGGGATGGGTACAATAGAAGAAAGATGGTAATATCTCAAACAAAGAATGAAGAAAGCAGTACACGAGACAACAGAATAGTACATGTAGTTAAATAGAATTAGAGAGAAGATGGCGTGAAGAGCTAAACAATATGCCTTGGACTGCACAAGTGAGGATAATGAATGGAGAGTCGGGATATTAAGTCCTAGGCAGGGGAGTAAAACGGGTGACAAGGGAGGCATGGGAATGGCTGGAGACGAGTGAAATTGGGTGGTGGCCCTTTCAAATCAAATTTGCGGATCACCGTTAGTTACGCAATAAATAAAATTATTTCAATCATTACTCGATATCTTACAGAATCATTGTAATAGCCGTGGAATGAGAACTAATCCCAAGAAAACGAAGCTAAGGAAGAAATTAATGGGATGCTGAATATGGTCATAGGCGGGCGAATTCTGGGAAATTGAGGTAGAGGGAGGAGAAGAATAGGCATTTCCAATGGAATTATGGGAGGTAGGAAATATGCAGAGTTAAAGAATGAGTTATTTTAGTCTTTAGTTAGGATTTTAAGACTGTATTTTACCAAGCAATAACTTTCGGAGTGCATAATAAATAAGTATTGCCAAAACTCATAAAAAATGGACCTTATCCCTTTCGTATACTCTTCACAACAATACGTTATGTATAATATATGAAATACCTGCATCATCGAATGTCTCCCCGCTGAAATATCAATGAATTTCGGTAGCTCCCCGTGATGCATTTAAAGTGCTTTAATTCCCAATCTCCAGTTACTGCCACCTTACGAGTAAGACCATTGCATTGTTACTATTATTCTTTTTATAGACGAAAAGATTGCATTGAATAGTGATCCCTTCCTTCTCAATCTCGGCCTGCAAAATAAAGGCTATATACCTTTCTATCCTTCTCGATGAACCGCAGTGAATACCAAGTTTTCTCTCCCTTCCGTCAATCTTTTAGAAATGATTGTTGCCCTTTGCTGCCATTCGCAGGTCAGAATGTATAGGCGGAGGTCGAGGGTGTCCCTGGGTGAAAGGCACTCGGAGGAAGGGGGTGTGTGTATGGGATCCAAAAATGGAGCCGGCGGGAATGAGAGGCAGGAGAGCGAGAAAGAGGAGAGGGCGAGGAGAGATTTCGTGTTCGGAATATTCTCCCACCCAACCTTCCTCTCTCTGGCCTCCTTCCTTTCCAAAAACCTCACTCCACACCATTCCACCCCTTCATCTCATCCCTCTGCTTAGTTGCCGTTCTTTTTTTTGCGTTTCATCTTCACTCTTCTCGATCTCTGGGCGATATTTCGGAAAATTGCAGGAATCAGTAAAAGAGAGCGTGCATCGAACGATGGGTTGACTCATACTTTATATTGGAACCGGTCACGCTTTGTTTATGTTTCAGTGTTTAAATTCTGTTTGCATCGTACACGAATTCGGTAGATTGTTCTTTCCGAAGAAATACTCCGACAAGGAAACTATCGCGCTGCAACCATTCCAATACAATTTTTCCCTTGATCCCTTCTTTAGAAGGCGAACATCGCTCTCTGAGAGAGGACCAGACCTAGCATCGCAGTGGATTTGACGAGGGATGGGAAGAGTGCGGATATATGATTTTTTTCCAACCAAGGCATGAACTTTGAGAGCAATGACTACGATCGTAATAGAAACATCAAATATAATTTAAATGGTAGCCTCTAGAAGAGCATTATTCCTAATTAGATCATCAAGCATTATTTACACAATACTCGCAATAATAATTTATTCTTTATTTTTGATGCCTTATAGAATACAATATATATTCCTACAAATTTAAATAAATACATTTAATTGTAAAAATACAAAAAAGAGAGCTTCATCAACTTCATTACTTGCACTTGTTTCTTTCTTATTTACTGAGCTATGATGCCTATTGATATTTAAACAAATGCTGTTGCTTATTTATACTTGTGGCTCATATATTCTTCCTCTAATTTAGATATACACTAATCCGTGGGCTCAACTCATTTCCTCATGTTTCTGCATTCTAATCGTTAACGCTGGAAGTAATAGACATATTCGCTTGTAACTCTGCTAGCGTCTTCAGGTCGAAGGATTCACGCGCACCAGGAAGTAATTGCAGATACCAAGGGATCTTTGCCGCGGGATTCTACGCACGGATAACATCTTAATCATTACATTTCCGTCTAATTGTATCATACACGAAAGTCCATAACTATGAGACGTTTATTATTATATTCATATTCATATTATGTATGGATGCTGCGTTTTTACTCCTCAGTAAGACAAGGATATTGTGACTTTGATATCTGCCCCCATATTCTGTGTGTTCTAATTTTTATTCTGCATTTTTGTCAATCGATAGACATTTTCTGATATCGCATTATCGTGTTCGTAAAAATCAGCCATTCTTTTATTGACGCGATTCTCGATGTTTCGTTGCCCCAAGTCAAATTACCACGTTCTATTTCGATTGTTACCCCATCCAGCTTCAATACCCATTTTGAATATGTTTTTCATTTCTTTTTACGTAATCATGGACATCTTATAGTCGATCATACGTTTCTATTTGTTCTTATGCGTTGCCACATGTAGTGCACGGACTTGCATGTTCACTCTCCATTCTAATTCACGTCTCCCACGATTATTTCAATTCGATTTGTTATCTCTCCTAAGTATCCTCCGCAGCGAGACGCAAGCGGCCGTATATTTAATTAAATATTTGATTATTATTATTCAACCACCAAGTAAAATAACTATACCTTCCATTTATGAAATCTGATTTCAAATTTATGAAGCAAATAATTAATTAAATATATTAAAAGTTCTTAAATAATGCATTTCAATTTATTAATTATTTAATATGTGAAAACGTTATTATTCAGTATAGTTCAATAATATTATACTATCTTTATTATTATGGTGAAATAAAATGTAATATTTTTATGACGCGTTCATTTTCTATTTGTAAAAACACTTCCCATTTTAATTACACAAATTATGAATAATAAATTGAAAAATTGATATTCCTTAAAATATGGCGATAAATAACGCATCGCATATAGTTGATCTTTTATACTCAACGATGATAAAACTCATGATTGAGAACGAGAAAGTTATCGGTTATATTTTGTACTATGTACTAATAATTAGCATTCATATTTTCAATTTATTTGATAAAATTGGCCAACACAGCAATAATTGCCAATTTATAGGGAATGGGCAGGAAAATATAAAATAGCGGAGTTATAATAAAACCTAATGAAAAATAATACAAATCAGCAGAGGACATTAATCATTAACGAAGATATGGGAAAGGGGAAGGCTGGTAACTGTGTTATAGGCAAGGAAAAGCTTATCAATGCTTTCAGGGAATGAATTTACTCGCCGTGTAGAGAAGGAAGCAAAGCAAACATTAAATCTGTGGGTAGGTATGCGGAGCAATCGGTGCGTAGGGGTAGGTCAAGATGCTACTCCGAAATTAACAAGCGGAAGTTCAGAACTTTAAGTGATAGAATTAGGAATTCTACAAATAAAATTTAGATCAGAATTACATATGTAATTGGGGATATTATAGTTGGAGAATTAAGATGAAATGGCATCAGTGGACATTTTGGAAAATATGAACAAATAAATAAAATGCGAAAGATTTTATCATTTATTTATTACAAAGGGGCGTGGTATTCCAGGGGGTACTGCGTTAGACTACTAGCCGGAGAGCCATGGTTAAATTGCCGGGAAATCCTTTGGGCATCCTCAGCTTTACCTAAGCTGAGTGATTTTTTGAGTACGACGTCTTCCCGGGGAACCATAGGCGGGGCAGGGAAAAGAACTGGCCCCCCTACACTGAATTTCACGCAGGCCGTTGGGATTAGCAATATGAGCTGGTACCCAACGAGTTGGCTACCTATCACACCGACATTCACCACGGTCCCTAACTCTAGCTTTTATAATTGAGCCAAGTGACTACTTTTAGCTATATTACAATTTAAAAATGATAAAATTTCTATCAATCATTCACTACGTTCAGAATTGATTGTAAAACGCGTCTATCTTTGGACTTTACTTACTTATTTTTTGTTCCCAGTGCAGTAGTATACGAGATCGTATTAGAAATGTATATTAGTAAATATAAAATAGATTTTTAGCCGAGAGGGTTGGTTTGATTGGTGAGGGTAGAACTCACTTCATACCAAGCCGTATTACGTGAAGTGAGAAGTTATGGTATAGGAACATATTCCTACCCTTGGGTCACCTGCAGTTTCCGCCGGAATCTGACACGGAGAATTCACGGAACAAATTCTCAGTCACCATCTGCCTCCCATCCCTCACCCTTCCTATGAGCAATCTCAAATTAACTCAATTTTCTTCTTTCATATCTTCGCAACCTCATCTATAATCCCTCATTGCCGAATATACCTCCCAGCTTAACTCCCTCCAAATCAGACAAAAAAATTTTCGATTAATTTCTTATTAAATTTTCTCATAAGTAATGTTTGGGGTGTGGTGGGTGACTGGTGATTGGAGCTAAAGATTTTAGTATTTATTGATGACAATACCTGCATTGGAGGTATTTTGTACCATTAGGGATATCTGAATAATTTAACAGATATAGGATTTTTAGTAAGTAATAGGAAAGAATGGTTGCAGAGAAATCCAGCGGCGGCGTAAGCCTACTCTTAACGAAAGTCACGAAGAGACCACAGTTTAGTGTCCCATCCGACTGACGACGCAATACACTTGAATAGTTGTTCTTTACTCGTAATTCAATAGTTGCTCTCTGAATAGCAATGAACTTGGGATATCTCTGAAAAATTCTGCCACCACTGAAATCTGGTACTCGAACCTCCTAGGTGGGATTCCATATTACAATATCCACGGCAAAAAACTGATCCCCATAGTCAAAGCTAAAATAGCGCATTTCGTTGGCATGCACGTACCAGTTATGTCAACCAAGGTGCTGGGGAATCTTGAGCGTGGAAATCACCGCCATTACTTGTCTCAAGGGTTTGCATTAAAATTTTCGAATGAGAAAATATTTCTGGATTTGTTTTCTCCTTTCTAGTGACCCCTTTTTGAATAGGAGTTGGAGATTTGTGAAATTCACTTGCCTAATAATGACTGCTCGGCCCATCCGACAATCACCTTGAACACTTTGCGCCCTTCGCATTCTTCGGAAAACGGGGCTGGGTAACTGTCAACTGATTTGGAATATTTTTTTTATTTTTTTTGAGAAGGCAATGTTCACGAAATAGTTTGGGGCACAGTTTTTGCACACTTTATCGATATTTTTTAATAGATTACCATATCAACTTCCCCAAAAGAGTCGTTATTGGACACATGAAGACGCCCAGATATCGGATTCTAAGTTCAAATTACATTTCAAAATTTGAAAATATTATTTCAAGAAAACTTTCATATCTATTCCTTGCAAGGGCAACCCTGATTGAGTATGTGAAGCCAGCAGAATATGCCTTATGAATGCTTTTTTTACCCTTTTGTGGTAAAAAAAGTCAGTTAACAATATCATACAGGCATTAACTGGCCTTTTAAATACGGAATTATTTCAGTCAGTTATCACTTATTCCTCACTATTTTTTCAAATTTAGCTGACACAAATTGGTAATAGTTCATTGTGATATTAAAGAAACGTTTCAGGTCGTCATTAAATTTAACATGATCCTAATGCGTAAAATAATAAACAGAGTGTTAATCTAATTGAGCCAAAATTTTAAATTCCTATGAAAATTGTTATTGAGAAAATATTGTGAAATTATTTTGAGACATGGATTCTCAGTCAAACGTTAGTTTAAAGACATGTGGATGATAGATGATGTATAATTTAAATAGCTAGAGGTAGAGATAGTGGTTTGGCCACAGAAAATTCGGAATAAGTGGGAGTTTCATTTGTGTACATTGGTTTCTCTGTGTTTTGTTCTCTAGCGCTGTTTTGCTTCTCCCTTTTAAAGTATCATTCACATCTGTCAGCCTTTCCTTCAAGATAAACCATAAACACAGTTATCAACCCGAAGGACGGTTTGGTAGTTGATGATAGATTTCACCCAGTACTAAGACCCTTTGCGGCGTGTGAAATTCATACATCAGTGTATTGGGGCCAGTTCCTTTCCCTGTGCCGGTCAGGGTTTCCCAGGAAGATCTGGTACCCGAAAAATCACACAGTTCAGGCTGCCCGAGAGGCGTGCCGGGAATCAAACTCAGGCCCTTCTGGTCTGAGTCAGTAGTTCAAGCCTCTAGCTCTCGACTACTGCTTCCTCATATTTACAAATCTATATATAAATCAGTAATCAAGAGATGTTTGCAAACGTCGAACTTACAGAACAGCTGAAATGTCTATTTTCGTTTGTTAATGAGAGAATAGTAATCACACCCAAAATCTACGCAAATATTGTAACCGCGAATGTGATTGGATTCACTGTTTCCGTTGCATTTGAATTAGCCCCCACAGTTTCTGTTTTAGTTTCGTGGTCCCTGTTATTCTAAAAGTGTGTTCGTCAGCGTCACCGTCAAAGAAATTTTGTCCATTTATGCAGAATCGCAGAGGTTCGCAAATGCTCACATGGAAAATTGTTCTGGAAGTTGAACTTACTCATAGTTAATTGACCGTTAGCAGCAACAATTTAACCATATCATCTACTCTGTGTGATGAAATCAATAAGTAAAGAGTAATTAGTGGATAGCATTGACACGTAGTGCCAATCATAATAGATGCAATCGTGTGAATGGAAACGGTTTCGAAAATTACGGTACACCTTCCCTTTGCTTTAAAATCATGTGAATACTTGTCACGGTGATTGATTGTTAATTCAATGAGTCACACATAAATTTTTCAATTAAACATTATAATAATTCATTATAAACATGCTATTTATATTTGTAATATTTTTAATTGAAAAAAAACAATTTTTAACTATGCAGTGTAATGGCACCCGAATAATAATAGTTACGATATAAATAAAAGAGACTCAATATTAATTTTACAGAGATAATTATAAAAACTTAAGATAGACGACGAAAAAGTCACGGGGGCTTGGATAATATGCATACTGATCTCCGCAATTTCAGATTCGCAACCCAATAGAACTTTTATGTGTAATTGAGTAAAAAAATGTGTCAAACATCTTAAATATTAGGGGTTGTTCCTGCAGATTCAATGGTTTATGTGCCCTGCGTTGTTGTTGAAGAGGGGATTCCTTGGATTGCTCTATTTATTACCCCTCCTCCTTGCTTAACATATTCTGCACATCTTCTCAGCAGTTCCACTGCAAGCTCTTTTTTGAACCTTTAGATCCCCTCCGGTTAATTTAGGTCTCTGTTTACCCAGAACCGTCCACTGTGTTGTTTTAGTGAGAAGGGTGAGCAGAGGTGGGCATGTGTGTTTTTGACTGCTCTGTCAACGCCGCGTGCGTGCGCTTTCTCAGAATATAATATCCTTTTTATAGCAGACGGAAAAAATCTAGGAAAATGAATTTTTGTACAGAAATGTGACGGGATTTCAAGAAAAACATCGCGTTTTAATATCTCTTCCATATGGCAAACATTTGTAGCTCTTCACTATGCCAATTTCAGTCATGATTTCAAACATTCGGAATATTCTCATAGTAAAGCTCTGTGCCATAGGTGTGACATTCTATACTTTTACAAAGTCAAACGATACTAAAAGCATTCCTCTTCTCGTCATCAGTATGATGATATAACTGGATTTGTCAAAACAGAGCACATAGGTTCATTATAAATCTAGGGATTTTCATTTGAAACAAAATTTAAATGGAAGAAAAGAGGCCCTTTTTTCCACCCAAAAATCCTTTTTTTAATCGAATCACGTTTCGACTTAATATTGCTTTTCCAAGTTCTTTCAAACAATTATTCTGGCTTTAGATTTAAAGTTTATTGTAAACTATGCTGTTCCTCTTTTCTTCTATAACGTGAAGTGCCAGAAACTGACGCCTGAAACGATTTAAGACCGTGAAAATATAGTATAAGACCATTGAGGATGTTTGACACCGTGAACTAACGGCGTTTTGTATGGGAAAAATGTCGCTTCTAAAACACCGCTTAGGTCACCAGTTATCGCTATAAGTGTTAATTTGAAGATTCTTTGAATAATTTAAAGTCAAATGCACTGCGTGCATCGCCTGAATGTTGAGAAATAAAAAAAACTGAGTAAATATATTTCTTATATTTTTTCTGCGGTGAAACCTAGAAAATCATCTAACGGGGAAACCTAGAAAATCATCTAGAAAACCTTTGTGAATACCCGGGTAACAATAAGTCTGCTAGATGTTTACGCTAGATGTTCCGCGTTAAGTGCGATGGTGCGACAACCCAAAAACCTGAGAAAACGATTTCTTCCAGTGACCCAATGAAAAACTATCAAGTAGCTTTTGGCTCTGAGATGTGTTTCTCCTAAGTGCAAGGTGATTTTCCGCAACTGATGCTCAACGTAAGTGTTTAAATGAAATAGAGATACTCTTTAAATACATTGCGGCATGGTGATTTCTGCGGACGGGACGTAGGATATCCACCTCGATGCTCCCTTGTTCAAACTCGTGTTCGCAGCTCAGAGCGCTTGGGATATCTGGTGGGGAGAGACGGACCCGACAGAAGGGTTAGGCTGAGAGCAGAAAAACGTGCGCAGTAAAGACGATGAGGATTCTTAAATCAAGAGCCTGGAGCGTTGACTGCAGAGATCCTTGATCGCGTTACTAAGTGAAATGAATGGAGGCATAGAAGAGCCCTTTGTGAACTCTTCTATGAAATGTTTTATTCCCAAGACCCGGGTTTCGACATATTTCGTGATCTTCACGTGATTGCAAATACTTGAGAGCGCATATGCACTTAAAAAGGGACTATGCACATGGAAACAAGAATGTTCATAGACACATAAAGTTAACGACATGTGGAATGGATCAAGGGAAGAATATTTCTCTAAAGCGTTTGTTTCTCTATCTTCATTCGGGAGATATTCATCTACTTAAGCCTAACATCGTGCCTTTTCTTTAAGTGAAAGGGTTAAATTGTATTAAAAAAACTACCTGCGGACATGGAGGTAGACTTGCAATTTAAATCCATCCCTTTTGTGACAAAAATGTAAAGGAGAGGGGTAAATCCTGAATTATCTCAGTTCTTAGACATAGAGCAATTATTTAACGATTTGGAAAAATGTGGACAAAGAAAAAAATACTAAGGATAGTCGTCGAATGATGATTTTTAATGAATTAAATGAAATTAGTGGTGTACATTTACTCCTCATTTTGTATAGAAACTGGAGTGACTTAAGGAAATATTATTGGTATTAATGAATTGCTGTCATTTATAGTATACTGGATCCAATAGTTTAATATGTTGCACATGGTTCATTTACTATTGGCAAATCCCAGTCGTCAGTGGCAGACAGTTCAAATAACGCACGTACAAATATGTTTTTATCTGTAGAACTGACTACAAGGAAACGCATAGGAAACCTAAGGCATATAGTATTTCAGGTTTTAATGGGTGAGAATGATATGATGTGGCAGCAAACGATCCTCTGAAGTATTGAAAAAATAAATCTACCCCAAGACGGTCGTATCTCAAAGAAATGAAACTCCTGAAGAAAATGATTACAAAATTATAAAGAAATCGCGTCTATTCTCCTCGCTACCTTTGACAATCGTTCCTTTTGCTCACTTCGCGAATGCCGTCGACGTTTGAGGGGAAATGTTTACGGTAGGAAACCGACGGACGAAGCTGGAAAACATTTTTACGACTTTGAGGGGGATTTGGAGGGTAGGGCGGGGAATAGGAACGAGTGCCGACTTTTTCGGAGTCATCTCCTGCAGTTGTTGCCGCGAGCGAACAATTGGCTTTCCATGCTTCCTAACCCCGCTCGCTCGCCTCCGACCCCTCCACCCGTCTGTTCTTCGCTCTCCCCTTTCCATTTGTATACTTCTTCGCCATAAAGTTTATGATGTCTCGTTCGAGTCCAAAATGGACGTATTTTCACTCCGTACGAAATGCCAATTGATCTCGGCTTGTTGCTTTGTTCATACATTTGCGAGTTCCCAATTCTCGCGTCCCACTGGGCAGACATTCCCCCTCCCACTGGGCAGACATGACGAAAAGTTTGCTTAAACGGTTGAATATTGTGGCTGATCCTTACTTAACCTGTTCATTTCTGTAATACATGATTGTAAATGTGAAAAATATTTGAGTAATTTTCATAAAAATATTGTAGGCACGATCAAAATACACTGATCTTTCGAGAAATTATTCTGGGGCCTTCCTGATTGCTGGAGGATATAATATAATTTCCTTCTCTAAAATGTGTACCTGATAAAGTTTTAGAATATTCGTATTTGACAATCAAGGGCTTCAAAGAGGTATTGGAAAAGCAGAAGCATTTCGTAAATATAAAAACCATGAAAAGTATCACTCTATATGTATTGATCCCATATATCTTTCAACTGAACGGTTGTTAATATAGGATTTCTCACTGTGGATTTGGGTCGCGATGGTTCCTCACTGTGTTCTAAGTCAATTCAAAGGAATACTAACCATTAGAGTTAGTTTTTTTATCGATTCCTATACGCTATTGTCTTCTTCATATTGCGGGAAATTCCACCTATTTCATTTCTTTTTAACTTCGATCAATCTTCGTTTCGTCGAAATTGCATATGATATTCCTTCCTCTACTCATCTTACCCAACATTCTCCCTTTAATCACGATCCCTTTGACATTCCTCTAACTTTCAATCCATCTTTCACTCATGTTTTATGTATTTTTCGAATTTCCCTTAGCAAACTTCCCTTACTCACCCAAAATGTTCGAAACTTCAGTGTTTGTCTTCCTCAATGCGAAGCTTATTTTTTCTTTCCTTCTGAACACCAACATCTCAAAATTGTCCAATATACGCTCCTTCTCTTAACTAAATGACCAGGTTTTAAATTCTCACCGCAATAAGCTCCATTTATAAATATGTCTTTGATAAATTTTTCTACTCCTATTTGCTTAGTGGGCCAGTCATCATTTCTCTTCTTTTAGCAAAAGTTACCTCTTTGCCAACGTGGTAATATTTCTCACAATATCCCAACCTTAATTCTCTACGTTCTTGGTGGTAAATACGTTTTGAGTGGAGAGTTCGGGGATTTTCCTTTCCATCTCTCGACAGTGCTTAGGCAGAAGGCTCCCATTTCCTGAAAATCACTAACCCTGAACTTTGAAGTGAAATGAAGCAAAAAAAACTTGCTACGTTCACAAGTGCCAACGGGAATTGTACCCGGGACTCTTCAGTCAGTAAATGTAAACTCCGAACTCTGGTCTACCACGCCGCCGTACTCCAGAGTTCGGTAAATATTCTTCCTTTATTTTTTGACGATATTGATACACAAATTTCCGTCATTGAAATTCTTCCTTCAATTTACATAATTGGTTTTATTACCTCTTGCGTGAGAATAATTTTGCTTGCTTCCAATGCCATTGTCTTCGATTTATGCGTTCAGCCCACGAGCGTCATGGCGACTATTGTCGGCAACCATTGGGACGTTTGAATGTGATTTTTTTCACAAATTTCTCTTTATTTATTTCAACGCCTTGAGTTGGAGGAATTGATAAAATAGAGATATTTGCGTACAAAAGTGGAAAATCGATATCAGCACCGATTTCAGACTTAAAGTTGCAGCCGTTATTTTGTGTGTGTGTTTATAAATGTATATATATATATATATATATATATATATATATATATATATATATATATATATATATATATATATATATATTCATGTAAGGATCATTCTATCATTCAACTGAACCAGCACAATTTTCATCATTTAAAAATTATTTTATCATCACTATTCATATGCATTATATTCATATATATTCGTTTTATATTTTTATTCTTGTTGGACCAAGCACAGCCTATGTTACTCTAGATTATAAAACAATTTTATCGATTCTTTAAAGAATAATCGTTACAGCTGTTTAGATTATACAATGAAATAAAGATACATATATGGTCCCAGAAAATATTACACTAATTTTGCGAATTCGTGTAAAAATACGAGCTGAAATGAAAAAAAGTTCCCCTTATCGTCTTGGTGATAAGTGAGATGAGTATGTGGAGGAAATTATACCAAAGAGAAGTGCCCTCAATGCATGGACGGACCACGCATTTCCCAATTATCGGAATACGACTTTTCACTTCACTTCACCTTTTTCTCCTGGCACCATGATGGCAGTCATGAATATTCCGACTTCTGCACTTGAAAGTGGCACTGCGGTTGGGACTATTCCGCTATTTCATTCAACCACGGAGCTCCCCTCGGCACCTTGCCTTCCCATCAGTATTCATGAATAATTGGGTGAAGAGTATCGCGATCCTCTGGCTTATCACATATTTTCTGCAAGGATAAAGGTGTGCGTATTTTGAGTCAATAGTCAATTTAAATTGATTGTCTTAGAATATTTATTTAATGTTTATATTTAGCAATAATTAGCTCTTCAACCTTGGATGAGCAATGGCCGTAATAATCGTGCTCATAACTATATACTTCTTCAAATAACCGTATGATTATAAAAAACAGTTTTGCAAATTTTTTTAATTCTCTACGCTTATTATATATTTTGAAAAACAAAGTTCCTAAATGGTGAAGATTATTTTTGTATTCCGAAGTTCCTCATTTTGCCTCGAATCAGCGGATGACTCATAGGCATGGTCGCCGTATATCACGCAGTTCTTTGAATAAATGAAAACGACTTTGATGCAATTCATTTGCAAAGGACCACATTTTGCCTCCCGATGAATCGCTAGGTCTTTAGCGAAAATCCCGAAAGGAATGGCACTGAAGGACTCCGGGGCCTCGGAAAACGTGTGGACGTCAAGGTGACATGGTCCTGGAGAGAGAAGTAAACAAAAGAAAAAAAACACCGAAAGTTAGACTTGTTATCGATTCTAATGAAATAAAAGAATAAAAGTATTGGGCCATCTTGGGGCCTGCTCCATTCATCCATCATCCAAGGTTAACGACGGACCGTGTACTGTAATTGAAGTGCTCCCCACGCTACACCCAAGAAAAAGCCAAGAGTAATTACCGGCGAAGGAGAAAAAAGAAACAAACCCTGACCCATGGGTTAAGGGAAACTCAGCGTTATTGGAATAGATTGTTGCCTAACCTGTACAACCTCACCGCTGCGATCCCATTTTAATTCCTCGATCTTGGATCCAGACGTCCATTCCGCCGCAAAACAAGACTCTATGGTTCAGTCGCGAAAAAAAACACGCACCGACAAGTCCTCGTTTGGCCATTTTTCCCGCTTTTTCCAGCTCATTCATTTTTTTACGTACCCTCAATGGGACGCCGGAGGGAGTGGACGAAATTTTTCCGAGCTCTCCTTATCCGACTCTCCTATTGAGTCGGAGCATTGCGTCGGAGGTGGGGAGGGTTTTGGGGTGAGTGGAATGGGGTGGAGATGGGGTGGGGAGGGGAGTAGATAGAGAGAAGGAAATAAAAAAAAGGAGGCCGAAGACCTGCCCCAAAAATCCGACGGAAAATAAATAATGGAGCTCCGGGGCGGAGGGATTTCTACGTATTTTTTCTTCTCGAATACACGCGCACACAGTTAGATGCGCATCGCCACATATTCCCTTCATCGAACTCGCCCTACACATCCACCTCCGTGCCCTCCTCTCACCCCTCTACCTCCCGGACTCCCTGTTCCTCGCAGGAGAACTGTCCGCGGAAATGATTGAGTGGGAAGGGGGAGGGCGCGGCATCCGGGAAGGGGTGCGGGATCCATCTGCTCCCGGCAAGAGAGGCGATCGGTCAGTGGAGAATTAGGCGGGGGGGAGGGGAAGGGAAGCAGCGGGGGGGGGTCCTTGCGTGAAAACAAGAGCACGACTGGTTGGTTATTTAGTACCTGCGTCTGCACCACGCTCTGCAGGATGCCACAAGGCTCCCAAACGGGGGGAAGTGGGGCGATGACACAAGCCATTAATTGTGTAACTGTGGAAAGTTAAGACATTGACCAATGAAATGATCGCAAATGAAAAACAAGAATAATAGCAAAAACCAATGGATGCTGGTGTGTCTAATCTCGTGTGTGTGGTGGTCGAGAATGGTGCGGAGGAAAAGTGAGCTTTTAAATGAATTATTCGAGAGACTGTTTCTCTCATTTTATTGGTGATTTAAAACATTGTATTTTTTAATATTATTAAGCTAAGTCTGCGATATTCAGTAACGAGGATGTTACCGTCTGATATATTTAAATCAACATTACACGTATGGGCATACTTTCTTCATATAACAATTATAGCTCACCCCCTTTTGCAGTGTATGCAATTTATTTTAAAATAGACATATTCAATGTAAAGGCAAGAGCAACCTTAAGGTGGAAGTGGTAGCTAAAAATTCTTAATTTCACCCCAAATAAAAGAAAATTATCCATCTGATGTATTTAAATTCACATTATACGTATGGGTATACTTTCTTCTGGTAACTCATATAACAATTATAGCTCATCCCCTTTTGCAGCGTATGCAATTTATTTTAAAATTGACATATTCTCTGTAAAGGCAAGAGTCCTTAAGGAGAAAACCTTTAGGTGGAAGAGGGGGCTAAAAATTCTTAATTTCGCCCCAAATAAAAGAAAGTTATCCATCTGTCTGAAGTCCGGAAGACTTACGAACTTGGCTTAACTTAATATCACGCTATTTATCTGAAGATTTACGGAAATGTTCCACACTCAAGTTGTGCCAATCAATTTTATAATGGAACTAATTTGGCGTTGTCATCTTTAGTCGATATTTTAAAGAAATTTTAGCCAATTAATTTAATGAATTGATGCTTTGTACCAGAGATCTACGTCATATGTTTCGTCGTTTAATTCGAACGAAGTGCATCGTGAGAAGAGCGCAAGTAAGGGTGGGGGGAGATACTTTGAAAGCCCGGAAGGAGACGTAAGAGCCTCCGTCGTGTTTTCTGAGTGAGCTCCCGCGAGAGTCCACGTGTGCGTTGAAGTGAGTTTACTTTATGGTAATTAATGCATCCTAAAGTGCACGCTTAGACGGTGGGAGTTTTAGCCAAGGGACGATGACAAAAAACATTTATTAACTGGGAGTAAAGACTTCCCAGAGAGATGTTGTGCGTGGTGCTGAATACTGAATAATGAAAACACACAGTAGTTAAAATCCGACAGAAGGCACAATAACATCTAACGAAAAATTTGGTGCTTCTCATTAAGAGGATGCTATTAGTAGAGAAAGACAAGAGGTGCAAAAACCTGGTGAACAGCATTATTAATGTAAGTTTAATAAAATTATGAAAGTAGTATTGATAATTTGAAGCGTTTATAATAATAAATTCAAATAATAAATATCATTTGATGAAAATTGCAGGGAACAATTCGCATGGTCATCATTCAATCGATATCTATATTTAAAACAAAAAGTTCTAATTTTGAACATTCTTTGAATATTCTTCGCAAATTACCAAAAATTCTGCAATTTAAAGGATTGAAGAGTCTTGGGGTAGAAACTGTGGGCGATCTTACGTGAATTTCATAATTTAACTTAAATTTAAAGCCCTGTAGAATACGAGTACATCGGTAACTTATATTCAATATGAGTTACTCTAACCGCAAAGTTTACACCTTAACCAAATGCCTCTCTATATCGTCATTCACCTCCTCCATTGTATTGTTTAGATTCTGGAGTACGTTTTTCCAGTGTTTAAGGTTTTCTTCTTGAACGAGTCCCCTGTTCCTGTCCCGTTTTTGGATGAATTGACTAAAGTCATTTCGTTAAGCCAATATTTTTGAAATATATTAAGCTATTTTTTACAACTAAACAAAATAATTCTATAGAACTACTGGCTATCCCCTAACCTTCAACTTCATTTGAAACGCCTCTGTTATCACTATTTTTTTCTTCGGTGATTTTATACGTGCCAAAAAGATGGTTCATCTAGAGTCTGACTGAGTAGAGTTGATCACATCCGACACTTATGGTGCTATGCCGTAGCACCATAATGCGCGAGTAGGTCATCGAAAGGTGTAGTCGCAACAGAGGGTGAACTGAACTGGAGCTCTAGTCTTGTTCGGGAAATGGAAAGCTCTCCATGACCAACAGAATATATTTTTGATTAGGTTACGGGAGATTCAAACTTAGAATGCGTCACTTTGGAAACTCTCCTCACCTGAAATGTCCGTTCAGGTGAAATAAAGCAGATCCTCCGTTTGAAAATCTTCCCACAAAAATGATCACTGTCGTCGATGACACTGATGAAGATCACCTAAAAATTCAGGAGTCACAGATAGTCTCGAGGTTGGTGCTGAGAGAGTCGACACATGATTCGTTTGTGAAGTAAGAATGCTCCTATTTTTCACCATAATATCTGCACCTAGAAAACAAAAGTCAATTTTAATCACCAGAATCACAACCACGTAAGTTCAATATTACGAAACTACTTTGACCAGTACTCGGGCGATAGTTTCTCTCTTAAGAATAATATTAACTGCGGTACGCAGTAATTTTCCAGCTATAAATGTAATTTCCACAAGTCCTAATTTTTAACCTGATGGCATTGCCCTTGAGAAATAGAACACACTTGTGGTAAAAAAGTACTCGCATATATATCAGGGACTGTGCTCGTTAAAGTCGCATATCCTATCTACGTGGATAGAATATCTAACAAGCAGATTCGTCTTGTATAACGATTCTGCTCTGCTATGACTATTTTGTTTCATCTGACGTGACTCTTTTCTTGCATTTAAAAAAAATACCATACGAAAAAATTGCAGATGAGAAAGAAAAGAAATATTTACAATCCGTGTCCTCCCCCAAGAGGATTTAAAAAAAGTGACATTGTATTAGCCTCCATGAGAGTATTATCTCTCAGAAGAAGTCAACTAACCACGAAGAGAAAGAAAAGTAATTCAATGATATTTATCTCCAATTCTCACAACCTTTCAAAACTGAAAATAAACATACCCGAGTGACGGGCGTTAAACAAATATTCCTCTATAAATATACGAATTAAAATCAAATTTTCAGTGATGAAGCATCAGGAAACGCATTGGAAACTCTTGTTCCCTGGTACCTCTTTGCATAAAATGTATTATAAGATATCATCTCAGGGCCGATGAGAAAGATGGAATCTTGGAGCCCTGGATACGCCTTTATTGCTACGAAGAAACCTTACTGCTTGTCTCTTTTCCTTACACCCCTTGATGTTTTACCCATCTTATAAAACACATGCTGCATGCTTGTGTTATTTCCCATTAGCATTGTACATATGAGTCACCTATGACCCCTTCTACACCGTATAAGTGCCAACACTATCCTGTGAAGACCAGTAATAACGGAGTCCACTGTCCTGGCACACACTGTCGGACACTTCGACAGGCTCTTCCGGTCTGAAACCATTCAGAAGTTTTGGATAACCCTCGAAAGAAGAATGTGAATGAGTTGGGATGTTTTAGCCTATCCACTGTAAACCTAGGAAGTAGGGTTAATTTGTGAAAGCACTCCACATTACTCATACTTGCTTGAAGTGCAGAGCAAGATCAAATGTTGTCTATTTACGTCATGCATATACCTATTGGAGACTAGTCGGTATCAACTGACGAAACGCTTATGATCCTAATACAAAATTTCTGCTCCAGGAAATATTTGCAATATTTTTTTAAGTTTAAGCGGGATCGGAATAGATTAAATGGTAAAATTGTATCCATTTAAATTTGCCCACAAATTTTTAAAGTGTGCTGCTTAAGATAATTTACAACATTTTGTAATCAACGTGTTGGATAAATTACACAAGTAATACAAACAAACAAAGCATTTTCGCGATGTGCCGCATTGAAATATATTTTAACATTTGGCCTCCATGTTATTCCAAGCAGAACCTGAAGAAACCGAGAGCAGGCGCCCTGTGAATAGTAGACATATGGATTTCCTGCACCTAAGGCTGAGGGTTGGGCGCACCTCCTTAGTGAGCTTAGACCTCACCTAGTAAAACGACCTTCTCATAGAATAGGTACTGTGGTTTTAAATATACCTAGATATTGTGAGTATGAATGTTGGACGAATTGACACTGTTTTAAAAAAGAAAAAACTGCAACTAGATGAATATCGTGGGAAACTCGGTAATTTCCTGGCCATTAAGGAAGTTGCATCGAGATAGGCGAAAAAAAGTAGAAGTATATGTAATTTTGAAAAATCTTTTTGAATTTGTGGTCTCAGCGTGGTAAATACCATTTTAATTCATCATCGGCTGATGATTGATTTGACATCAATATCCAAAATTTTAGTTGTACTCTTATGGCAGTGGAGGACTACCAGAAATCAGGAGGACTATGGATTTACGAGTAAAGTGCAGAAATACAAATCCTCATGAAAATACTAGTATGAAATTATGTGCAAAATTATGTTAGCGTTTTAATAGTGTTAACGCAAAAAACCAGTCAGCCTTTATTTTAATGGTATTAATTTATTTGTGAGAAAAAACAACCAAAATTACGTAGTTACAAATTGGTGCCTCAAAACTAGTCCCAAATAAGTTTTAGATAAAGTTACAAAAATATGTTTCACCTTGATTGCTCAAAAACTTTATGATCACATCATATCTGTTTACAAGTTACGCATGAATGGATATCACATGACTTTTCACCATAAATAAATTTCACCATAAATAAATTTCACCATAAATAAATTTCTTCATAAATAAATTACGGTGTCACATTCACTCATGCAGTTGCGATCCAAACTCTGTAAGTTTGAGTTAATTCCAGGACCACAATGGAAGCGGAGTCGTGCATGAGCCAGTAAAGAAGCATACCAAGTAGCGTACCAGGTAGCGTCTCTTGTAGAATGTGTGAATGGAGAAGTATATATCAGGAACAGGAAAACCCCATTAAAATTAGCAATAAAACAGTGCAATTATAATAGAGATAACGTAGTTGTACAATATTTTGCTGTGTGTAAAAGATGTTTCATACGGTCATGGAGAGCATTTCGAATAGGCCATTTGCACAATCGGTAAGGTTTTCAGCAGATATAATGAGTTTTGTGTACTTTTAAGAAAAAATCTTTAAATGGAGCTTAATCAGTCTGGAAAAGTATTTAATATCAATGTGTTTCAAAACTAACGAAATCTGTCATTATATTATGAAGCGAATAATAATTAAATTAATTAGTTATGCTATTTTCACGGACTACCAATGTTTAATCTCAACTGACGATCTTTTGATGGGTCTATTTACAAATGTATTCAACTCGAGAGTCAAATACTTACTTGCCTTTCACTTAAGGGCTACATGGTCTAGGAATCGAAAAACTCAGTTGGGGTTGAAAGGATAGGGGTGGGAGTGGATCATAGAATGGATTTGAGGCCGAGGGAGGAAGGCTAGGAGGGGAAACGTGGAGTGAGTGAGTCGGGGATTGAGAGAAAGCGAGGGGAAAAGAATTGATGAAAAGGGTGGATGAAAAAATAATGTTATTTGCCTCAGTCTTCTTGCGAACCCTAGGCGTTTGGCTTGCGATGGAAAAGAAAGGAAAGGCGTTTTCTTTTCAGCGGTGAAAGGGGACGTCGTAGGGAGTGAGTTTGGGTTTCCTTTAGAATACTCTCAGGGGTTAAAGTGTTTGGTTCGGTTAATCCAATAACACCCTCCAAAACGGAAGAATGCGTCTGGGAGTTGCATTAGCTAGATAAGGAGTAGTCTGCTTTGTCCAATCATATCCAATTCAAGCTGTTACTTGTCTTCCACTCTCTTACAATGCCCGATGTGCGGCCATGTGATGTCCGAAATGTGTTTTGTAGGTAAGCTATTTTTGTTTTCATCAACTTTTACACTACTACTATCCAGGAACAAGAGTTATGGAGTGCTGTGCGTTATTTCAAAATTGAAAACTGTATTCTAAGGTAATAATAATGGTAAATTTAAGACCTTACCCTGGGGGTAATAGTAGATAAAGAATTTTCAGCAATCATGAATTGCAACCAATTTGGGCGACGATATCCTCCTTCATTTGATCAATTTTTACTTATTTGACCATAATAATACGGTAAAAGTACGCATGCGTACTTAAAAACTTGTTAAAATATAGATTATACGTTTAAAATTTCAATCGGAGAATCATAATTTCACGATTCTATATAATCCCAGAGAAAATTTTCGAAGTAAATTCGCAGAAGGCAGAAGGGATGGATGGGGGTGATACCTGTAAGGGTTAGGCTGTTGAGAGTGAGATGGCTGGATATTAGAGCAGCAGGAAAAATAATGGATGAGATAAAAGTTCTTTGGGAGAGTTTTTTAATTCCACGATAATGCGTAACAGATTACAAGGACTGCTCAAAGCAGCTAATTTTTAAATCTACTAACCATACAAGTATTTGCATTTGATTTCAGATACAAATAACAATCCAAAATAGAATTTAATACTCACTAAATGAATGCATGAGGCATATTAGATGAAATGGAAGACTAAATCTGGAATTACAGTGGCACATAAAACGATTATCCCTTGAGTATTTGTATTCAAATTGCCTATGTGACTGACTCATGATTTAATGGAGTACTGAATTAAAACTCCGTGAAAAAGTTTTCACTTGACTAACTTTAGTTTTGAAAATCAATTTCTATAGGAACTAATCCTAAATAAAAATATCAACTAAATATGATCGGACGAACAAGCAATTTTCATCGAAACCGCCGGGATTATATCGTCTCAAAATGATTATCGCGTATCACAAATAATACGTACACCGCTAAGGAAGGGCTTACGTATTTCTCTCCCTCCAGTGATCTTAATTTTTCAGTTAAAACGAATTTTTAAAAGTTATGTTATGACATAATTTTTGTGGTAATTTTTTTCGGTGCAAAATGAATGTGTTTAAAAATTATTTAGAATATCACCCTCACCGATTATCGTAATAGTTTGACGGTTTGCTATAGCTCTTGACTCAGTTTCCCTCTCTACTTATTCATGTATTGAAATGAAATGAAATAATTCACTTTATAATTCCACACACTTTGTTTAAAATACACGACCCAGGCTTCGATGTTGAACGACATCATCAGGTCATCAGACCGGATGATGACGTTCAACGTCGACGGACGGTTTTTTAAATAAATGGTGTGGAATTACAAAGTAAATTATTTCATTTCAAAACTAAGATTCAGCCCTAAAATGTATCCAATAAGATTTCCATTTATTTTTTAGCCTTGTGGTACGTTTCTTCATTCTCCCCCACTGAACGTATATTCTCTTCTTCCATGTAATGTTTTTCTTATCTTTCATTTGGTCTTCATTATTTTCCTGTGTTACCATGTTCTCAGTGCGTCTACTCTTCCGCTCGCTGTCGTTGTGACCGTAGATGACTCGCTTCAGCAGAAAAGAAGACTGAAAATGCGCATATTTTTAGCTAATTTCGGGGCTATGATTACGCACACACTATTAACGCGGATGAACGTTTTCCTATTCTGTGCTCTTTCATTAATTACTGATAAAATAGGAATTTTTCTCTCTTTTAATCGCTGATGATCCGTCTTCCTATTCATCAAAACTCTTGAATTTTCTCAGTGTTTCAAGAATCCAGTTTTATAATCGTTTCCCTTTTTGTTTTCTGCCAAATATCTTTATTTTTTTGATTAATTGATTGATTCATTTTGTCACCAAATGTAGAAGTTTCGTACCATTCTATTGGTTAAATTGTGGTATCTTTGAACATTTGGATGTTGCGTGAATGATGTCCGGTCGTCCTCTTACACTGTTCTTATAATTTTTAAGGGGTTTCAAGTGTTTGTGGAAGTATTGGATTAGATGTAATATGCCTGGTGCCAAACACCCCCTGCCACACGTCCTTGCGACGGCTTCCGGAGTAGTGTATAGATGTGGACGATATCAGTCTTTCTCTGCCATTGTGTAATCGGCACAACGCAACAAGCTTCGTTTACCCTCTTTTCATACCAATTCCTTTGATTAAATTTGTTATCTAACGCATTAAAATGTACTCCCTAATTATGTGCTACTTGATTTTTTCTTGTACTCTCTTTTTTGATTCTAGATTTAATTAAAAACTATCTACTTCTAAATAATACCGCTCAAGACACCGAAAGGTCGTATGGTGGGTCTTGATAGGTTACTAGCCATTCGTGCAAAAATACTGGTATGTAAATTCCCTTGAATATGCCAGTTCATATACAAAACACTCGTGCACATACACACACATGCCTATACATAGCATAAAATAATTACTGTGGTTGAATTATTTATCAAATATTGCTTCTTAAGTAAATATATTCGGGCACTTATTTTACATCTTGTAATGACTGCATATCTTGCTAGGGAAGGACGAGAATTTTCTTGAAAGTGTTGGCGAAGATGGCTATCTGTCTTATTTTATCGTCGTACCTATGACATAATTTGGTACCATAATGAATCCCACGGTGTCACTAGAAAACTGAGGTGTCCCATTTTTTCTAAAAGTCCGTCTTGTCTTTGCCTTCGTGAATCATGGACAAGATTTCTCCCACTGGTATTCCAATTCCGAATGGCTAGCCTTTAAATGGTGGCGGTCTATCTAATGAGTGGCTGAGGTCAATTTTTATCCTTTCCTATTTAATATATTTAAGAGTTGCGGTGGTGGGTAAAATTAACTCTTGTTCAAAATTAAGTTGCTGCAAAAATGTACAAATGTGTAAACCGCTATTCACGTGTTTTCAGGGATTTTAAATGGATGATTTTCTTCCCTTTTCCCTCACCCCTTGAACGCCATTCCTTTCCCCATACCCCTTACCCATACCAACACCCCTTATCCCATACCCTTTCCACCTCGTGATTACACCCTATTTGTATAGTTGTAAATATCTGGTGTAATTCGCTAGAGAGCAGCAAGCAGACTCCGGGTTCACTTATTTCTCTGTAAATCGCTGTGTCGTCTGCATATAATCTAAGGTTGCTACTAACGAGGTAACTTCAGTCGTTAATTATTCCATGAAAAATAAGGGGCCGTGTTGGCCGTTAAATGCAATAAATGGTTATTATGCGGGCAGTGAACCTACGTAGACATATTATTTATTTTGGGACACTTATCTGCCCTTTCAAATAGACGTTTTGCTTTGGTGGCCATTATCGCTATTTCTCTAAATAAACGAATTCAATGCAATAATGCCTCTCATATTTTCTGTCTCCTTCGCTCTAAGGAGCCTTAATGAAAAAAATTGCAAGTCTTGTATACCTATTTTCCTAAAAGTAAATCTAGTCTCAAGCTAAAATATCTTCTTCTTTAATAATTATTCTTCTTTAGTTGATTTATGAAATACTTACCGGCGATGCATCCATCGGTCTAGAAGGTTCTATTATGAAAAGTAGGGACGAAGGTAAAGTACACCTTGGTACGATATACCATCCTGGTCTTATTGTTCCAAGTAAGACGAATGAATGCATGAACGTTTTGACCTGGGTCAATAAAAACAAAGTTATTCAAATGGCAATTAGGTGTCGCTAACGCATTTCGTGTTTCCAGTTTTTGTAAAATTCTTGGGTAGATTCCTTCCTGGAATTGCGAAAGCGAAAAATTATGCAAGAGTATTTTTCCAGGGAAGTAATATTGGAAAAAAATTAGTTTTGTAGGAGTTACGTTGTCTATTTGAATCCTCGGGCTACCATCATTCTAAAAATATTAGGAAAATTCCTCATTGGCATTTCTCATTTTCCTTCGAGCAAATAAAGATGACTGGGTACTCATAGCTGTCGGGAGTGGAGTGGAGATGCCGCAGGTCCTACCAAAATGAAGTCGTAGTAAAAATAAAAACCCCTTTCTGATGTTATTTTTATGAAGAAAAATCAAAAAATACAATTCACCGCTGAAAGTCTTCACTTGAGGCAGCTTATTGCAAATTTCTTGGCTATGGAAAAGTCAATTTTGCGTTTAAGATTTAGTTTTAAAAGTAGTGGATTTTTTAACCTTAAAAAAACGAGTATTATCTAAAATATAAAGGGCATGGCCATCACAGCCGTCTCAACGTAAACACCATCCATTTCGGAAAAGAAATTATTAATTATTATAGCGTTAATAAAGTAAATAAAACTATCTTTTCATTTTAAGAATGAGCAGGTTTCGCACCAGTTACCAACTCCGTTTCGAGCGAAGAATTTATTCCCTTTTCATCCGTTTAATTTTCGAAGGTCCTCGCTTCTATATATCAATCCCTTACTGCAAAAAATCTACTGATGAATCCCTCTTGATAATTAAATATAACACAAAAATTTGAACGCATTCCAAATTTCTAGATTTCTCGTCCTCAATCCATTTTACCAACTAAGTCGACTGAAATTTCACTTTTTTCAGTCAAATAGTTTTTGACTTACTACCGTTGGCAACTCTTCCTTCCGTAAATCTACATTTCGCGCGAATCCTTAAATTGACGGGGTCGTACCCTATATCTAGTCCTTTCATTCCCCGCTCTCTGTAAACTCTAGAATCTTTTTTTTTAAGCTCTTCAAACAACCCGGTTATTGCCGAACTGATGATTCTTCTCCAATTTTTAACGTACTCACAACATATCCACGAAAACTTATCTGAAATATCCTGTGAATCAACATATTAGATAAACACTGGCGTAGCTATTATTTTGCACGAGGACCAATCCGTGAATTTTCTTCCCCTCTTATTTTACATAAAATATCACTTTTCCCATTGGGCAATACCTTGTCGCTCTCACCGCTTGTCTCCGTCTGAAACTGTTGCTTTCATTTTCACAGAATTTTAAGTTTGTAATCGACATTACACTTCTCTACGCAGTCATCTTTATCTTTCATCTATGAGAGATATGAGAATAGGTTTACGATTAAACATGTAAACACTGGGACAACGCATAATAAAGTCAACGCAGATGCACAAAGAGAGTAGGCAGGTGATCTACGCTTCTCCCGCTCTCCAGTAAAAGAGGCCTTTATCCTAAATAATTTCTTTCAAAATGTCTACACCAAAAAACGGAAGTTCTCCACATGAGCTCATGTGGAGGATTACGGAAAATAAGTACCCCACGAAAGAAAGGAAAAAGAACTCTAAAAGTAAAAATAAAAGAAAAGGCCCAAGAGGGGAATAAATACTCGTCATAATACCGAAGTAGCCTGAAAGCGATATAAAACCATCTTATAAAACAGTTTTTCACAAGTCTGAAGAAAGATTTTCAATGCCTCATGATGGAAGCTAGTTAACAAAATCTTCCTATACAAAATCTTCCTATTGGGAGGGTCCGAGTAGTTACAGACTAATTTCTTTAACATCCTGCAAAATCTTAGCTCATATTACTGCAAATATTATAAAAACCTTTCTCAAGATTAATAAAATACTCTACCAATACCAGAACGGGTTTAGGAAAAGTAGATCACATGAAATACAATTAGATCCCGTTAGTCTTGGTATTCTGAAATTGGGGGAAATCAATAGACGAGTGGATACTGTATTTTTGAAATAGAGAAAGACGTCGGTTAAGGTCCCTCACGTGATATTGATAAAACATCAGGGTAGTGGTTATTTATGAGAAAGTGACTAACTGCATCAGGGACCTCTTCTTTAACCGCAAACAAAGAGTGAGAAACGAGGTCGTTCAATGAATAGAGAGCATTGAACCACTCATCCGAGGGCCGGTGTTCAATTCCCTCTGGTAACCTTCAACTTCACGTAAGCAGTTAATAATCTCGGTAACAAAATCTTCGTGGGAAACTATAGGCGGCACAGGGAAAGGAAATTATCCCCCTACCCTGATGTGTGAATTTTACTCACCGTGGGGCTTATTATTAGGCGAGCTCTACCTTTACATATCAAACCAATTTACTGGTTGATAACTTTGACTGGTTTGCTAAACAAAAAGTAGTTGTCGACGGGTTGAGTTCATTCGTGGGAGATGCATATTTAGGAGTGCCGCAGGGAGTGTTTTAGCGCCCTTATTCTTCTTGATATCTATTAATGACCTTAGCTCCCATATTAGTGGAAACATATGTTTACTTGCCGGCGATACAATGTTTTATGTAGAAATAAAGACACCGCGTGCTACTTTCTTATGATTTTGACCAGACGATGGAGTGGTTAAAGGATGGGGATTGGATTTAATGTCAGAAAATGTACAGCACTGAAGTTTTCAAATTAAAGAAAAGATAAACAATACATAATAAATAAATTAGAAGGACCACAGATAAGCATTTCAGAACAGGTAAAATACTTAAGTGTTACAATGACATAAAATCTCTAACATGTTATACACATTTGAGGAATATGCTGGTTAGCCTTTAAGAATTCAGGTTTCACTTGAAGGGTTTTTGGACAATATAATGAAAAAGTAGGAGGGAGTTGTTTTCGCTTCTCTTTCGTTAAACCACATTTAGGCGGTAATTATCTGGAATTTAATGGGGGAAAACGTTGATTAAACTATTCGATAAGCATGAGAGGAAATCCAATAACTTTGCTAAAAATTGCTAAGAGAAGAGAGTATGCGTGACGGGTGTGCTGGAGAATTAGGCTAGGAGTCACTTGGTTCTCGAAGTTAACTGGCAAGACGTAGACTTTTAAAAAGGTACAGGGCGCATAAGGTTTTTTGCGGCACCGAGAGAATTATTATGGCACTGAATTATATTGGTAGATTTGACCACCGGTATAAAATAAGAGAGAAAGACACCGTCGTCGACAGATTCTAGTGAGCACCCGATCATCCCCCGAAATATACGCAACCATTGCAAAATGGATCCCAGGCACCCGAACATATTTACTAAACGACCATTATTCAATGGTTTAGTCAAACACAGCAGGCATTTCATGTATTATATAGCTATGAATGGATTTACATATGTGCAAGAGTGTTTCGTATGTGAGCTAAATCATATTCAAGTGAATGTGCACCTAATGTACATTTCTGCATGCAAGGCTAGTGCTCTAACACCCCCTGCCACACGCACTTGCGGCAGCTTTCGGATAATTATGTAAATGTAGACGTGCTGAGCATATCGTGACGCTCGGCTCAAACTCACGTGTTCGTTCCCTTTCGAAAACTAGCAAGTTCCCCATAAGGAGTTTTCACCTTGTGTGTCGGTGGTCCGATATTTCGGACGTCGGATTGAGTGCGTTTTGGATACCATAAAGTTTAGATAGTAACGGGTTTCCGTTACTATCTAAACTTTATGGTATCCACACTTTACGAGTCATTTAGTATTTAAACTTTACCAGTCATTTTACAAAGGATAAAATTAGCAGCGTTGACGGTGTTTGAAGTTATTTCATTAAATTGCTCCGTCTTTAGGATATTATATTAACATGAAAATAAAGGCACGTAGAAATTGGAAGGGTTGGTTGAAAAATGGCTCCCTAGTATTTGTAGTTTCAGTGTGTTTAGTGTTGGATAGGGCTTAGTAGTGTAGGAGTGATAATGTATTGAGGACAGAGATATCTCCGAGTCCACAGAAATCCCACCCTTACCAGTCGTCTACGGTTAATTAATTGACACGAAAAACACTTCAAACAGAAATAGTCAAGAATGCCGTTTTAGAATATTTCGAAATTCAGTGATGAAGAAGTGCGGGAAAAAGGTTAGTGGGATGCAACAGAGTCGGTAAGTTGTGTCAACGCGTACAATACGTCCAATGATGGCAAATTTTTGAAGAAAATTTTGCGAACGACTTTATCGGAGAGTGAAAAAGAAAAAAAATTAGACGTATGAAAAATTGTGCATGGAATTCAGTCTCGCATTGCATCTGCCTACCGAGCAAATAAAAAAAATATTATTTCAGTCTTCGTAGCCTCGAATATTTACCCTTTTGCCTCATTTTTGGACAATTGACCTAGATAAGTACCTCCCGAAACAGAATCTCTTCTCCCGTTCTCTCCCACCTCACCTTGCTTCGCTAGTGCACTCAAGAAAGGGAGATATATTTCATATTTCAACATCATGGTAATACCCTTAGGAAGATAAGTGCAAAAATTGTCGTATGCACAAATTTCTGTTCAGATAATTATCTATCAAAACTTAAGACGATATCCTGATTTCAATAGAGTATCATCCAAAATGTTGAATTAATTATTCAAAGCGTGATTATAAAGCGGAAAACCTCGACTTTAGTCTTCACCGTCTGGAACATACAGGCTACAGCATATAACCTGAAGGTTTTCTCCACCAAAAATTACCAACGTGATCGGTATAGGCAACTTTCGCAACGCAATAATTTTTCAGGCTCTGCATAAGAGTTGAAATAAGAATGATATTGCTGAAATCAATATCTGAAAAGAAGCAGGAAGAGGATGAAGAGAGATTATGGCGAAAGGATACCGCGGAATATCCGCCACCGTCACACTGGATGTGGTGCCAGATAACAATATAAAAAGGGCGAGGCCCTGTGTGTCTTCTTCCCATGCAATTCTTCGGGTGTCACAGATTCCTTCCGTTGGAAATCCCCTCCAGTCTCCATTCAGATTCCAGCCCACAAGATGTCCAACGGGTTAGCGGATGATAATGCTTCGCTCACTTTTCAATAGATGTCTCTACCTCCCTGTGCCCTCGCTATATGCTTCCTATCCCGTTCGTTCCTTGCCTTGGGCCGCCCCTTATCTCTTTCGAAAGGTCGGTATGAGGCCGACGGAATATGCATGGGGATGGGGTGATTGAGAGTGAACAGTTATTAGAAAAGTTTAAAGGCTCAATTAAGTAGAAACGCTCACCTAAAAATGGTGCCCTTTTCCTCCAAGAGCTAAGTATACGATGCCAGTGAAAACTGGGATTTATTTCCAATAGTCGTGACAAGATTTAAATATGTAAAAACTTACGTCGATTTTAAATATTTCCTTTAGGCGAACTTTGGCGAACAGCATTATTTCCATCGTTGGTTCAGCCCGAGGGAATTTTTTAATTTTACGCACATAGTTTTTAATGAAAGATTGATATCGACGCGATACCGTTATCTTAAAGGTAAAGATGCCGATGGAGATTATTCCGTGTGGAAATTTACCATCACCAATCGGCGCTACGCCGATTATTGTTGAGCAGGATGCGCTAAAATTTCGCTCTTTTCTTTATGCAAGTAGAAAAATGTACTAAGCGCGAATAATTATCAGAAATTCCTATGCCGTATTATGCAAGAGACCCTGAAAAAGTATGTAGCTGAATGGTAATGCAAGTTACGAGCACTTGAGCGGTGATTATGACGGACGGTATTTTTATGAATGATATTGGCGAAAAAGTTTTAATAAAAGGTGTTGGTAAAAACAAATGGTAAAGTTTTGTAGGGCTTTTGTTAATAATTTCTCGTTCCTTTATGCTTCATATGAATAAAAAATTAATATATTTTTGTTTACTATCTTTTCAAAAATAATAAAATATCTATGATCAACCAATAATTTTTTTAAGGGTGGCTTTTTGAGGGTACTTGTGCATTGGCTCAGTTTCCAAGGAATATCTCTGGTATCCGATATACTAACTGCATGGCTGAACCTGAGGGTATCCAATGTCTAAGTATTGGTCCGAACCCTCTACCCTCTAAGATATGATATATCTGTCTACATTATACGCAATACAACGCAAGCTACCGCTAGGGCGAGCGGCTGGGGTAGGGGTGCTACGACACCGCCCGTAAAATAGAATGGCACGACATATAAAATCAACATAGCTAATGCACACCCACACAGACGTATATACAGGGTCGCACCCAAAAGTGGTAGGACTGATTTTTTTACAAGAATTTTATTGAAGATATACTTACATTGACTTAATAATCTTCAAAGTATGCTCCTTGAGCTGCTACACACTTAGTATAACGCTGCTCCCATTCCCCGTACGCCCGCTGGAAATTTTCTTTGCGGATGCCGTTGATGACCCCCCGTCGAAGCCTCTTGAACGGCCTTTATCGAGTAAAAACGTCGTCCCTTGAGCTGTATTTTCACCAGGGGGAAGAAGAAGAAGTCCGGTGGTGCCAGATTGGGAGAATAGGGCGGGTGCGGCAACGTGGCAACGCCGTATTTGGCCAGGAGCTGTCTGACGACGAGCGCGCCATGGCAGAATTTTCGGCACCATCATGGCGCACACCTTGCGCATGGCCAAATCCTGTGAAATAATGCGTTGGACGTTGGGTGCAGACAAACCTAACTGGTCTGCAATTTCTTCACTTGTTAAGCGTCGGTCTGTGTTCAGCAGTGTCCTCACTCTGTCCACATTCGTGTCGGTTTTTGCCGTCGACGGCCGTCCGGAGCGATGGTCGTCTTCAACGAGCTCCCTACCATCTTTAAACAACTTGTGCCACTCAAATACTGTGGAACGGCTTAAGGCAGTGTCCCTATAAGCCTGCTTGATCATATCGAGGGTCTTAGTTGCCGTCTTCCCGAGTTTCGCACAAAACTTCACGGAATAACGTTGCTCTAAATTCAGATTCATTTTGTTTTTCGACGCGGACAAAAAACTTGCTTCACTAAAAACGGTGTCCTCACTCAACGACAGCCCGCAGGCGACTGAGGTTGGTGTCGGTTTTTTGCTAAGAGCCCCGTCCACCTTATTCTGCCAAACAGACCCCCATCCACCGCTCCGTTCGCGCCAGAGAAAATCAGTCCTACCACTTTTGGGTGCGACCCTGTATATGTGTAAAATTTATTTTAACTTAAAAACATGCAAATAAATACATACTTAGCTATAATAAGCACGTGCACCTGCGAATGCACTAGATATCTACGCAGCGTTTAATTTGGTAACCTCTTTTAACAACATTGACTTCGATTTTTATATTATGATTCCTGAAAATCCGAGGATATAACGAATGTTTATATCTACATATAACTCTACTGGATTCTATATGCCTTATCTTATCTTTGTGATCTAACCTTCCCAAATAATGGGGGCTACAATAATTCCCTTTGTGATGATACCAAGCCGTACAAAAATACATAGCGATTCCCATTTAAAACAGAGGTAGAGTAGAGTAAGTGTATGTCAGGAAGATATTTTCGAAAATTTTCATGGAGTATCGATACTATCGTCATTTTACTCCTTACATTTTGCAAAAAAACACCTCTCAGATTTCTTATTCTATCCTCCATTTTCCTTCCCCTATTAATGCTTCTTTCGTAATGTAAATTTTCCTTGGCATTAACGAAATATGGGTATTTCAAGTAAAATTAGGAGTATACTGCAGAATAAACTATTGAAAACCTATCTTGCCACATCGCACTATGCGTGAAAAATCAAAAAAATATATTTCTTCTCCTTACATGCGAAAATTCGCGGATATTATTATTGGTGCTATCCACCGAGTTCTTGATATTCCACTGAACAAAGCTGTGATATTACTCTGAGCGACGCCAGAAAGTTGGGTGATAGAAAACTAATTATGCTGGTCGGGGGAAAGCTTCGTTTAACTGAATAACAAGGTTGGTCGAGGGAGAAAAGAGAAAACTTGGTCCGGTTAAAGATGATATAATGAGATTATTTCTACTCGACCTGTGGAAAAATTACATTATCGTTTTGGCTTTTTAATTTTGATCGAATAAGTCCTCATTCCTGAACTTTTAAATTTGATATACAGGATTGTATCATTGTTACAAAAGCTAGAGTTTGCGGGTTTGAGCAGACTAGAGAATTTGAAGGAATATCCACGGGTATTGGTGGCGAAAAATAAGCAAGATAGAGAGAAAGGGAGGTGAAGAAATAAGCCGGATGAGGTTCGTCACTAGGTAGAATGAGAAGAAAATGGCTGGATAGAATATTTGGGTGTAGTAAAATGTAAATTTTATTTGATGGAATGGAGAATAGTAGGAATGGGGGGAAGAGAAACAAAAAGAATGCATATTTTACAAGGTATAAAGGCGATATAAATTTTAAACTTTGTTGGAAATGGAAGTTTTGCGAGAAAAAATGTGCTTACGTTACGTGGAGGTGACTTGTGATGGGTGAAACTTTTCTGGAAATTCCAAAGCCTCACCTTTAATCAGAAGATTATAGTTAATTAGATTTTTTTAAAATTTCTTTTGATCGCGTATAAAGCGAGCTAATAAATTCCCTTTGTACACTTTTTATTGGAAGGCTGTTCACACATCATTTTCAATTTTCAACTCATTTTTGTGCCGTGGCGCATCACGTATGTAAAGCAAACTCAAATAGTTTCAGTTGGATAGTGGTCTTCATTATAGGAAAAGTTCATACGCTAGTGTTTCGACGATAGTTGTGGGTAGCGTCTATCCTACAAATATAACAATCATCTCCGGATTTTATCCAATTGTGAAGTTCTTCTGGTCATAAAATGGCTGAATATCATTTATGAAAAATGCGTCTTCCCCTTTTTAATTTTTTTTGCAAGAGCTCAAATTATGCCTGCTATCATTAATCCCCTTCTTGAGAATTCAAAATCTCCAAATATCTTCATGTCTTGAAATGGATTTGGACACATTGCTTCGAGTGAGGAAAGTTCACATTATGATCAAACTTAAAGGATAAGTGATGGCAAAACGGTTTAATCCTACTTTGGGTGGGATTATCCCGTTTGCCATCAATGCGTGGCTCCTTCACCCTGGGCACACTTTCTTCCCTTTAGAGAAAGTAAGCACCTGCTAACTACGGGTTTATTGAAAGCGGCACAATTCCCATCTCCGAAGGAGAAAGGGTAAACATGTTGTCCATAAAATGCCACTCGACGGGGGAGGGCAGATGCACAGTCGCGGATTTGAAATCCGCTCACGTTTCTGCCAAGGGGCGGGGGCGTGGAGGCAGGAGGGGGAGCAGGTTCGCATCGGAGGGTCGTCGTCTAGGGCAGATAAGCCTAATGGGTCTACGGGCACCGGGGGAAGATGCCTTGGAGATTAAAGGGTTTGGCCATGCAAGGAGTGGGAGAGAAGCGGGGGCAAAGGGAGGATGGACCGAGGGGCGAGAAAGGAGGCGGGAGCGTCGCAAGGGGAAGGGATTTGCCTTTGTGTGGGGGTGACGAAATGCGTGAATGGAGGGGGAAGGAAGGTGCGATAGCAAGGAAGGGAGCAGGGGTCCTGGTTGTGTGGATGAGGGTGGATCGAGGGATCCGCTTCGTTGAATTCCTGAAGGGGAGGAGGCGTCGACAAGACGGCTCGTGGAATGGACTTCCTCCCGCCCCCTTCTCGAATGTCGCGTGTACTGCATGAGCGGTGAAAAGGCGGGAGAAAGGGTTTTCGTGAGAGAAGACTTGGCTGAGGATCGGAGAGAGGAATTTCTCCTTTTTGCCGCCTCCCTATCTTTGCTGGGGGAGATTCTCGTGCGGGTGGAATAACCAAGCCCGGAATCGTTGGGAACCCAAAGGAATATTGGGGATTCAGAAATATTTTTATTCCCTAGTGCGCCCGTGTGGCCCTTTTTCCAGGGACCGTGAAAGTAGGCAATGAGATGCCGTCACGGCTCCTGCGGAAGGATACTTTGGGGATAGTCTATAGTCCATATCGAGTATCTTTGCGACGTCCTTCGTGTGCTTTGGAAGAAACCCGGATGTCTAGATTACTAGATGGTGTAGGGATTTCCAAGAGAGAGAGGGAATACTCAAGACGTAATTTCTAAATTTACATAAATACCCCGCGATCCACCAAAAAGGTGTGTGGCAGGGGTCTCAACCACCAGGTGGGATCGGTAAGGGATAAGGGAGAGTAAGGGTGTTTTAAGGGTTAGGAAAACGGAAAAAAGTCCACTAAAATACCAGAAAACATTTGAAAACCCATATAAATATACATACATACATATGCTAGCGGAAGACTTAGTTCCAAGCAGATGTTAATGGATAAACAGATGTTTCTCGGATATGAGAAAAAAGCGGGAATAAAATTGAACCACTTCTAAGAAAAATATTAGTTCCTCCGTGATATAATCCCAACTCCACCTGAGTCTTTAACCAAGGTCTGGAGACAATGGCCAGTCAAGCCATACTGTGCAACCCTTCACAGTAGCAAAAATAATGGAAAACACAGTGTGTGCACTAGCGAATTTTACACGGAGTTTCGGCAGATATTTTCCCGGTATATTATATGATTGCGTGATCTAGTACTGAACCTCAAAGTAACTGATCCATACGAGTCTATCTTTATGTACTTTTATGCCTTAAAATAATGAAATTAAGGGTTTGAGAGATAAGGCTAAGCTTAGGAGGTCATGGAGATTACTTTGAAGCTAAGACACACACAGGGCTGCAATGTGGAGAAGTAGAAAAAATATTAGGGGAACGGATTAACCAAAGCTTTAGGTGGGACCTTTAAGTGAATATCTAAATAAATCTGGTGAAACAGTTTCACCGGCGTCACTCTCTGGATCAAAGTTACCCAAAAAATCTACTCGAAAGAGCATGTCCTGACGAACCTCTTGTGAAGACTGAAGACTCTACCCTGAAAAAGTGGATAGCACCGTTGGAAAAACTACTGTCCATTGTTATAAACCTGCCGAAATAAATGCCAATGCCGAAAGTCATGCCTTTTAATATTTTCCAGGTAACTTAAAAGAACTATCAACGGCCATATTTAATTTCACCTTGAAGAGTGACAGCTAGTTTCACAGTATGAGTAATTTCTTAATAGCAATTTCATAAAAAATAGGAAAAATGCAGAGTTTTGCCTCAATACAATGTCGTTTTTGCCTATAAAGATAATTTCAATTTACATAATTGTAGCAGCACTAATAGCGCATATATTGGTCTATTGTGCAACTGAATAACCAATACTTATCTCACATCTGTACACCGAAGAAAGATATCGTCGGAGACGTGAATGTAAACTGGATTTCGAAGATAAAGAGAGAGTATTTTGTCTCCACATGGACAAACGGCTTTCAATCTTCCTTAGTTATCAAGAAAATCTAATCAGATAATAAAAGGTTATTTTTCAATAAAATAAGCCACATTTCAAAGAAATTAGGCAAGATAGACCTGATTATGAAATACTTTGGACTGTCTTTACAAGAGTAAAATGCTCTGTTGATTCCTCTTTTTACGATAGTAGCCAAATCAGCAAAATGTTTTGCTACTGAAAGACAAATAATTTTCCGTAGTCCCTCTCGCCTCTTCTATTCGAAGGGTAGAATAAACGGAATTTCTCCTCCGTACGAATTTGAAAAAAAACATCCTGCAGCGTACGAGAGGCATGATGGAAACGCTTTTCAATATTCTCAAAGAGATGGATGGAAGTCAAACCCATACTATTGAAAACAAGAGTATTCCATGACATTTCTTTATTGAATGGTAAATAAATGTTGAAGCATTACCATTTTGCTGCGCGTTAAACTGCGGGAACGTGATCTTTTTATTTCCTCTCTAACGTCATTTTATCTTTCAAAAGTTAAACCGATGATATTTCGGCAGAATGAAAAAATGTGGCCACATGTTTCATGTTACGGCGAAGTTCTGCATCACGGCGTTGGAAATGGCCCATGTCCCTCCGGGGTATGCGGACCTCGAGGCTCCTGAGGTTGCAAATGTGTCTGGTAGAGTAATAGCATAAGTCTGGATCGTAGGGCGGGGTCGAAAGCAAAGTTTGAAGGGCAAATGTCTTTCTCGTCCGTTGGCCCATATCGAAGGGATTTGTTGGCGCGAAGCAAAGCTCGCGGGGCGCCTGGGCATGAGCAAAATCACTCTTGAGTTTTGACAGCTTGAATGCGAGTGAAAACCGCGAAATAAATTCGTATCTTTCCGTTGGATGGAATGAAATGATATTTATGGCCGGAAGTAATATGATCTGTGACTGACCCAACGGTACAGCTTTCCATCTTCAACCTTTTTTTCTGTCCTCCTCTCACCATTGCATTTGCATGCATAATTTTGTTCACACTATTGTTGTTGGTTTTTATGTGCTGTGTCCTTGGCCGTTAATGTCACAACAACTACTAATAATAATACGAAACGTCACTTTTTGTCAAGAGGATATTTAGACTCTTCAAATGTCCTGAAGAAAAACACGGCATTCAACACAAATCACCTCACCGTTGGTTACATTTAATATAACCTTAATTTTGGGCTGATTTAGTGGTCCCAGAGGTGCTCGCCTTCATTTAAAATATTGCCTCGAGTAATTTAAATTATCATTGACATCACTGACCTTAAATTTCAGAGTTTATTTCGCGCAGGTCTTCACTCGTCTCTCTTTCATGTTTCCCTTTGGCGTTGATAATTAGTCGTTTCATTTGCGTATCAAATATCGCTAAAGATAAAAAATGTGATATAACTCTGCTTATCAAAAATTCGTAAATTATGAATATTTTAATTGTCCAATGCCAGAAACAATAATCTACTTGATAAACAATGGCAGAGGTAAGGAAATGGAATCCAATGGAAGGCTAAAGTAATTGACACGCATGGAGTGTATGTTCCGAAGAGACCATCCTAATGAATTACATAGAGCCTACAAGTACGTAATTACAGTACAAATACGTACGTTTTGCAATTGAAATTATGAGGCAAACAGAAAATCAGAAGTATTTTATTTGATAAAAATCTAACACGGTAGAATTCTTAACTTACACAAAGGAAGTCTGGAACAAATGGAATTGATATTTAGCATGTATGAAAACAATTGATGCAGCAATTTCAATTCATTGTCCTCAAAATGAATATAGGTCATAGGGAGAATGCGAGGAACAGGGTCATCACACCTGCCCTGGGTAATGCACTAATGAAAACAGGGGTAACGAAAGAATAAATCTGTACCACATCTGCAGTAAAGAATCTGCAGTGAATCGGAAGAAGGAAAATACTCCCCACTATGTAAGCGGATAAAGTGTATCTATTCCTTAAACGGTGGTCGATATCGTGCATTCAAACCACTCATTCCATTACAAGATCAAAGGTCAACTCGAGCTTGTGTACTGGAAGACTAATAGGCTCATCAAATTCTTGGGAGTAAGCAGGGCCCTGACCTAGGGCCGACCCAACAGAGGATACCTGTTCCCGGGCAAAGACTGCTCATCGATACCGGGGCCACGGAACGGCAAATGGCTTCGTCATAGGCCTCTGCCCTTTCGATCTCCCCACCCTATTTTGCAGAAGGAAATGACTGGGAAAAGCACTGCCTGCTGACGCCCGAATATGGAAGCCACGCAATTAACATGCAAAGAGACGTCACTGTTTCAATTTCCTAGTGCCACCAATTCCACTGATTTATATCGCGTTCGAATTATTGAGAGAGCGATCCTCTCGGTTCAATCGATGATGCGCACAATAACGATAATACCCCACATTATACAATATCTTGTAATGCTTTACATTTTTAAAATGCTAATTCCATCATGAAGTGAGAAAACAGTACCCTATCTCGGTATCTTCTCAATGATTCTTCGCCTTCGTGATTTGAGAACTACATATATTCACCCTTATACATATGTGTGTTTGTATTGATACAAACATCTATGTAAGTGTGTGTATATATATATATGTATATATGTATATATATATATATATATATATATATATATATATATATATATATTTATATATATGACTTAATGTCTGCGATTTTCCTGACGCCATTTGACTCCGTTTCTGATACACGAATCAGGGAACGGACTTACTTCTTGATGTTCGCACATCTTTCGCAGTACGGCTTAGCACGGGGTTAATTATACCGATCAAACCAACTTACGATTTTATAAATAATGAAAAGCCCTTTGTATTATTCCAGACTATTTAATCTGAAACTTGGTCTTGGTGGCAAGAAAATGAACGCAGACTTGGAGTCCTTTGAAATGTGGGAGAGTTTAAGAATGATGAAAAGAAGTGGGACAGAGAAAAATACAATCACTAAAGTTTTAATAGGGTGGGTGAAAATCGTAAATTGCAAGGGAAAATCCGGAAAAGCCATAGAAAGTGGGTGAAGTATATATTCAAGCTTGTGGAATGTTGAAGGCCTTGATAGAAGAGAGAATGTTTGGTAAGCGAGGTAGAAAAAGGAAGAGAATAGGCCTCGTGGATGGCTTGAAAGGAAGAGGTTACAAACAAATAATAAGAAGATAATGTATGTTTGGCATAATAGAGTTAACAATCACGGAGCCTGTAGTGGTCCTTAAGGACAATCCAAAATTTACCTTTAAAGTACAGTATACCGCGAAATAAGTAATATATAAAATAGCCTGACCTATTTTGATGCCGACGTATCATCATTAAGAGGTTATATGGAGTACTTAACTAACGGTTTTATCGCTGTAGCTTGAATTGATAATTTTATCTGACCTGCAAAACTGAAGAAGTTCAACAAACTGGGATAATATATCATTAACTTCAGCTCACTAAAAAAGGTACATTTTTCTTAAAAAAAAAACTTTCCAGACATTCTTGAGAAACCTCATTACCGCTGGCTGGCTTGCCAGGCGTCTTTTAGAATGGTGCGTGTTAGGGAAATAAAGCTAAAACGAGTTCGCTCCGGCGGTATTATTTTGAGCTCCCCTCTTTCGATAAAAGAACTGCCTATAGTCTATCGACGCTCAAGAGTACATCCCATTTATTACCATATAGACACGCCGAGGGACACGCCATTAAACTCTCCCACCCCGGGGGCAGGTAGAGGGGAAAAAGCCACAGCCACCTCATCACCGCCACCTTAATTCCACCGCCCTAGTTCCCTATCACCCCTTAGCGAAGCGTGAAGGGAGGGACGGAGAGAACCCCCTTTGCCCGCATTAATTAAAGAGCAATCACTTCGACCTTTTGAGCATGCTCCATGAAGCGGCTCCCTTCGTCTCTTCGCCCTCATTCTACTTTCCTGCTTCGACAGCGACGAATTTGACCCGATATGCAATCAACAGGGCTGTATCGGCGCTTTTAACCCGGCTCCTCAATCCATCCCCTTAGTTTTCCACGGCGCGCTCAAGGTTGCTGGGTGTGTGTGGGTGGAGCGGACGATGGAGAGGAGAAGGCGGCGGCTTGAGGTGGCTGCTCAGTCGTTAAGTACAAGTCCTGTGTTTACGATCTTATATGGGGAGGAATTTCATGACTTAAGTAGAAGCGGGTTTTACTTTTCGAGGAAACTCCTTTGTCTTTAGCATATCGCCTTGTGAGAAATTATTTTGGCAATATATTTTAATGAGGCCTAACGTGAACGGATATTTAAATATCCCATTCATCCACATTACACGCCCCTGCGGTGGTTCGTGAGATATTGTGTAGATGTAGATGAAGGCCCTAGCCCTCAACTATGAAAACAATCCCGAGTTGATCCTCAGCTTTCGGGAGAAACACGATAGTAGAGGTCATTTCAACTGAGAATGGGTGGGTCATTTGGTAGTGGTACGATATTCAGGGATAGGAGGAAGGGTGGAGAGGAACCAGGTGTCGGTCTAAGCAAAGACCCCTTGGGGCCCACAATTTAACATCCCATCCGACGGATGGCTTGCTTAACTTGAATTATTATCCACAGAGCACCACAAGTAGGAATCGTAAAGACATTCAAACATTCAGCAAACGCCTGAATTCGAACTCTGGCTCTCAGTGAGGAAAGGCAGCATACAACAGTCACCGCATCAACCCAATACTCTTATATATTTAATTTAGATTAGAGGGCATGCGTTCCTTTAAAAAACTTATGCCAAATTAAATTTAATATTTACAAGGAATATCACTTTCTATATTTTTTCTGTACATTCAAAATTGTGAAGACTATGCAAGCAAATTGTTTAGTCACCATAGTTAGTAGCGTTTTTGTTGGGACCTTAAATATGTCGCGGGTTGTCTACCTGTACTATTTTGTGTAACCATCTCCAGGATCAGAAAATAAAAAATATTGGGATGTGGCAAGGAGAAAGTCTATAGAATAAATGTATAGGATTAAATATTATTTACACACAATATAACCGCGGTATTAAATAGTCTATTTTCAGAAGGCCATGTACTCTTAAGTTTTACCTAGCCGTCCATAAATTGTAAATTTCACGACTTAGTCGAATTCTTGGTCAGGTTGGCATTAATAATAACCAAAAACAAGAGAGAATAAACCGAAGTTGTTCAGATAATTTGTTAACCTTGCTCATTTATCATTCAAAACGGTTTTACAGGAAGTATGATGCCAATTTTAGAGACCCTGATAAATCGTGCAATGTTCTTACGAGGGCTGTTCAAAAAGTTCCCGAACTTTATTTATTACAAAAAAATTCTTCACTAACAAATTATTGACCAGATTCCTCTTCAAAGTAGTATTCTCCCAAATGTATACCCATATCCCAACCGCGTTTTCACTTTTTGAAACAGTTCCGGAATGCTCGCTAACTCCTCCGTTGAACTTTTCTCTATCTCTGGAATGGTGGCCATTCTTTTTCCTTTGAGCGTGGTTTTTAGTTTGGGGAACGGGGAAAAGTCACATTGGGTCAGGTTTAGTGAGCAGGGTGGGTGGGTAAGTACACCGGTCTTGTTTTTAGCGACAACTAATGAGTTCTGAGAGGCGAATGAGCCGGAGTGTTGTCGGGGTGAAAAACCACCCGGCGTTTCTCCAAAATTCAGGCCGTTTTCGCCTGATTTTCTCTCTCAGGCGTTAAATAAAAAAAGTCATCAAAAAGTGTTCGTTACCAGGAATCGAATACGTCCTTCCATCTCTCTTGGATCTTTTCTGTGTCGACTATTATCTTACCCCATTTATCTCTACATGTTAGCACATATCTTCCCTTTTTACTTCCCGGTAGTGATTTGACCTTGCTGTAGAGCACACCAGTTACACCCTTCCTGTACAAACATTCCATTTCCTCGCACTGCGTCTTCCACCATGCTTCTTTTGTTTTATTTGTGGCCCACCTCATATTATTATATAAGATATAATTTTGGAAAACTGTTTTCTTCGTGTCAAAAATAATAATATAATCTTTCCTTCTTTCATTCCTTATTTTCGAGCGCAGATTATTTAGAATACTTGTCTCTTCGTCTAGAGCGTTTTCATTTTTTTAAAGTTATTAGTAGCTGTCGTAGCTCTATGAAAAATATTAATTATGATTTAAATAAAATACCTAAGTTGAGCTACCGTGAGATATATTTTTCTTTGCTATGTAGGTTTCGTAGAAAACCTGATGACTTAACATGTCAGGTAGACCCGCGAGTCAACAACATTTACGCTACAAAATAAAAGATTTTTTCCTTTGATCCCAAGTATATATTACTTTCATGTGAAGGAGTCAACTTATTTTTCTATTTACTCCGCTGTTTGAAAAAGGGTAAAATTAAAACGTAAATATTTTTAAAGACTTACTTAAGTGAAAATTAAAAATGTAATTTAAGAGTAATACGAGCAGTGTTTCTTCATAGGAGAACTAATTTATACTACAGAATTATGAAAATATAATTAATGTGTGTAACGAGACATTGATGAAAAATCTCCCAACCGAAACGGAAAAGAGAGAGAGTACGATACGATGAATGGTAGTGACAAGAAGAAGATGAAAGAGGAGCATTAACCTGAAACGTTTTTGGCGAAGTAGTTGTCTCACGATCTTAATGGAAGGAATAATTCAGTGGATAGACTAGAGACGGAGGACAAGAATGAATCACAAGAAGCAATTAGTGGAAGGCGCCAGACCGAGGAGAAACACAGAAATGAAAAGATTTACAAATGAAAAGATAGTCTGAAGGACTGCCATAACTAGTTCTAGGCTTGATTGCTTGTGCTAATGTTGTCTTTAGAGACATTTTCTTGTGCTTAAGAAATAATTTTTGTGTCAACTTTTGCCCACTTGTGTAGGTACATTAGAATTTAATACATTGGTATGCAGCTCGTGGACGCGATTTTGCAGCTTAATACCCAATATTAGTGGTCAATAAATACGCTACACATTATATTTAAAGTAAATGTTGTCCATTGATCTTTCGTTTATCATAATTAATCATTATTATAATTATTCATAATCAATATCTTATTAAATTAAAAAAATGTAAAAGGGTCTGAGGAGGGAAATAATAATTATTAAGATTCAATCGTTTAAACATTCATTGCTTTCCCGATCGATTTAAATGTGTTGTGTGACACATATGAAATCCTCCATCCGTGTCCACCCCTGGTGTGTGTGCGCATGTGATAGCTGCAGATAGGTCGGACTAATGCTGAAGAAGGTCCGAGAAAAATAGTTAAACTCGATATTAATAGTTTCATCTTCGCACAAACTTAACCGCTGGAAAAGAAAATGTAGATACAACTGGAGAGAAGCTCATGCGCGAAAGCCGTGAATAAAAAATATGCATTAGAATTTCGGGGCATACGAATCGGAATCTTCGAGATGAAATTTGTAATGACTGCGTAAGGCCGTGCGTTCATTCGAAATAAACGTCGGAAACGATGTCAGATATGTAAATAGGGATGGGGACCGCTTCCTTAGCCCATCTCGATTATGTCGGGATGGTTTATTTAGAGCAGCTGTGCCATGTTAAATCGTCGCGGAAATCGCTTGAACGGCTTCATTTATGTGAGCCGTACCGCCATGGGAGGGAGTGGGAAGGTGGGATTTGCGAACTTCTCGAAAGGAGGTAATATTGCGAGACAAGAAGGAAAATGAGGCTTCGATAATTTGCGTCATCCCAGTCTCCCCCTCCGTCTCACCGCTCTCACCAGATTAACCCTCTTTGCTAAGGGTTACGATTAACAATCAAAGACGCGCTGATTCCGTCATGTGCGTCCCACCCCTCTCATCCCCTAATCACACACCCTTTAAATCTCATGGTGGATGACACGAAGTTAGTAAAAGTCTCCAGAATTGACGGCTGACTGTGTAGACGGTATCTGGATTGTATGGAAATGCTCCCCAAGAAATGGCGGTGAAGTTCGTGAGATTGGGGTGTCGGGGCAATAAATGAGACTTTCAATCAACTGGATGGCGTAAACTTGACCCCTACTTCTTATATGTGAGAGGGTACCGTTCATTGACGTAAGGAATGGAGTTGAGAGACTTTGGCTTGTCTTGAAGATTTCCAATTCAAGGACGCAAATATTAGTCTATCGCCCACTCCCTTGGGAGATCGGGTGATCAAGAACTCTGACTAAGAGGCTACCCTTGTACTTCGTCACGTCGAAAGACAACGGGAGGTCCAGAAAATTGATGAATGCTGAGGAAGGGACTTAAATGAGAGTTGGCACCAATCGGCAAAAACGAATTTTTCTTGATGGATCACAAAAGATATTGACAAAATGAGCAATTAAGTTAGCTGATACATAGGTCCAAGCCATTATCCAACTCATTGCAAGATCAACTTTGGATGTATATGGGATGAAAATAAACCATTAGGCAATAAAAGTAATAATATCTTTTATGAAATGAGAAAGCTAAGTAAAAAAATGAAGTAGTCGGGAAAATTAGGACAGATGGTAGGTGTTTTAAACGTCAATGGACAATATTTTAATGAAAATTATCACAAAAATAAATTTATTAGAAAAAGTAATACTAATAAAAAAAGAATCACTACAAGCAAATTAGCTACAAAACTAAACAAGGTTATTGATAAGTTGACATTTGAATCGTATGTTTTGGTGAATTTACCCTTGTTGAAAGAGAAGAAGTTCAATTTAGAGGCCTTATGAGATGGGATTATGGGGGTGAGTTGAAAAATACGAGCAAGCTGGAGAAAGAGATAAATGACTAAGAATTGAATAGGCTTGAGAAAGAGAGAAAGTTGGTGAGAAAAAAATCGAAGAAAGGATAAAGTGGATGAGGAGGTATTTGGAGGTTAGGGAATTTTGAAGGTTGTCATAGAAGGGATAATTATAGAAGTTGGAAAGAGGGGTAAAGGGAATTAATGCATGTATGCTGGATGCCTTGAAGGAGTTGGTAGGCGTGAGGGTCCAATTAAGGCAGAACCATGCGGCAAAAATCTGTCATGTTATTCAGAAATATTTCTTGAATCTAAAATAATGCGTAACGCGTTTTGTAGGTTTCATCCAAAACATGCCTTTTCATGATCGACTAAATACATAATAACTTTCTTTTACGTTTGTTTCTTAATCGGTATTCCACCATTAAGTGTAGGTTATGGATGAGAAACACTGGAAAATGAGAATTTTCTTTGCCTCTTCAAACAAAACTCAACATGACACCCCATACAATAATAAGCTCCTCTTCTATTCCGAATACTTCCTTCCCTCTTTCATTCCGTCTAATGTACCTCTCCTTTTCCTACTCACTCTTTGCTTATTTAACGTTCTCCTTTCTATAGCAAACTATAACGTTACGGACCTTTCAATCACATGCAATATCCCTTTGCCACAGAGAAGAATATATAACCAAAAATACAATGAAAAATACGACCATTCAACATTTCGAAGCAGTAGTTATTATGGAAGTCGACCGAAAGCAAAGGCAATTTACGGTATTTGGGGTGGGTGGACAGTTTGGCAAGGGTGATATGTTGTAGGAAATGGAGGAAAGTTGAAGAGCAACCCGGCGTTGGCATTAGCCTCCTCTTACCGAAAGCGCCATGGGGTCAACAACTTAACGTCCCATCCGACGGACAGCGTACAACCTTCATGTGCCCTGTACAAATCACCCGAAGCAGGGATCGAGAAACTACTGAAAAATTCTGCCACATGCGAATCCAAACCCGGGCCTTTAGGTAGGGAAGTACATTAGCCACCGCAAGCTATCCCCTTTAAAAATTAGAATGTCTCCCAATTCTAGAAAAATTATTATCACTGCGCTACACTTGTCAAAAATAGAAACTTAGCTTGATAGAAACTTAATGGAAATAAAATAATATAGGTCCTTCTTCCGGGCAAATAATTATTGATTAAATGTAACAATGCACTTGATTAATTTTTTTGAAAGCGGAAATTTTTTTAGGATACTGTAGCATCTGAAGAACCTAAGTCGGTATATCAAATCACACCGTCCGCTCAGGTGCAACGCGAAGGGCGTTATGCTAATTGAAGTATATTTTTCTTTATACTAAGCGAAAGCATTTGCCATGAACTGCCATAATATTCTCCTCATTACCTTATTTATTGTATTGAGACCTCTAATTCTTCTGCAAAGGAAAACGTGATTAGCAGAATAACCAGATCCTGACCGCACTCTAACTACTGTGACTCCGAAGTGCATTAATCCTTTTCCTCCAAAGGAAATTACCAGTTTAAACCCGCTTTAAACTTTCCTCATGAATTCCCTCTTTGTTCAATTCTGAATCTATCAGAACATTTGCTAAATCCCACGCCCGATAACTCTATTCCGCGGATTTGATTTTTAGGTTACGTAGAGTAAATTGATCATTAACGACTTCGATGTTAACTTTCGGGGCCGCGTCATTGACTGAAAGTCATGAGCGAGGCAAATTACCGTTTGCATGTAATGATCACGTCGGTTACATTTGAGGTGTTATTTTAAATGGGTTACCTTCCAGTCAACTCCTTTTTTTTCCTAAGGACTTGAGTAATTTAATTGCTAATACGGAAATTAGGAGACGTAGATTAAGCTAATGAGGTGGATTTTCTACCTCGTTTCTCTCCTATTCGCCTTTTAATTTCATGATCATCCATCTCTTTTAAAGTTGACAATTTTTCATTCTTTCGTTGATAACATTTCGAATCGCGTGTCTACGGTCATCGATTCATCACCTATTCCAAACAGGTAATCTTTTACGGGGAGTTGACATTTTCGTCACTCATAGTGATTAAAGGGATCTGATTGCTATTGAAGCGACATTGATCGCTGAATTAATTCAGCATCGATTGCGAAAGCTTTAAACAACAGTAAATTCGTACAGCGACGATTTCAATCCGTCAAAAGATGTCTATTACAGAATGATGTGGAAATTCAACTATAACCACCCAATCACGTCATATGCACAATAGGCATAGTGGGTATTCCCCCTCTAATGCTTAAGTCAAGAAGACCATCGATGTTATCTGCATGACATAACAGCATCAATCCTGCTATTGGATTTTAGATTGAAGTAATCTGGAGACAACATTTTCAATTATGCTGACTACATTTTCAAAGCTTTCTTATCCTTTAATTATTGTTTCCTAAAGCAGAATAATAAATTCCGAAGTATTTGGCATTGAAAATCGAAAAAATATGAAAATTTATGCAGTGTTTGCGATAGATACCATTGGCATTAGTTTTTGTTCCTTTATCTTTACCAAAGACTGATACTCGCGGACCAATGAGGTTACCTACCGTTACAAACTATTTCTATTTTTCACGTCACTTACTTTCCTTGATGTTCTCAAACTTCTGGATTCATGTCCCTCGTAAGATTGGTTTGAGATAGAATGGAGAGTGAAAAAATGAAGCTGGACGTGAAATCCCTATAATTTCCAATTTACTATTTCAAAATTTCAAATGTTATGCCCACTTGCGAGTCCAGTTTTCAGGCATGTCTCATTCTCCACGAGCTCTTTTCTGTAGCTAATTATTTTTAGAGGGTAAACAATTCTTTATTTCATATTCCTTCGTTGTTTCAGTTAATGACTGCCTACAGTTATATCTGAAAACGCCCATATTTTTGAGACCTTTTCATGAATTTTAATAAATTACAAACAACTCCCTATATCACCGAAATGTTGGTTAAGAGAGGAAGAAGAAAAAAATTAATTTTCAAGGTAAGGAGAGACGTCAATCAACATGTTGGTACCTTTTTCATCCCCTTTGTTCGCATATTTTTTATTTTACAATTGATTTCCACCTTGTAGTTTCCCTTCATCAAAAGAAAGAGTTACACTCAAAAGTTAACCCTCCACTAATTGAACAGGAGAGAAAGGGTTTAGCGTCGTTTCTTCTAAATACATTTTTAAAACCGATGGAACTCTTTGTATTCTCGACAAATTAGGACAACCACACAATCACTTGTCGTAGAACACGTCCGCTTTCGTGTTTCCCTTCCGGATAAATCAATTCTAAAAAAAAGTAAACCTTCCCTTTTGAGAGACAATATCAGAAGTTAAGAATTTCAATTTCCACCGAGAATAATGAACGAAAAATATTTCCTCCCACCATTTTATACTTTTTTTAAAAATTAGATTCGCCTGCCAACCCTCATTCTTTGCGTGAATTGCTTTGATGTGAATTTAAAGGGTTTGAGCGAAAGCGGTCAGGCGGCGGTGCCCTCAACATCATTCCTCTCTCGCAGTCAAAAAGTTAAAGTCCCTCCGATCATTTTCCACTCTTGTTCACGAAAATACTGTATTGCTCTGCGGCTCGCACACTTTAAAAGTCACTTTGCCGCTTGTTCTTGAGTTTCAGCCGAAAGTTTTGAAAACGGTCGCTGGCAGCATCGTAACTTCATTTCTCCAACTACCGCCACCACCTGAAATATTTTGCAGTTACACATGAGCTCTCACCCCAAACTTATACCGGAGTGCTTGCGTAAATTACGCGTCACGCGGAGGAAATTAGAACGTTGGAACACGTGCACCTAGGAATACGTGCCACCAATTTAATACTGTTTTAATTGCTGAAAATATTTCTGCAGTTGCGATTTAAATAAAGATAAATGTCTAAACGTCATCATTAATGCGTTAGTGAATTTTATGTTTTAATCATTTATTATAACACCAAAAGCAGCAGAAAGACCTTTTAACATTGGCGGATATAACATATACACAGTTCACAACAAAGTGTTACGAAAAAATTTGAAACAAAACACTCATAGACACAGTTTACGCCACGATGGCATTTAAGGAGAGATTTGAGGGGAAAAAGTAAAGAGAGGGATTTTTTCTGAAATGCAATGAAATACGCAGAGGTTTCTCATCCCTTTAATATTATAACGATGCTTAATCTTGTGAATGAGAAGATTATGATTGGCCTGAAGAAGTCCAAGGCCTTAGAAAACTTAATTTAGCAGATATAAAATTGGGAATCACGCTCAAAGGCAGAAGTACTCGTAATGTGATCGTGAAGGATACCAAGATTAGTGGCACATGTATCTCTGGGTAGAAAACCATGTTGGTAGGGTGTGATTTAGTAAGATAGATAGGTAGTCGTCTTTATTTTGGGGCGAGATTGAGACTATGGAGTCTCTTCTGCCACCCAACCTTAAGGGAGGGTGGACCGTAAGGAGGGTGTGGTGTGGGAGGCAATTATGAATAATGCGTTCAAATATTTTTTATGAATGGGTAATATTGATATCTGACGGTAGTTATAATTCTTATATTTATTGTCCGATTTAAAACGAATGTAACATTGGAATATTTACAAGCCATTGTACATTGGGAAGGGAAAGAAGCGAAATGGAAATACTTGTTTAAAAGACTAATGATGGGTAAACAGAGTGAGTTAGCTTGGGTTGGAGAAGGCAGCTAATTCTGTCGGAGCCAGTGGATTTTGCTGGGGGTAAGGAAGTCAGATAGTTTTAAACTTTATAAGAAGTAGCTGAATTTTGAGACAACCGACTCTGTCATCGAAACGTTGGTAGCTATGGAAACACTAACCTAGTGGGAGACCCAAGATGATTTCACTAGTAAGAAAATTTGTCCAATTTCACAGATATTGGGGTTCGTTAGGACTTATTTTTTGAGTTGATTAGAGACCAAAACCTTTTTGAGCTATCACAAATCTCGTAGCTTATACCTTGACTGTATTTCATGTAATCACGCCGTAAGACAATATAAGGTCATCCATAGCTCCGTGCATGAGGTCGTAAAATACTTCAAACCCCTCTGGGGTAACACTCCAGGAAGTCCCAGGGAAGGAGCCGGTTAATGGCAGGTCGCTTTGCTCCAGGCTCTCAGCCCTCGGGTGGTTGGTGGGGTTGCCAAACGTGAAATGGAGGTAAAAATATTTTAAAGGGAACATTCGAGTAATTCATGGTCAAAACCTGGGCAACGGGAGAGAGACGGATTGTGGATAGTTTATAAAGGATAAAAAAAGATGATAAAGAAAGTCCAGCGTTGTAGGATTACTAGTGGGACTTATGTTGCATGCTCAAAACTGAGCCCGTTTATAAATTCCTCAGCCGAAAAAATGTCAGCTGGTGTAAGTGCTGGCCTCTGTGGTCGAATACCTGCAAGTGGAAAGATTTAAGTCGCCAATCAAAATCTCATTGCCTAGAGAGCGGACACGAATGACCGATTCAAAACACTATTCAAGCGTATAAAAAATAATTAAAATAAAAAACAAACCGATTCAAGGCATAAAAATGCTATCAAAATTTACCGATAAAAACTATCGAACTAATATCTTAGACGTGATCTAAGAAATATTGTTTCCTTTTAAGAGAATTTCACAGTTTGTTCCAAGATCAGCACAAAGGGTGACGGGAATATTTTAATTAATGGTCGGCAGAACGCCATCACCACGCGAGTCGCGATCGCGGCAAAAGGCTTGGTGGGTGGAACTCAGGATCTGATTAAGAGATCTAAGAGTTTTGTCTCCGCGATCGCGATTACATCAAATGAGGAAAGGTCAGTAACGTGAACGGAGCAATGAGAATGAAATAATTTCTGAAAAATCCTCAAATTTTAACAGAAGAACGTAGAAACTGATGCAGGGCTGATGTTTGCGTCGTCATCAAGGAGGATAAGGCATTTACAAGCTGGGGCGAAGCTCCCGTTCCTCCCAGGCAATAGCAAAGGGGAACCCGGCACAAGGCACGAGTTAAGTCATGGAATATCAAGAGTTCAATCATGGAATATCTCGATCAAGTCAGCTCAATCTTGAAATATCTCGATTCTCAGAATTTACGTACAAAAAATCAACACGGTTTCCTAAAGGGTAAATAAATCTTACGGGACCCTACTGGAACTTGCCGTTCGTGGTATTTTAGTTTCGGGTGAAAATAAATTTCAGGACGATGCAATCTCTAGATTTTAAAAAGGCATTCAACTAAGTCCCTCATAGGAAGCTGCTTCAAAAGTTGGGAGGCTACGGGGTTGATAAACGTGTAATAGACTGGATAATAACGTTTTGATGAGCCGCGCGCAAAGGGTCATAATAGACGGAGTGTCATAGCACACAATTAGCGTAACATCGGGTGTCCCACAAGGAAGTGTTTTCAGTCCGCTATTTTTCCTCTTACACATTAATAACATCGGATCTCAGATATCCAGTAAACTTCGTCTATTTGCAGAAGGTGGCGTGATACATGGGGAAATTTCCAGTCATGAAAATAGAGTATCATTAGGTAACGGCCTAAATGCAATCTAAAAGTGGTACGAGACATTGGATCTAGAATTAAATTTGAATAAATATTTCGATAAATATTTCGAGGAAAAGTATTTCACCCGAAAATACACATTACAGGAACCAATATGACAAACGTAGAATCGGTAAAATACTTAGGTGTAACAAGAACTACGGATATGTCTAGGGGAAAACGCGTTCGCGTAATTTGCGGAATAGCTACTAAAAAGTTAGGATTCATACAAAGAATATTTGGGAACTGTAATGAAAGGGCCAAAGAGCTTTGTTATTTCACGTTGGTTAGGCCCCACCTTGAGTATGTTGCAAGAGTACGGGATTCTCACGAAGTAGGCTTAATTTTGAAATTAGATCGAGTGCAATGCAGAGCAGCTAGGTTTGTGAAAAGTTGTCTTGAGCAAGGTATAGCAGTGTCATGACGCTATTGGAAGAATTAGGATGGAAGCCTCCAGTTGACCTTAGGCTTAAATACAGGCTAAATTTTCTGTGTAAATTTAAGGCAAGTTACTTATCTGAGGATGTTAAAGACTTATTATAGGGCCCGACATACTATGGTAAATCAGATTACTAACGTAAAATTAGGGATATTTATTGTAGAACGGATGGATTTAAAATTTCCTCATTTCCTCGTAACATTAGAGATAAAAATAGATGTGACAGTGATCGCGTAGGAGGCAATAATTGCTAGTGTACGATATCTATTTGTTCGTATCCTGCATGCTACTTCCTGCATTTTCTTCTTTTTATCTGATAGACCCATCATACGTATGTTGCTATTGAATGTTTTTGCATGTAAGTACTTTCTTCCGTGTGATTGACATTTTTCGAGTGCATATAATATTTTTATAGAGGTAATATGATTGCGATTGTGCATGTGGTGACCAAACACCATCCGCCTTACGCCCTAACGGCGGCTTGCAGGGTATTGTGTTGATATAGAGATTCAAATATAGAGTTATTTTTCCATAGGGTTACCTGAGGGTTTTTAAATCAAACCCTTGCATGACTGCACTTTTGTCTTTAATATTTCCACTTCCATTTTCTAATATTGGATTTCACCACGCCATGGTAGCCAATTTTCCTTAACTCTTTCGTTTCATTCTGTCAGGCTTTTGATTTCAGTCAGATTCATTTCCAAGGATTCAGATGAATTGGTTGATAATTTGTGTTTCAATGAGTTGAACTCTGAATTTTGATCGACGCCAATATGTCTAGGTAGCATTTAATTTTACCGTTAAATTTATTGCAGCAAAATTTTTCTATTTTGAATTCTTATTTCTTGACTGAAAAATGAAAATTTTATGACGAATAATTAACTATGATTAACCTCATGAGGAATTAAGTGACAATTTCAAGTCTCTGAATAAAGCACTCTTTGCTTTAATCTTAAAATCTCCAAACTTATATAATGGATGCATTTTATCATATAAGTATGATAATGAAACTCTATTCTGTGGTCACGATTCATTTCCCAGGATTCCGCTGTTGGTGGTACTCTCTCTCTCTCATTAATTTTCTTTGTGGACCTGTTAGAAGTTGCAATTAAAAGGAAAGAATTATCAAGCTTGTATTTGGAGCAAACGAGCGCAAAAGTAAAGCACTAAACAAAGCGAGCGCAGTTAATGCTTATGTTTACCTTGAAACTTGGAAGAATTTATGGAGTGCAATGCAGGGCAAATAGAGACTGGTTTTCTTAGCAAAGGCATCCGTATGTTCATCACAAAGCGCCAACAACATTCGTGCGGGCACATAGATTTGCGGATAATAGTGTTAAAATTTGTTGCTCTAACAATGCATCCCGTAAACCTCGGCTGGTGATTAGTGCAATCGTATATAAATACTTTAACCGGCCAGAGGGGAGCTAATAGTTTTGAGGAGGTTATAATGACTCCTGGAGGTGTGAACACACAAATTTTGGTATCAAATCTTTGAAAAGGAATTATATAATTTTCCTGTGGTAGGAGGTATGTCTTAAACACCTATTGGATAGTGAAAAAAGCAAAAAAAAATTGGCATTACAATAATGCTGAAATATAATTAATTATGTGTCCATCTGAAAAAAAAGTTTGTTTGGGGACATATCACACAAAGACGGTGTATAATAATGGATTCTAATTTTTTGTATAAAAAGGTTAAAAATAAGCTAAGTAACGTACGCTAGGTCCAATTACGATATTCTTTTTTATATAAATATTTGCGATAAAAAAACTCGATTGAAAGAGAAATGTTCTTTCAGGTACAGATTGCGGCACGCGTTTCCATCCAATCATTCATTCACTTCAATGAGGATCGATAATTAAACTTTCGCATTCTTTCTCCAGCCATATTACCATTCACCAACGTATGTTATGATGAATGTCGAAAGCTAAGCAGAAGCTGCGGATAACTGCTATTTGTATTGCGAAATTTGATATTCTCGTATCAATTCTTGAAGAGACAACTTTTTAAGTGCATCAATCTGTTTTTCTTCGAAATTCAGAGTTCTTCAGGCCTGGCGAAATCAAATCGTACTTGCCCATAGCGTCCTTGTGTCCACAGATGAAACCGTGATGAATAATCTGCTCACCTACATAAATCTACCTAAACTACGAATGAAACCCAACTACAGATGAATGGATAAATTGGTACGGCGGTGCCTGGCATATCTGCTATTATTAGTGTATGTTTTATAGACATTCTAAACCTAATTCTATATTTATTGTCACAAGTTTGATGGCTCTACGATCAGCTGTTTGGGTCTGTGCCGCCAGAATAAAAAAAAGATAAAATGGAGAATGATACGGACAATAGAAACCGCAGAGCATATTAATAAGGAAATAAAGTTAGAAATTGAGTAAAATTTGTATGAATGCTAGTTTTTATTTTCTCAGCCAGAGATCATTTTCCTTATCTGTCAGAATTTTTCTGGATGACCCGGATATTACCCTGGTGTCAGAGTAAGAAAACGGGACAATGAATTTATCATTCATAAGAGAGGGTGCAAAAGGTTTTACACCTTTCTCAAAACTTATGGATAATACCGACGCTGAGCTCCTATACAAAAAAGGCATTCTATTCTCATATTTTCTTCTGGAGCAGGCAATAAATGAAGATGCTTTATTGCCAATTTTATTTCTTGTATAATTTATTAAAATATTTATATTTCTCCTATTGTTCCTTGACTTCAGTGGTAAAAGTATACTATCGTTGTCGGAGGTATTTGGATTAAAGAGAGTATAATTTTTATCTCGCCAAAACCTGATCATGTTCTGAGAAATAAATGGTCGTTTCAAATTTATAATTTTTATTTTATTGTTTGATTTTGCATTCATACGACATACGTACATGAAATATTAAACAAATGAAAGTGTACTGATTTTAAATAGAATTATCCGATACGAAAGTATAAACATTTATCATCTGATTGTCGTACATAAATTGCCTGAAAGTACTTTCCTGTCGGTTGGCATGGGATGGAAGGAGGGATTTCATGAAGCGAGGGACCACGCAGTCACCACACAAGCTTTATTACGATAATCGCGGAAAATACGAATAAAATACGTTCTAGCGCTCGAGTATATGTGAGAGGATGACAACCACGGTACCACTTATAAATTCATGATTTGGGCTGAATTGGGTTGGCTTGAAATTTTTGACGATTTGATATATTGAGGAAAGGACCTAGGCCAGTTAAAACGACAGCACTTGCAGTTTAACTCAAGGAAAGATAATTAACCCATTATTATGATCTATTGACTAATAAATCCTTAAATGCAACCTTTAAACGGAATAACAACGAAATTAAATTTTCTCTTCCCATTATTTTTATGTGCAAGAGGCTTTTTTTAACGAATTACACCTTTCATAGTGTACACTTATAATATCTACGGGATGAAAATTAGAGATATAATTAAACAGCTTACCCTTTGTATTTTAAGTTATCACGTCATAACATCATTTAGGTTTTTATGATATCATCAATTATCACTTCATAGCTTTTTACTAAAACGCATATTCTGCCATGGGCTTTTTCTTATAAACCTTGTATTTTTTTTGCCTTTTATCGTTTCCTCACATCCCACGAAATGGGTATTTTAACGCAGTCAGTGGTGCCAATCTGATTCATAATGTCAGCTACCTTTTAGTCCTTTTAAAGTACTGTTTTTTTTGCATGCCTACCAATCAGCGTAACTTTGGAGAATCTACAGTGACAGACATTTATAACCTAGCATGCGGATGAACACCCGCTATTCCGATTTTTCACCGCCAATTTATTAATGATGCCAAGTAATCCCTACAAATAGCCAAATTGCGGCACCAAAAGAGCAAGGCAAACAGGTTATCATTGCAGTTTGGAAGATGCCTTTGGTTCCTGCATAACTAAGTTATAGTAAGCTTTTAATATTTTCTAAAGGTCATCTTTCGGTCTAAACCAATTTCGCGGAAGACACTAAAATAGTCATTCAATTACAAGATCACCAGATTTCGTTTCTGAGCTTTAAACTTCAAACGGACGAGGTACTGATGTAACATCTCAACTGAGTAGCTAATGTACTTGTCGCACGAGGGGGAATAGTGACTCTTGAACTAATTGGACCTGTGTGCGATGCGCTTTGACTTGTGAAGATGTGAGGACCTTAGAAGGCATAGGAGAACACTCTGCACATAATGATGTGCCATGAAGTTTTTAACTCCTGAAATGAGATTCAAAGTAGAATATTAGGTTGAATACAAGTCTTGCTCGCAGATTAATGTCTCATGGGACAGAGTAGAACAAAGTTCTTTTTATCAGGTAGAACTGCGTAACGTATAAGTCTTATGGTGCTCCCTATATACAAACTCACCTTGCTAAATAAGGCACACTGCTCACACATAACTATTATGACAAGTAAGTCAAAGAACCAATGCCCAGTGTCCACTTGTATCTGAACCTGAAAAATAGGGGTACTACTTGTTATCGTGTCTAACGACGCTATTTCGATGGGCTTGTCGCTATCCATAACACATAGAAATTGAAGAAAGCCGTTTTTAATAAAAGACAAAACGTTGGTTACGAGTAAGTAACCAATTGATGTCAAAAGAAAATGCTCACCAAGCACTAGATTAACTCCAAAATGTGTTGACTGTTAAGATATTTATGCTAATTTCCCTGGGAAAAGATAATTTGCACGTCTTCCCATTAAAAAATGTGAATCAAATCACAAATAATAATTATTTAGTAGAAAGCGGAAATAAAATTGCCGGCGAACAACTCCGGAGCGGTCCAATCTTTGGGAATTATACAATTTGCAATGTTGCAACGGATATTTTTCCTGTACAAGTTCTAAAGTCATGTTATTTGTGAGAATGGATATATAAGCCACGTGAAGTTTTATGGTCTTTTGCGGTTAAGAAGAACACTCAAAGGAAGAAAAGACAGTCGAATATAAATAGTGGTTTGACCAAATTTCTCATTGAAATGTTTTGTATTCATGCCTGGAATTAAGGGAGAAACATATGAAAATGGATGGTATTATAGGGAAAAGAAATGTTTAAATCACTTGACATTAAACAGAACTTGGGTAGATAGAAACAGAACTTTTGAATTTCAGACTCTTCCACTTGATATTTATTTTACAAATGTAATAATAATACCAGTCGGTTATATCGAACCATTATTATTACGTTTTAACTAACGGCAGAAACATCCTGAATACGGCTTTCCAATGAAATATTTGCCAGTTGCTATTCCTAACCTACTCAATACAGTCCGATCATTGCAAAGAATCATGTTTAAGTAGAGTTAGCTACTGATTACGGAGTCGCCAGTATGAATGACTGGCACTCAAGGTGGAGAAGGAATTGAACCCATAAGAATCTCAGTTTTACTAGAAGAGGCTACTATTTCCAATTTTCAAGATATCGCATAAAATGCATGCGATCATGGGACCCAGACTTATGTTCTTCCTCATCCCTATAAATGTTCTCAAAGTAGTTTCCTTTTCGTGATAACGATTTTGTATTTGGAAAGGGAAATATTATTATTTTAATTGGTAAAGGAGGACGTAGAATAGAGAGATATAATTATAGATAAAAGTGGACGGCATAAACATGAAAATGGAGATATTTCCGCAGTCGACTTAAGTTGCTCGTAAAGTTACGAAACCGAGAACTAAAATTTCTTATCTTAGGAGATCATTTCTCAAAAATACTGCCGGAGCACAAAACCTAGTACATTGATGAGATTCGGTAACAGAACGAGACAGAAGATTGAGATGATATTTTTTCAATAGTGATGCGGGATAAGAATTATATTCATGGGAGAAGTTTTCATATTTGATCATAGGTAACATACTCGTACCTACTATGCATAATTCAGGAAATTCTTGTCATAATCCGTTCCTTATCCCGACTTAGCATTAAACAATATAAATGCAGCATTCTCATTAGGTAGTTTACCGTTGAAGGTAGGTTTTGGATTGACTCAAAATGAAAAACCCTCGCATAACGAGGTACAACTTGACATTTGACACGAAATTTATAAATAATTATTCAATTCCACATATTTTTTATCTCCATTCATCTCGTCCAACATGTCTATCTTTTTCTTCCCCCTACCTCGTCTAACTTTATCCCCTCCATCAGAGTCTTCAACTTCCCACTGCCAATCAATATACTTTGCATTCATCTTTCCAGTCTCCTTTAGATTTCTCCCAACAAATCTCTCTCCTCCCCCACTACGCCCAGCACTTCCTCCTTTTTCTTCCTTTCTGTCCAGTTTACTTTCACCATCCTTCTCCACACACACATTTGAAAAACCTCCAACCTTTACCTATTACCTTGCAACGGCTATGTTTCCACGCCGCAAAAAATTATACTCCACATGAAAGTTATCACTAATCTATTCTTAATACCCTTAGGCAATGTGTCTACTATCAATCCCCGTCTAGTAAGAACTTCTTCAAACCTAACAGTTTCAGGCTTAACTTTGTGGAATTCTTTCATGGTGAGGGTGAAAGAAAGAGAAAAAACAACTTTGCACTTCCACACACTTATTTAATGTAACACGACCATGGTTTCGATGCTGCGCATCATCTTCACCTGAAGATGATGCGCAGCATCGAAACCATGGTCGTGTTACATTAAATAAGTGTGTGGAAATGCAAAGTTGTTTTTTCTCTTTCTTTCACCCTCACCAAGAACTTCTTCTTTAGACTCAATGAATTCTTATATCTATACTACTTTGACCATCTTAGTCAAAAAACTCAAAGATTGGTCAACGTTTCGATCTACTCTGTTTTATAGCCTCCTATTGTAACGTTCAACCTAGCTTTCCCATTTCTCAAAAATCTCAAAAACTATGTTTTATATATATTCCTATCCTTAACCTCTCACAGTTACTTTCTATTGCGCTCAGTAATGATTTCAACCCCTTGCTCGACCGATTAACTATAGTATAGTCATCCACTCCTTATTGATTTTGTACATTCTCCACCGACTTTATATCCTATATTCAGTTCTTACCAAATCACTTTTGCCATGTTGCGAAGCACCGTGATAATGGACACACATGCCTTACACCTCTTTGTAACACTTCCTGACTCTCCATTTGCCACGCACACCTGATCCAACTTGAAACATGGAGAGATTTCGGATAAATCGTGTATCTCTTGTCTTCTGTAATACATTGAATACAAATATTAACTAATTTTTGCCGAAGAATATCTATTAACTTTTCATGTAATCATGAAGTTATCGATCACATAACTTGTATCATTATCATTTATCGGCCTCACTCCCTCATTTAGATTATCCCACACAATTTTCAGCCGCATGTTCACGAATAAACATTATGATATTTCTATTTGGCGAGTTATACGATCAACAATAACGATATTAAATTTCAAATCGATGAGTTCGGCAGTTTATTTGAAACAGATAAGGCAGAAGTCCAACAAAAATATTAATTAATTCTAACATATTTATTTCAATGAATAAATTTCATCCAATGAGCAATTTATTTTGAGTAAATATTTACGAAGACAAACAAATACTTAACAATGTCACAAGACAAATATTTACTAATGGCATTTATCATTCTTCTATTAATGTTTTACTTAATATTTTTATCCCCATCCACATACTAATTATTTACTTAATAGCATGGATGGACTTAAAGAAGGATGTAACCTTGAGTATTTGCTGCGTAATATCAAAGCTTTCATAATATTGACCGCCGATGGGAGACTGTCCTAAACCTCACTATATCGAAGCAAGGTACATCAAGGCAGGGGATATCAGATATATCAATATATGCTGGGGAGTATCATTTGCTTTAATGGATTCCATGTATCTATTATACGCGACGGATAAGATAAACACGCACAAAATAATCTCGCCTCAAGAATTTAAGTCTCGAACGCCGTCATATTGGATTCAATGCATTGGAAAGCATTCACAGTCCGCTAAAAACCATCGTTTCACAAGTCGCGAGTATCGGATGTGATGAGGCCACCAGAGCCGCCATTTTCAGCATTCAAATATTGGTCGACTCCCCGTCGCCATTTGCGCATCACTCGTCTCCCTGGTTTGCCTGCGTGGTTCCTCGCCGTGCTCTCCAAGGCATGGCACGCCCGCAGAGATCCGCGCGCACATACCTGCATGTTTCTCCGCTGAACTGGGTGCGTTTGGTAAATTGGGTGCCGTCCGCTCCGCTGGCTGCCATGACCAAACTGTATCCCAAGGAGAAGCGAGGTCGCTCGATTCCGCATGACCGAAGCGTAATCGATGGCCGAAATCGGGGACTTTACAGGTGTTTATCTCCAGCCTCCTGAACTGCAACGCGTCGTCTCACGCTGCGAACAGGATAAAATGTACGCGATGAGAAGAGAATTGTAACTTTGCCTGATATGACTCTGATGTAAAATACAGCTAATATTTGAAAAGTGATGCGAAATTTACTTTTGATCATGGAAGGAATACTACTGCTGTTGAAGATTTAAACTTGTGGTTACTTATGGCTTATATTATTACTATAGAAAACTATTTATGCCGAATAAGTCAGAGCAAGCCATTAAAGTGTAGTTTTCTCTGTAAATGTTATCATTCCTAATTAATGTGGTAAATTATATAACCTATCATTCAATAAGTCCCGGGTATCGTTCAATAAGTCCCGAGACTAACTAAAAAAATAATATGTTTCGCAAAATTCATTTTTATTCATCAATATAATCACCTTCAAGAGCTATACAATCGTTCCAACGCTTTTCTGACTTTTCGATACCATGCTTGTAAAACGATTTGGTCCTCGAAATAAGCTTCAGTTGCAGCGATATCGTTCTCTTCCGAGCCAAATCGTTTTCCCTGGAGCATTTTTTGAGATCAGCAAACAGCCCGTAGTCGCTGGGGGCTAGATCTGGAGAGTGCCAGTAAGGTGGGTGGGGAAGCAGATTGAATCCCAACACGTTCAATTTGGCCATTGTTCTTATTAAATTGTTGCTCGGTGCATTGTCTTGATGAAAGATGATTTTTTTCTTCTTCATGTGCGGTCATTTTTGCGCTTTTGTCCTTCAAAAGCAAAAAGTTATTACTCAATGTAATAGTGGATTATGATAGATTTTCCCTTTTTCAAGGTAGTCGATGTGAATTACGTATGCTTTGCGCATTCCAAAATAATATCCCGTTAAATAAGTCCCGGGACTTATTGAACGATGAGTAGATGTGTATATTTTTATACACACACACATAAAACCTCAAACACAGTAATCAACTCGAAGGTCGGTTTGGTCGGTGATGGTAGAGTTCACCCAGTACTAAGCCCTATACGGCGTGTGAAAATTCACACATCAGGGTAGGGGGGCTTCCTTTCTCTGTGCCGGTTATGGTTACCCAGGAAGACCTGGTACCCGAAAAATCACTTTAGCTTGGGTGGAGCTGCAGGTGCCCAGAGTGCCTTGCCTGGGAATCGAACCCGGGACCCTCCGGTCAGCAGTCTTTGAAACACTGCACAGTGAGTTTATAATACTTGCAAGTCGAAGTGAGAAGTGAGTGTGTTGTAGTGACGATTACCCTTCAGTACGCTGAAGAGGGCTACTTTGTGGCCGAAATACGCGTATTCGTATTCACCTTTCTTATCCTCTCCTTTTTTACCTTTTACCCCTTTTACCTACCTCATTATCCTTTTTTACCTTTTACCCCTTCTTGACTTGTGGCGCTAGCCAACTAATTTCAATTTTACTTTGTTTAGAAAGGTAAACTATTTACGGCTATTGGAGTTTCACATTTATTATATATTACTAGCCGTAAGAGCTCATTTCTATCAATATGCATCAAATTATGTTTTATAATTTGTTCTACGATAATAGCACATTCATCTAGATTTGCATTATTAAGGGCAGTGTCCTTTGCCTCACGTTCCGCGGCGGCTTATGCAGGGTGTAGCGTATACGTATATAAATTAAATTTCACTCTCTTTTATTAGTATGTCTTTACATTACATATTAATAAAAAATTGTAAATAGAAGTCACAAATTGTTATTTATTAGTTAGTGTTGCGTAGTCGTTATTGTACGAGTGTATTGTGTATTCTATAACTACTTAACACCCTGCGGGTCGTCGTAAGGGCGTGTGGCAGGGGATGGTAGGTCACCAGCCATTCTACACACGTTCACTCTCTTTCCTCATGCACCTTGTACCCCGCGATCCACCCAAAATGCGCGTGGAAACGGTGCAATCGAATGCCAATCACACAACATGTTTACATATATTACATGGTTAGCAGCTTTTCCCATTCCTACTCAAATAAGAGAAGAAAAAAAACAATAACAGAGGGCAGGCACACATGCAATTGAGACATATATTACTGCTGGTAATTGTATCGTTGCTCGTAGTGCTTCCGCGCATGCGTCCCACGTTCTCTGGCGCCAATCAGCTATATCCTACGGAGTTCCTCGTCGGCAAAATTCACCTCAGCTGTTTGAGCATTACGCAAACATTCGCAAAAAACCCTTCCACGGCGTTGTCAGGAACGGAGTGAGACACCATTTAAGAAACCATTTCTGACTAATGCCAGGAAAATAATTTGACTCGTCCCTTGTAAACAAGAGGGCAATCAAACAAATAAATAAAACTGAAGGTTGACATTCCGTTTGCTACCATGTGAAAAAATAATCTATGATAAGAATGTAAAAATGGCCTACATAACATGTGCTTCCAAATTGCTTTATATTTTTAAATAACGACATAACAATCATATTCTTCGAATTCACGCTAAACATGGACGATTTCCGCGCATTTAATAACAAGGCATACTCCGGAGGGACATTTGAGTTCCTGAATGTGAAATTTTCAATTCGGCAACGACAGCTACTTATCAATAATGGGAGGATGCTGGGATCGTGGTCAATCCGTTTACTCGATATATATTCCGTATCCAAGGGTTTATTGACACTATTATTTGCATTTTGACATCTGCATAAATACCCCGCGAATAACCAAAAAGGTGTGTGGCAGGGGATGCAAGCACAGGGTGGGAAGTGTGAGTGATAAGGGAGGATATAGGAGAGGAAGGAAAAAGAGAAAAATATTCACTAAAAACTATCAAATAGCGTGCAAGTTTGTACAAATTCTGGAGGAAGACTTAATTCATAGGAAGTGTTGATGCACTTAATAAATTAGGTGTTTGTTATGCGAAAAAGACATTAAAATTAACCCATATCACTTATACGATAGGCCTACACCAAAGCAAGGCAGGTCATGCAGAAAAGCATTTGAAGCATCTGTGACGAGGTGAATTTATTGCGCAATAATGCAGCACAATAGAATACACTTGTCAGGAATATGAAGTTTCCTTTCGTTGGATATTAATAGACTTTATTTAACAGAGCCAATTTTTTATTTTTTCCGAAAACTAAGGGTAGGCATCAATGAAAAAAGCTTCATTAAAGTAATGGAAATTATTAAAAATAAAAGGCACCGGGGAATAATTTTGAGGGCGGAATGAATGGCACGATGGCCTCGGGTCGGATGCCAGCCTGAGTGGAATCTGGTCATCGCGAGTTCGGCCTGGGACTGTCTCGGACGACCAATGTTAAAACTCTTATTTCACATCCGCCAACTCGCAGTAGAAAATATTGAAGATGGAAATTCGAGCGAATAGCGAGAAAACAAATTCGCTTTCGTTCTACGAATAAGTTGTTTACACACACAACTGTAAATGACGTGGATGCTTAAGGAGGAGCAGAAAGTAGTGCAGGTTTGGGGGAAAATATCCTAAGAAGCGCCAAATCCTCAATCAAATCTTACATTACATCTACATCTACATCTACATAATACCCCGCAAGCCGCCGCAAGGGCGTGTGGCGGGGGGTGTTAGGTCACTAACCGTAAAAAGGAAAAATACCACATGCAAAAAAAACACGGAAAATTACACCCACAGCAGCGCACACACTCATGCAAAAATCCCTTCATCCAATACTCATGCAAACACATATACCGCAAAACATCTAAAAAACTGCACCCCATGATGCAGCACGAAAGCCATCCTACAACACGGAAGTCAGGACACAACAAGCAAGAAATTGAAACACCACATGAAAATGCACCACGAAACACTCTACCCCCAAAGAGTCTGTAAAAGGCAGGGAATGCGACCCAACGTTGCAGGTAGCAGGAATTTGCCCCCGCGGAGAGGGACGAGGGATTGAAAGGGAAACTTACAAACAGATGAACAGAACATATATGAGGTCATTCGGAAAGAATGGGTTATTATAGCAAAACACATAAGGTTAGTGGAAGAGCATGCATTTAAATACAACTAATTATTTTTTATACGCTGAGGGTGGCAAGTGGAATTTTTGCTATCTATAACCCTGCAGTTGCTATCCCGTATTAATTAACGCATTAACGCACATTAAAATTTATTTCACGGACAGTTGTCCTTAAGGGGTGACTCTTCGTGCCTCATTACAATTTCACGAAGGCAATTTCGACGCACTCGTCCTTAAAAGTGGACTTCATACGCACACTTGCATATGAAGAAATATAGTATGTAAAAAAATATGTCGTCAAATGCTCGCTTATATTATTATTAATTATTTAAAATTCAATTATTCATTATGATTAATATGCTCTAATAATAATAGACAATTAGGTCTCTGACGCAAAGATATAAACTTCTCGCCAGTTCTAAAGAATCAGATCTTGGACTTCTGTGGGATCCAGCATGCATTGGACAGATTTAGCAGGTATTTTAAGGTGTGAATTTTCTGAAACATTAGTGTTTCAATGGAGTACTTTCAGTTATTTTTGATAAAATCACTTTAAATTATATTTTCGTTGTTGTTTCTTTTTTATTTGCGTCAAAATAATTTATTTTGCACACAACTCTATGTTAAAAAGTAGGCATGCCAACTGAAAGGTGTTGATGCATGTGTACATAATACATTATATAATTTTTCATTGACAAAAATATTCTGCATTTTTCAATGGCAAGCTAAAAATAATCTCGTATGGCTCAAGTACAAAATGTGTTTTCCGAGTCCCAAGTATCGATAAAAAACTAATTGGAGGGGAAATTCTTCCCCCCCCCCAATGCTTTAAACACTTTCCGCACACAAATTTTGCAACATGTTACATAAATAGCTAAAGCGTACCTTTATATTACGCGGATCAGGTGACCGCAAATGGCTCGATTGCGAGGACATCTCTTGGTGCTGTTGATATCGAGAGCGTGGCTAGTGATTTCAGGTCGATTACGGTGTGGTTTTGAAAGATCAGCAATGACCCTTCCAAGGACTCGTTTTTTATTAAGGATCATATCATTCCATCAATTGAGTACCTGACCGTCAGATTGAGCAAGCCATTTGTTTCTCAACAAAACATAAATACCCCATTGATAAATACTGGTACTAAAAATTGAAAATTCTGCTCATTCCACTCCGATTCAGTAATAGAAATCTGGAACAATAAAATCCTTGCACGTTTACCTCCCAGGGACTCGGAGGAGTAGAAATAAGATCGGCATCGTACTAAGTTAAGTACGCAGGATCATAACATTGGGTTCAGACCTAGCAAGAGGCAAATATGTAACAAAAACATGTCGGGTGCATCATTAAGGGAGATAGGGTTCATAAAGGTAAATTCCAAGAAACTGCGGGATATGCCGCTACAGTAACTTTTAGAGGAGTCATCCGCTGATACGAGTATGCATTCCATCGTTGCATGCCCCCGAATGCATTTCACTGCAAAGATTTCAGAGTGTAAAAATCATTCGCCTTGACCGGGATTCGAACCCGGATCTCATCTCATCTGCACCTATAAAATACCCCGCAAGCCGCCGCAAGGGTGTGCGGCGGGGGGTGTTAAGTCACCACCCGTAAAAGATAACAAAACCAAATGCAAAATCTACACATAAATGAAAAACTATACCCGCAGTGGCGTATACATTCATGCAAAAATCCTTTCAAATTACACGCATGCAAATGCATATAATATGAACTGATAAACAATTGCACCTTAAGATGCAGTAAATATTTAATCCAATGACGTGGAAGCCAGAATTTTAGAAGTAAGAAGACGAAATTCCACTATCACATGGACGTGCAACTCACAACGGATCCCTCGATGCCCGGAAAATATTCAGAGTTTAAAAGGACGCCTCGATAATTTAACGAGCTAAAGCACTCGACGGATATCGAGGAATCCTGGTTCGAATCCCGGGCAAGGCGAATGATTTTTCCACTCAAAAATTATTGCATTGAAATCTCATCAAGGGAATCGTGGGGAAACATTCGAATGGTCAAAGTTGAGGAGAGGTGTTATTTTGTGTTGGTCTTAAAACTAACCTTGAATACTTGTCAAGTGCTTTGGACGCCGAGCAGTACTTAAGATAGGAATTAGACAAAATACAACGAAAAACTGGCCATTTCGTGGAGAATCGCTTTTTAACTAACAGACAGGGTCGAATCACTCTAGTTGGAAGGCCTAAATTGGGAGACATTGGAAACATGAAGATAACAGGGGCGACTTGACCTTGCCGAAATGTGCAAATCGAGCTGAAAGGGGAGGATTTACAGCGCCTAATTATACTATTAATGGTAAGTGAGACGACGGTATTATATTCGGGAAAATGACTCCTGGATTGATTTTCAGTGAACCCTTCCTTCATTTGAACACTCTTAGCCATTAACACAGTAGGAAACATAACTTGCTACAATTTGGCTTTCCTGAATGCCATTAATCACCAAGCAACAATTATTCTAATGCAATGCATCCTCACATCATCTACCACACGCCTTCTTTACGACTTGCGGTTTGAATAATAAATGTTCCAAAGGTAAGGAAATGGTGAAATGTTACCTACGTTATTGTAACACGTGATAAAGAGAGTAAATTAGTATTCTCCAAGGTGTAACCCGTCGCATAATTTTTCTAGCATGGCTGTTACAACGGCCCTTTGGATGGCATTTGCTTAGAGTCTTGCCGATTTAGAAAGCTCTAAAGAATAAGGAAATCCGTGTAGCGAAATGAAAAGAGACATCGAGATTTTGATTGGGAATTTGAATCAGCAAATGTAAAGTGTCGTAGAAGTGATTATAAGAAAACCTGACATGGGAACCTCATGATTCCCTAATACTTCATATCAATTCGTATTCCTGATGCCTCTAACGACTCGTGGCTATGTATTCGAACGAATGAACCAAGGAAGGAGTATTTTTCTGTTGATCGAACAATAACGCGTGGCATTAACTGGCAGGGGCGCTGGCATCGGTGTGTCGATACACAAGGATGCTATTGTGAAGAATTTTAGTAATTTGTACTTTTATCTACAAAGCGTTTCTTTCCCGGACATGCTCCACTTACTTTAGGGACAGATCCTGTACTTCCTTCATATGGTATTCATATTCATGGCCCAAGTAAAGGATGGAATTTAAGGATTAACGGTAGCAGAGGATATTACTCAGGTCTATTAGCGTTTTTCTTGATTGCCTTGGGCAAGGCGAAATGAAACTTCCTCCCGTGTGGAAAACATTCTGAAGTGGAAGGCATTCGTCCAATGGAGGAGAATGAACCGGAGTGGACGGCTTCTTCATGGTGGGGATTGTGCTTGCATGGCTGGTGACCTAGCAAACCCCTGCCACACGCCCTCGCGGTGACCTACGTGGGATTAATGTACGTGGATGTAAATGCACAAAAGTCAGGTTTTTATTGTGACCTCGTTCCAAAAAGGTTAAAAACATTTAAAATCTGCATATGAACAGCGATCTCTGCACTTTAAATGCGATGCACGTACCTTACCTGTATTATAGTTTAAATATCACGCTAATAACTCGATTCTTTCGTATTTTAATAAGACAAGTAGGTCTATAACTACACAAGAATCTTTCTCCGCAAGCCAGCGCAGGGTCGCTTGGCGGGGGGGTGTTGGTATACCAGCCCTAACATCTCCCGCCCAAACATTGTGCTCAACGGAAACTCGTATCAGTTAACATAAATATATTTCTCATGCCTCCCGCACTTTTTAATGTTTTTGGCGGCTCTGAATGTACACGGCTTGTATAAAAAAGTATCAATAACAGTTTTTTCCTAATATGTGTGCGTGAAGTGCTGCAATCAGACCGTCGGTTAAGTGTGCGTATGATCGCAAATCGTGTATGGATTTTGACATAAGATGACAGTGCACACAACATTATATTGCCGAATATTTGACGATGCGAAAGATCTGCGCAAAACTCTTCTCGAAGGTGTTTGTACGGCCGAGGACGAGAGCGGAGTCGAGTGTCTGCTTCCGAAGACGTTCGAAAAAAGGCATCGCGACGATTTCCCAACCCCCTTACACTCCCGACCTGGCACCAGCAGACTATTTCCTATTCCAAAAAGTGGAATTCTCCCTCCCTCAAAGGACACCACTACCATGGGACTCTAAGTGTCGTCCAAGAAGCTTGCACGCTTGTACCCTTAAGGACCTTCCGCCTACCAGGGAGCGTTCGAGTCGTGGAAAAGCCGCCGACGTGAAAATCTGTCGACGCAGAATGAATGTACTTTGCAGATTTTGAGACTATGTTAACGACAGAGTGTACTACACGATTTATGGCGTTTATTTTTGAACTTTCACCGAATACAAAGTCAATAATTCCATTACCTTATCGAAGGAAAATAACATAGTAGCCATCTCATATCAGGAAAAAAATTCGAAATTGCTATTTCCTAGGGTCATTTATATTTAAAAATGTGTATGCTATTAAATCTCTGTTTAAATTAGGTGGTGACAGTACAGTGATTAGGGGCCTGGGCTGCTGAGTGGAGGTCCCGGGTTCGCTTTCGGGTGATACCTCTGGAAACTTTTAGTTTCATCCAAACTGAGTGATGTTTCAGAGTATCAGTTCTTCTTTGGAAAAAATGGGCCCCCAATGGTCCCCTACCCTCATTTGTGAATTTTACGCACCGTTGGTTAAATATCAAAATAAGTGGACATTAAAATGATCTATATTACTAGATTATAAATTAGTAGGCATTTAACTGCATTATTAAATGAATGTTTTCTACCGTAGAATTTTCTCCCTCAATCCGTGTTGTTACATGATCTGTGGTTGGGTGAGAAATTGGGAAATCGAATCTTTGAGAATCGAATATCCTAAGAGCTAAATGTGATAGAAGGGAATTAAATAAATACTATTCGGGAAATGCTTCTAACAGTCGGGAATACGAGTTAAATATTGGATGTCTAAAAGTATCGAAATCTGAAATGTGTCTCTTATGCCCAGTAGATCAGTTGATATCAGTCACAAAATAAGGCACGTGGAGTAATTTCTACAAATTAGTGAAGTAAAATTGAAAATGGAGCAAACTTTCTACATAAAAGCAATTTACATGGAGAAAATGTGCCATTTGTCTTCGTGGACATAAGTTTTTGGCTCATTAGTCGATTAAATTTCCATTTCGAAATTCTTACCAGAGATCTTAATTTCGAGGCTGCTACGGGAGAAAATTAATTTTTTACTGTCGTAATTATCCCTCGCAAAGAAAGATAGGGATAAGGCTATGAATACGATTTTTGCTACGTTTCAATGTAGGATGCAACGCCTCTCGGAAAATATTGTACATAGATGAGTGACGATTTTATTTCTGACGAGGGTTATTTACGAGCAGAAATTAAACCAATTAAGCTAAAATTTAAATGAACATTTCAATGTGTAAATCAAATCGGGCACGAGAATTCTCTTCTGCTCTTAATGTCAACGAAAATGTATTCCGAACTTGAAATAATTTCATGCGTATTTCGGAAAACGGTTCATCGCAGGGGACTTCCACAGGGATGGGGGGAAGGATCTCTCGTTCCCTGAAGCGTAACCTCTGATTTCTTCTTATTTTGGCTTCAGAGAGTTGCTTCAGGCGCGTCGCAATGCGGTTGAATTCGTCGCATATTGAAAAAAAATCCTAAAACAACATTTTCACTTTTAATACTGCTCCTTACAATGCCAAGTCGGCTAATATGATATGCTGAAAGCTCGACCAACGATGCGACTTGGGATGCCCAGGATTAAAAAAAATAATGTTTTAGTAAAATTCTTTCTTTTTCATTTATATGAAGACCAAGGGTGAACGTTTTCAATTTAAAGGCCTAAATTCCAGCGTAAGTTGGACTAGACAATGTGCTCAGAGTATGGGCACTGCGAATTATTTAGTTATTATTCTCAAATTTCAAGCGCTATGAGATTTTTCTACGTTTTTTTGTGGGATTTAACATCGTGATAGCAAAAAATCTACCAAATGGAAAGATAAATTTGAATCTAGTTTTTTAATCGCCTTTGTGCCACTTTCACCAATAGGTGGAGATTGAAACTACGAAAATTAATATTGTCGCAGTTAATACAATTGCAAATATATTAATTCAAGATAAATATTCAAGTAAATTGCTGAAACGGCTTATTCAATGATTATATTAATTCTAAGTGACTAATAGAAGTACCCCGACTCTTATATAAATGTTGTTTCATAAACTACTTTCACAGTTATTATACAAACAGATAGGAATGTATGCAAATATTACCAAGCGTCACTTCTTTTTAATTTTCGTTCATTCGGTTCGTGTTATTATATACGCATTATATATGCACAAGTAATTTGCAGAAATAGCTGCATCTTTCTTTTGATGAATTTTACAAATGGTGAATGGAATCATGTGCTAAAAGGGTAAAAGACACAAAATAAAGTATAAGTTCTAATTTTTGTCATCAGTGAAACCCCTGATTAGTAGGTAATTCCCTCTTTTTGTGTAATATACACTTTAAAACATTTCCATTTAGTGTTTTCAAATTCTTTTTAAATTTATGCATGCATGAGAAGAGGCTCATACTCATTATCGGTGGGTAATATGATGAAACCCAGCATTTTTAGAGGAAATTGATTCTTATAATATTACAGAAAATGAAATGCATTGAGTTGAGGCAGAAACACCTACTTATCAAAGATCCGGATGCAAAAATGAATATTCCGATGATTTTTTATCGGATTACTACTGGAACAGTCCGATGCCTTGGTCAAATACTCAACTGATCAAATGGAGAGTTTGAGTCGGATTACCTACTCCGCAATAAAATACACATATAGGAATTGAAGATACATGTATCTCTTTTGATGGAAAATTATAGGATTGCGGTCAAATACTCTCGATTTCAATGCGGAGATGTCACCAAGTTTTTGTGCAAATTGATTAATGTCAAAGAAAATATAAGTAATTACTACGTTTGAATTCAATAATAAAATTCGAAATATTAGAGTCTACGACGAAAAAGTCGCCATCGGATATCGCGGCGTTCTGAACATTCCGGTCTGCTCTATTGATGCGCGTTAATGGACGACCCGCTCAAACCCAAAACGCCGGCGGTCGTTATGTTAATCTTTAGGTCCCGTCGTCAGGACGTCGTTATCGAGGGGCAAGCAGATATTAGGCGGATGATTAATTCGAGAGATTAAAATCCGAGGGATTTTCCTTCCAAGTGAAATTCACTGAAAATACAACTAAATTTGGAGGAAGGAAGCGTGTGGGGGGGGGGGGGTAGGGTATTGGAGCGGGCGAGTGAATTACAGCGGTGGAGGACTTAGGAGAAAAAGTCTACTCTCGACGTAAGGTTGAACACAGGTGAGGAAGAAAACATTTTTATTTTTCGAAAATCATTTTATCAACAGATTATTCTGTAACAAGGCTATGACTTCAATATCATACTTATTCTTTCCCCGTTAAAATTAGTGGTCTTCGTGTCAAAACGCATTTATATTAGCAATAAGAGCTTTCAAAGGTATTCTCCACGGACAGTGTTCTTGTACATCATCCACTTAGTGATAAGGTACATATGTACTGGACATACGAGTGTACTTCTCTAATCATACTTCCATAGACATGCGTGGTTATATACGTAATCTCTTTAAGTAGATTCATAAAAGACTCCATTTTTAGTCTTCAATTTTCCTTACTTATTATAATCAGTGCTTTCCCTATGGATGCGATGAAGTTATTGGGTGGAAGTGAAATCTCTTGCCTAACTACTTTCTTTATCTTTTCTTATCAATTGCTGAACTTCAGGTTATATTTAGTTCGCATACCTTCTTGCAGAAAGTGGATCTCTCATTTGGCATCATTTGTTGTGTCATAAGTTTGTAAAAAATAATAATGATATATTCCGATTACTATTGACAAATGGTTTCTCCTAATCCAAAATTAAGATGAAATCACAGAAACCTTTCACCTATTAATAGTGTTTTCATTTCTTCATTAAAGCTGACATATTTTCTTGTTCCTCGCATCCCTAAGTTTAAATTGATTGGCATTATAATCATCTGCTTTATGATCTAATAGTGTGAAAAAATTCTTTTCTGGATCTTTGACTTAAATGGAACAGGACAGTTAACAAATTTAACTTGGCCATTGTTCTTGAGATTATGTACCATTACGTTCTCATGAAAATCTGTTGGTATATTCGTATCAGAATGCATGCAAATGAATAGTTTGTTGATCATTACTATGGTTTCCAACTATATAAAAGTCTTCTTTAAAACCTTCATCCGTGTCGCTACAATCTTCGTCAATTTTCTCCTATTTTTTCCGTCCCGCCGCAAAGACGTTTCGTATATTCCCTCCTCTCCTTCAGTTTGTATTGCCATTTAATCCGATTTTTCCCGTTCTCCTCTCAATTTTCATTAAAGCTTATTTCCTGCACCCATCATTCAATCTGTTCGTCCACCGGGTTATTTTTAACGTTTAATAGTTCTTTACTCATTTTTGCTTATTCTTTTATGCTTTTTTAATACTCTCGTATTACTCTCGTACGCATTCTTCCATATCTTTCAGGAGCCCGTCAAGGCATCCACTAACATCACGGTGGGCCTGGGATTGGCGACATTATTAACCATATGAATTCGCTCTTCATACCGCACGAACATGCATCCCGGCACTCTCCTTGGCCGTTATTCTTATTCTTTCTCCGTTCACATATCAAACGATGTTATTCTAGAGCTGACGAACCAAATGTCTTCCCTCCAGGTTATTTCAATAGAATGAGTTTACAAATATAGTATATAGTACAATTATTTAGGTTTTCCATTTCAGATACTCCAGCGTTCCACATTTCTCAAGCTATCTAACTTTCCAAGACTTAATTATATATTTCAGTTGAATGCTACACTCTTCCGAATAGTGTTTGCTCAAAAACAAAAAGCAGAGACTAATTGAATATTTTTCTCGGGCTGTGACTGTGCCTACCGTTGCTCCTAAATATTCATCTCGGAAAAATTTAAGGCCGCTGCTCTTTTGGGTAGAATTTTGGTTGCTTTTTGTTTCCGTCTACAACTGTCTCCTAATGAAATTATCGTTTACCAGCGCATATAAGAGGCTGGATTGAGTGTGAGAAATACAGGGTTTCAATAAAATGACTGAAGAGAGAGTATGTGAGTGAGGGATTGTAATGAAATTATGGATTTCACAAGAAAATCTATTCACCCGGGATTTTTAATCAAGTAATCTAGTTTATACCTGAGATTACCCTGAGAGTATGAGATGGGGTAATCCTGTTAGAAGTAAACGGCAACTTCATGTTATGCCCCAGAAGTGTCTTCAGCGCGGGGGATGATTATCGGCAAAACGTATATATTAATTTACCCCCATTGTATACATTGCCCATCTCACCCCGTATTGTCATGAAACTTCAATTGTGTCCTTATGTTTCAACCCTTGCTTCAAGCAAATTAATTATGAGCAACTTCACACAAATACTTCATTTTATCCCATTTACTCTGCATCTCTGTCCATGGCAGGCCCTCATATCTACGTCATCATCGTGCCCCAGTCATTAGCTACTCTCATCGTCATGACAAACCGTCTAGCAAGTTTTCAATCAAACCAAAGGTATCCGGAAAACTAAACAGCCTGGAATGTCTTGACCAAATGAGTGGGAAAACTCCATATTATTTTTACGATAAAATTGAGAGCTCAGAATGTTGTCTCTTTCGGAAGAGCATCCGGTGCTTAAATTTCGCATATCGTTGAACGTTTGTTGGAAAAAAATAGAGGTAAAGGGTATTATGTTCCTGGTGATGTGTACCCGGTGATATTTTCCATCGTACGGGTCACCGTGTCGATGTTACCACCGTCCACCCATCACCATGTCTACTGACTGACATCACACTGACTACTCTTATGCCTTTCCGAATGTTACTAAACAAGTGTTTTTCTCTCTTTTGTTTAATTGTCCCTCCATCCCATTCCTACCGACTATGCAACTCACACTTACATTGCGTCCTTTCACCTTACTACCCCAATTTTTGTTTAAACACTCCAATCAATATTACAGACCGCATAGTTCAAGGTCCTTCCGTATCCTCACCTACGAAATTCAATTGCTGTTATCCACATCGGTGGCGTTTTGTCGCGCGAAGTCCTGGTGCTTCCTTTGTGTCATTACACCAACCTGTAACCTCTCTCTCGACCACATCACACTTTGTCACATTGTGTCGCACTGTTCCAATCCCACACCGAACGCTCGGGCGTGACATAATAGGGGATTGGACGGCGGGCCGATATCGGGAAGTATGGTTGGGGCGGTTCTTCACCTTCTAGCTTTCAAAATCGCATCCGCTCGAGGTGTCATTGCTGGGGGAGCGAGGGCGTTGGGCTCTCTCCGAAAGGGGTCAGTGGCAACGGGAACGATTTTCGTTATCGTTGACTGGCGCTTCGGCGTAATTGGAGCGAGGGTACGAACTGTTGGGAAATAATGAGGGTAGGGTGATATTGAGGGGAAGGTAGGAGGGGGCTGGGGTATAAAGAGAGAGAGAGAGAGAGAGGAAACGATGGGGTTTGCCAGTCAACTCTCGATTACGAGCACCAAAAACCCTGGGTCGAAAAGTCAACGATACCATGCCCGGGTCTTTTGTCAAGTACACCGAAATTGGAATTTTTGAAAGGAATTTGATGTGATAAAAGTGGTCTACTGATGCTTGCATTAATGACGCCAGGTTTAAAGCTGACATTTTTCTATAAAGGAACAGTTACAATACATACCAGCCAATAGTTCAATAGTGTCATGAGTATACGGTGGAAGTAAAATTTCAATCCTTTAAATTGAGAATTTGAATTTTCAAGTAATTTTCAAATTTAACCCGAATTTAAAAATCAAAATTATTCTCACATAATGGTGCAAAATAAGCAAGGGCTATAGGGAGTGTGTAACACCATCGTTGTCGTAATAATTTTCTAGCGCTAAGCCGTTAAGTACATTACTACGTCAAGTGAAGCCAACTCATGCTCGCAGTTTCACATTTTCTTCACATATGAATTTTATGAAAACGCTTTGGGTCATTATATCAACGTAAAAGTTACGTTCAATTATTGTTCTCATGTACACGTATTCAACGGGGTCGATGCTCATTTACGGAAGGTCCGAGTTCGATTCCGGGTGATACCTCCTCACTTTCAAACAAGCTGTAATTTTTCTTGGATTTTACCGGGAAAACACACTTTTTCATTGATTGTAATACTATGGGACAGTTTATACTTGCCCATTTCGGCAGTCAATAGACATTTCGAAAGAGACATGAAAGATTCTAGAGCCTCTCATCAACGTAATTATAACAAAACTTTTACTTGAGGTTCTCCCTCTCCTATCATTTGGTCCAAATGGACCATTCGATCCCAATTTCGCTCAAATAAAGACCTCTATCTATTTATTTATCTTCCCCAATTTTAGCAAAAGGTCTTCCTAAACCTTTGAAGTGCCTATTACAGTAAATAGAGCCCTGTCGAATGCTTAGTGACGGATGGAGAAAATCATGATTGCTCCTCCCCCAAAAGTCACAGGATTAGTTACAAAGTCCGATCCTGAGTTACATTGATTGAATAACTTTCAATTAAATTAGTTCTGAGCCCATGAACTCAATTTAGCTTACCAGATAATAAGGTACTTCGGTTTACGAAATAAATAAATAAATAAGTTTTCTCAGAACACCGATTTGCAATTAAAGCCACAGAAACTTGCCTCGTAGAACCATAGAATAACTTTTCGAAGTGTTCAATTGAATTATTTGTTAAAGTAATAAGTAAACCTCCTAAATCAGTGATATTTTAAATGCTCAGTGTAATGGGTCACTAACTATCAGTCATTTCCTCCTTAATTATTTTGCAATAAATTACCTCTTTGATGCTTTAATTTTTTGTCGGTAACATATACTTAATTAACATTTTCGAGCACCAGACCACTCCGAAATAAAAAAAATACACCGAAGCGTATCTTGCGCAACCGTATCTTGCTCTTTCTTACACGTTATTTTGATGTCTTTTTAAAACAAGGTTTACCAGATCACGAATTGAAATGCTCTTCATTAGTACGGATTCAGTCACTACTTTTCTTTGCTTCAATGGTCAAACAATCAAACCATAGCCTTGAATGGAAATAGTTATGTTTAGTACCAGTGCCGAAATGTGATTCGATTTACATTGTGTCCCCAATGTGATGAAACGGCAAATTTCAAGTAACTATTTTCATGGCTAATTGATGTCATTTTCACGCTTTATAACATTTCCCATAAGAAAACGGCGAGTTATTTTATCTATGTGTGCATATATTATAAAAATTATTATTCTGTTATCGATCAGTCGATAAATCTTTACAGTATTAAACAAAGCCTCATTAAAGTACAAACCACCTGAGTATCTCAAATTTGAACAACGATATATATCTTTGTTTAAGTGAAAACCAAGTATTAATATCTATTAAAAACAATAATTTACGAGTAATAGTATCTCGCAAAGTTGAAGCATAGCCTAATTTCATATGATCACACCGCCCCTATAGCATACAGAGTTGTTATTTTATGTAAGCGAAACATAGACTTTTAGCAAGGTTGAGAACACACGAGTTTAATTATTAATCAAAGGGAATTATTCTGGCCCCAGATAATTTGGGCATATTATACCATAGGGGTAAGATAATGCAGAAAGACTCCGGTTTAGATATTAACATTTGTTCTTTCCTTGCTTGTGTATGCATTTGCATAATTTTATATATATATATATATATATATATTAATATATGTGTATATATATATATATGTATATATATATATTAATATATGTGTATGTATATATATATATGTATATATATATATATATATATTAATATATGTGTGTATATATATATATATATATATGTTGGCAAAGACATGAACCGTTTACGTTTTGGCGTCAGTACCGTACTTTACGGTACTGACGGAAACCAAGCGGCCGTTCAACTGAGGAAAACAGGATCAAAATGGAAAGCGGATACCACAATACGTCTTACTGCGAAAGACTGGACACAAATACGGACAAGTGTTGATACATTCTGTCAACAATGATTCCCTTTTTGTCCCATTCCGGAAAGGGCCCTCTTCTATTCATTATAATTTATTATTGACATGATATATTGCAATGCACATTTTATTTCTTGAAGATCTTGCTAAGAATATGTCAAATTGGCCCCACTTAGTGTCCTTAGCCCTCCCCAATAAGATTTCCTCGTATTACATTTGAAACCTCATGTAGTTGTCTAATTTTGATTCGGCGCAGTACGCTATCAAAATATAATCAATTGAATTACCGACTCACGCAGGTTGTTATTTGATTAAATATATCACAATTAATTTTTTGTAAACAAAATGATCGCAGATTTCATTAAAATTAGTATTGAATTGAAGATTGATAGCCGTTTTAAATGTAACCGATGGAATTCAAATTAATTTTACGTTCATCGCGACAGGTTCAAGAAATAGAGGAAGTTACATGCTTGTTTGGAGGACGGTGATTGTTGAAATGTAAACAGAAAACTAATGTTATGTGTGCAAGTAGATGGGGAAGAGGAAAGGTAAAAGTGAATACGGTCTGTACGTTGACAAAAAACACGAACTTTATGAGAGACGGCAATTGTAATATGCAGGGTATTTACTTAGCCCTTCCCTCCGACGGAGGTAAGTTGAGTACATGCTACTTAAATCCATCGACGAGGCACTGTCGATTAATTACATGAAAAAGTATTGATTTCTTCATTCAAAGGCTTCCCTCTTGATACAGCTAATTTGGAGTCACCAAGGTAGATTAATATTAAACGATAATTTCAATGCCGTAAATGTTTAAAAAATCTTCAATAAATTCCAGGATAGTATCGCACCTAATTTCCGTATCGTTTCCCTCTGGGTCGGGCGACTTGAGACCTTGCTCTATGTCTATTGCCAAGGAAGGGAAAGCTGCTCCTGAGATAAATTATGACCTGAGGTCACGAGGTCACATGAAGGCAGTCGGGTCTGCCAGCGGACGTTACCCCGGAAACGGGTCGCCCAGGGTTATAAAAGTGGGAAACGCGATTCGTAGATCTCCCCTGAAGGATATCTTCCCCGAGTTCACACTTACTGCGTGCTTTTGATGCTTGTGAGTGGGAATTAAAGGCAGAATTTGACCCATTAATCAGCAAAGGTGGGTCCGAGGGGTTAAAAATGAGCCGCCCCCGACTTCCATCCTTCGTCGACTGCTCATTCGGGGAGTAACGAGGAACCGACCGAACCAAGGGTGAGGGAGGGAGAGAGAGAGATAGGGAGCGACTTACGCTATCGATTACCCAACCCTCTCATTCCGTAGTGAAAATTGGGACAAGGGGAAGGGACTTAAGAGTAGGGTGAGGGGAGAGACGGTGGGTCGTAATCCACTTCGCCCAAATCAAGGAATTCGGAGGTTTTTCTTCTCCCGCGCGAGCTCGATGAAAATCCAGAAATTGGTCCGTACTCTTAAGAAATCTGCTGGCGCCTTCAGCGTGAGAACGGGGTCATGATTCAACCCCCAGGATTGTGCTGTATGAGAATGAGTTCATAATTGAACGTTCATGCGGATGGACTCTACGTAAATTTCGAATGCTTCCTTCGTTCCTTCCTTCGATTCCTTCATTCTTTCGTTTACCTAAAAGCGGCCGTCGATGATGATACGACTCATCAACGTCAGCCCACCTAAAGTTCGAATTCTGCCTGACAACATACCTAAAGCATTCGGGGTAGATTTTTTCGTATCCCTGGCGATTTAGAATGCTATTTTTGACCGACACTCATGAGACACTCAAGAGGTTGAACTTTGAACAATTATGACGTTTGCTTTTCTGTTTGAAGGTCTCTATTCCATCACTACCTATCCCCATCTTACAAATTGATGGTCGGAGATTTAAACCCCAAAGGGAAACGAATTTAGGAAATTTTATGACCTATATTGATATTTGAAATTATGAAGTTGTGATTTAGGTCCCGCAAACCCATATGCTGTCAGAAGGGTCAACGATAATTTTTTTTCTGCCTAACCATCGCTTCTGTTTGGAATCTTTTAGGAATATAATAAAATTTGGTCTCCCTTTGGTAACGTTCATTAACAGCCATATTAACAATTTTACCCGTTAGTTAATAAATCGATGGCAAATAATTTGTGCTCCCATTTCTAGCGCAGATGAAGTCTTCATGAATCGAAAAAGCATGTTGTACTTTGTTACTTTGTGTAAACAAAGTCCTGCAGAAAATTTCGGAGCTTTTAATAATTTGGAGCTTTATAAAACACTTTCCTCTAGATTTTAAACTGAGTCCATCCTTGTTGTGCTCTTATCACACAATTAAATCAGTCAATAGAAAAAAATCATTAAGACTGAGCAAACCAAAACTCGGGCTAATTGCTTCGGTTGTAGTGCCAAAAAAAAGAAAACTTATTCTAATTTGTTGGGATCAAATGTCTTGCTTGACTTCTTTTCCCAATTTCTCTTTAATTTCACCTTGACACGAGTTCACACCTTTAATGTTACTCTTTCTGTGCAAACAATTGTCTACTCCACGCGGTAACATTTATCTGAGACTGTTGCATTCAATTACATCCTACATCTGTCTCTGCTCAGAGAATTTTTTGAGGGATCTTTGTGTTATTATTCAAAAGAAATTGTGATCCTTATTGGATCTGACAAAAGGAACACCTCGAGAAAATAAATGTCGTTCCTTTTTCTCTCTCTCTGCCGCCTATGAATATTTCTAAACTCTCTAGGGACGATCCCACTGGAATGCTAAGCCATAACTCTTGTCATGCACTCTTTCCCAGAAAACATTTCATCTCGGAGTTCACAATGGGAATTTCATTATTTTTTCAACAGAACTTGGCAAAATAGCGACTTTTAATCTTTCCACTGAAGCATCAATAATAATAATTAAAATTTATAACTACCTCTATTTATCAATACGCAGCAATGCAAATAAAATGGAAGCTTATCAGCTAAATGGATGGATAAAAATATTTTCAATGGTGCGAACGACAATTTGGCTTTTGTTATCGAAAAAAAATAACACTCTTTCGAAATAACCAGAGTACCTACCTCTACAAACATTGGATTTTGACCCGGGAACAGAGGCCGCAAAACAAATTATTTATAATTGATAGAGGCATGAAAATTCATATTACAGATAATAACCGAAGAAAGGCATGTATTTTAGGTAAACAGCGCATAGCATAGGATACTTTATTGCAGTGAGGGACGCTGAAATAGATTGATTTTCAAGATATTATCATTTTACTAATCTTAATTTCGTCAACGGAGATCCCAGGTTCTAATAAGTGTATATTTCTAATGGAATAAAGTCACCCTCCATGAGTGCAATGCAAAACCAAAATATTCTTATTCATTCTATTTTTGAGTACAATTATGTTAATGGACATTTGTAAAACCCATTATTTGCATCTGTTTTTTAAACTAATTGCATGCATTATTGTAATTATTTTTGTAGACAATCATTGATTATGGTAGGTTTTGGATGGACACAAACTACCAAACAATTATCTTATCTCTCCCAACAAAAGACAACCCAGCATCCTACTCTACAATACGTAAGCCCCTCTTCAACTCCATAATGGGTTACCTAATGGCGATTTAATGTAATGAAACCAGCAAAAACCATTATTAAGTTAATTTTATAACATGAAATATTCCAAAAAAGATTAATTAAAATAATTCATTTGCATTTACCATTCACTTTTACCATACAAGGGTTTTTAGAATTTATAAGAAATTTTGGGATAATTCTAAGCACGTTTGAAATGCTAGTATTAAAAATGTAATGCTTGGTTCGGCGTCATGGCACACGTAGAATAGGAAACAGCTGAGCACATTTCTCTTAATGTACTCATCTTCAAATTTATAACCCCCAAGAAAATAATTTCGATCGATTGAAGCGTAAATAAAATCATGACGCAAACTTTATTCCGAATGAAAATTATAGGGAATTAAACATAATACCATTTTGAAATGTAGTGAATTAGTTTTAAAATAAAAGTTTTAAATGTATAAGTTATAAATTATATAAGAATGAGATGTAGTAAAACTATTCTAATAATGTAAACCCATTTGTGAACTTCAACCAACCGATTCGTGAACTACATAATTACTGTAGGTCATTCGTTTGGTCCAAATTCCAACAGATAACTCCAGCCGACACCAACTCAAAAGCAGACTTGTACCTCCTATTTTCCTCTGGTCGTTGCCTCGACACCGGTGGTACCAATCACTTCATGTTCCCAGCTAGTATCATTGGCCCGTTTCTAACAAAATCAACGGTCAAACCTGAGCCCATGGCGCATTCAGAGCTCATAAAAGAGAGAGGATTTTAACGGGGGAGAGCGGAGGAAGGTTGAGTGTATGTGTATGCGGAGAGGGGAGAAGAAGAAAGATAACGGGTACCCTCACATAATTCCATTGAAAATCCTACATTGAATTCGTACTATTTGTAGGATTCCCGTATTTAGGATTGTTGATTAAGCTGTTTCTGCGTGTATGCAAAGCTGTGCTTACCTAATTAAGTAGATATTACTGCCAAAATTTACCGTTTCCTATTCAAAAACACGGCAACGTGTTCAAACCAAGTTAGTTTATCTTCCGACCATATGCCCATTACCAGCATGTGAAAGTAAATTGTCGATTCAATGCGTTCTACGTAACCCATTACAGTTCACGAGGACTGAATATTTTTTCAAATCAAATCTGACTAATTGCAAAGAATCGTTTTAACTATTCTTCTTTTGTAGGTAAATAGGTGGGAAATTGATAGCATAAGCATTGATGAACCTTATCAGCGTACGTATGTGAACAGCATTAGCCACGTTCATTGTGAGGATAGTGATTAGTTGACATCCTTCAATCTATTCATTTCTCCTCAAATATTTTCCATTTTTTGAAAAATGAATCTATAACTTGTTTTCTGCTTTGTCAAGGGTCAATTTTATCTTCGGCGTCAAAACTATTAGCAATGTGTTTGGAAAACATCCTAAAGGAAAAAATGAAAATTTGTTAGTGTTGGTTTTATCAAAATTAGTTTCATACTTTTACCGAATTAGTAGCTAGAATTTAGAAATCACAGTTTTGTATTTTGAAAATGAAATTAAAATAAAAAAAATAATTTGATATTATAAAAGAAGATAATGCAAAGAATCAAAGCAATTTAACTCAAGTATGATAGTAATATTATCTATTATATCGTCTTAAAAAAGGATTTATAAATATTTAGCCATTAAGCATAAGATCGAATTATGATTCGATACGCAATTAGGATTCTCTATAGATTCATCCGAGAGGCATTTCGAAATAAGCGACCTCAAAGGTCACGCGCTATCCAAGCCGTTGCAGTATTCACGTTGAAGTACCACACGAGATCTGTCCAATAGATACGCATACAGGTCATAAAAATCTTTAGTCCACCTCGATTTTTTTCCCTATACCCTCCCCTCCTTCCTCCGTTACCCTCAATTCCTTGCAATGCGCTTATTCCATCTTATTTTCCACTGTTTAGAGCACCCTTGGAAGTCCTCGGCAGTTGAGCTTTTTAGGTTTCCCGTCGTTTCTTGCTTTATTGTGTCCACATCTTTCCAGTGATGTCTCCTCATCACATTTTTGTATTTTGGGAATAGGAAAAAGTCGCAGGGGGCGATATCTGGCAAATAAGGAGGATAATCAAGGATTGTAATTGAATGTTTTGGCAGAAACTGGCGAAAAATCATTGCTGAATGAGCAGGTGCATTGCCATGGTGAAGGATCCATCCATCGCCTTGAGTCAAATTTGGTCGCACACGACGCACGCGATCTCTCAAACGCTTGAGAACGGTAAGGTAGAACTAAGAATTTACTGTTTGTCTTTCAGGAAGAAATTCATGATGAACGACATCTTCCACATCAAAGAAAATCAGGAGTATGACTTTGATTTTTGATCGGCTTTTTCTTGATTTTTTAGATCAAAGGTTCATATTTTGCTTTCCTTCCAAGGCTTTGCGATTTTAATTCTATTTCATACACGTAAAACCACGATTAGCCACCAGTGATTACCCTATTGAGAAATCCAGCACCGTTTTCAATTGAATTTTTCCTGTCCGTAACACATTAAACTATTTCAACTTTTGATCTGGCGTCACCAGCTTGGTCACGATTTTTGCACACATTTTTAAAGACCCAAATGTTCGGTTAAAATAGTATACACTGCTGGATTTCCTAAATTTTGGTCATCAGCTATCATTCGGACAGTTTTTTGACGATCGGTAAGGACAAGGGACCGCACACGATCAATGTGGGTGGTTGAAGGTCGTCCCGACTTTCCATCATCCGTGGCGTCTGGTCGGCCATCTTTTAAACGCTTAATCCACTGGAAAAACTACGTTTTCTTCAGAGATTTATCACTGTAAACAGCTGTCAACATTTCAATGATTTCTTGATAATGTTTACCAAACTTCACCAAAAAAACTTGATGTTGATTCGTTGCTCCCTGATTTCTTCAATTTCCGTTTTCGACAAACGGTAAAAACTAATACAATAGAAACTAACATAATTGGCCGCATATGCATAGCTCGACGATCCGCCAAGCACAAATTGCTCATCGGGTCTCAGGCAACTAGCGCCGCTAGTGGGCGGGGCTATAGTCCGCGTCATGACCGCCATATTGCACCAGTTAGCGTATTTATTGGATAAACCTCGTAGTTTCACGGTACATTGGGAATAATACGCAGAATTTGTAAGGAAGGAATTTGGCCTGAGGATTTCCTTAGATATATTTTAATCCAATACCAAAAATGCATTAAGTAACCGCGTGTGAGGACTTTATGACAATAAGTTCTTTAGTTGCAAGGGTAATAGGGAGAATCACCATCAATATGGTGCAAAAAACTACCTAGGAGAGTCTTAATTTGGATGTTAGTAGCAGTATGTAAGTAGTTTTTAGTAATTTATCCAGTAAAATTTTAAAAAGCCAGATAGAAGAGAGAACTTCAGCTATGTTGGGTATAGGGGAATATAGCGAAGAATATAATATCGCCGTGAACCATCTATGATATAAGGTCAAAAGATGCAATACCTTGAGTGAAGTAATGATGAAAGATGAATGACCATCCGTTCGTTTTATTTAAATCCATGGAAAAAGGAATTCCAAGGTCGAGAATAATAAATAATCTCGGGATACTCTCTATTTTGAAACTTTATAACTCGTACCCGACAAAATCAGCTGGTTGTAGAGATGAACCAAAGTGCCAAAATTATTCATAAGTAACGAAACTCAACATATATAAAAATTAAAAAGTCCTCTATATTCCACAGTGCCAGAAAAAGTAATTAAGTGACGCAAATAACACGGTGAACGGTATATGTTCAATGTGGATTGCCGTTTTGGTCAAAATTTATCTTTTTCCCCGTTGGAATTGCTAACCATCTGCAGGTTAATATTTTTGGGGGTGACGCACGTGAGCTTATTCATACCTAAAATCGATCAAACTCCTTCGTGATACGAATAGTCATTCCACCTATTCATTTCTCTAAGCACGGGGTCGTCGCAATCCCAAGCCCAGCCTCCATTGACAGAAGACCGTACTTGACCGATCTCTCAGATCAAACCACTCCAAATGTAATCGCGTTCCACTTCATCGCTCGGACCGCGGCGTACTTTCCCTCTTACAGCTTGCAAACTCAGCGCTGTCTCCCTCTTCGCCAATCCCGCCCTCCCTGCCTGTTTCGGGACCCATTCCTTTTTTTTTTAGAGTCGTACCTCTTTTCATTCTACGCCGAACTGGATGTCCAACCCCAAGCCTTTCAAATTCCATATAACCATACACAAACATACACACATACACACACACACACACACACATATATATATATATATACATATACATATATATATATACATATATATATATATATATATATATAATCGTATACATATACATATATATATATATACATATACATATATATATATATATATATATATATATATATATAATCATATATATAATTATAGACGAAGGAGCGAGATGGCGCTATCCAACAAAAACATAGAAACAGGAAAAAAATATAAAAAAGTACACACGTATTCCGAAAGTTCAGTGGCAAGACCACCTCCCTCTGCAGAAAAAAGGAACTGACCTATCAAATATGTATATTTATGCTTCAGCATTTTGATACATTGAACAGGTGTCGATATTAATTTTAATGTCGACCCTGAATCCACGTGTCGTAGACATATCGGGGGTGATATTAATGCCAACTTCGATATTGAAGACGAGGACGATATTAATGTCGACGTCGATTTTTAAATAGCTTTCGTCGTCGACGTGAATGCATGCAAATCTTCTGTGACTAAGCATTTCATAGTTGAGAGGGAGAAACAGATGGCTCCATATGTTTTGGAGAAACTCGACATCTTTGCTACCCCTAAATCACCCCTAAGGATCGAGGGATTGTGCATGTGCGCTAGCAATTACGCCTAAATTTGCTGGTCGTGGTTAACGTTACAGAAATCTTGCAAAATGTGGTATATAAGAGGTTTTTAAGAGTAAGTATTCTGGGCGAAAGAATCATTTCCGGGTGATTTCCGACACGAACGCTGCTCGGAGTTTTTCTGCTATCGGTTCAACAGGCTGATTTTATAGACGAGATAGCAGACAGAGAGATTAGATTGTGTCGACGCGACGCTGTATACCGACGGGATGTGGAAGTCGTCATTGAAATTTATAACACCGACATATTGAGAAGGGGACGGCGTTGCACTGATGTCGTCTTGCGACAGTGCCGCAAATCCCGACATGGGAGCGTTTAATTTTGCTCAGTTGAAGCTAATGGTACCTATCATAACTCGGATACCTATACAAAAGTGAGTTACTCATTTATGTATTGTGCGCGTGCGCACACCATATCAACCTTGTACACGTGCCTTGATGCAGGCGCTATTTCTATCGGAGAACTCTCTGGCAGATACTAGACAGACTAAGGATATTTGTGACAAATTAGCAGGATCGCTCTCATAATGATTGCGGAATCATCTAGGGTGAAAAAAATAAATTCTCTATCGAAAAACTTCGAAATATGATTCAAGGGCTATAAATTAAAGAAAAATATTTAGTCCATGTTTGGTGGTTTTTTTGTTTCAAAAGAAAGGATTGTTGATGAGAAAAAGTGTTTTTTATCATTGAAGGCGTTTTACCGTAGTCTGATTACACACGTGCCATCAAATTTTGGGTAATTTTGGCGGATACAGCGCCACAGGCATATCATGATCAAAGTTAACTCTAATTTATAGCTGGAAGCAACAGGGAGACATGAGCTTTGTATTTATGTCGATATAGCTCCCCAGTGTAAATGAGCATCTGACAAGTGCCACCTGACATTTTATATATGCGCATGTGCATTTTAATAATAATAATAATAATAACAATAATAATAATAATAATAATAATAATAATAATAATAATAATAATAATAATAATAATAATAATAATAATAATAATAATAATAATAATAATAATAATAATAATAATAATAATAATAATAATAATAATAATAATAATAATAATAATAATAATAATAATAATAATAATAATAATAATAATAATAATAATAATAATAATAATAATAATAATAATAATAAATCATTCCCACTTTCGCTTCAATATATTTTCCCAAATAATTTTTGCGAAGGAGTCAATGATTCAGGAAGCATGTACGGCGTGCGAGTTATGTACGTAATTGTTAATATTTTACTCTCTGGTAAATGAGACCAGTTAAATCGCAGGGCGGTTTAAGTGAGACCGTATTAAAAGCGGTCTCCAACATTTGGGTATTAGTCCCCTGTTTCTCAAGCTTCCCTCTCTCTCCTAACTTTAGGTGACGTAATGTTAGGCAATTCGATACGTCTGCCTGTCACGGTTTGAGCCAATAAGCATGACCAAAATTGCTCAAAGGTCTTCCAAGCGAAGGTGCTTTTAAAATTTTTGGAGGGTAATGAAGTTAGCATATGTAGATAACATGTAAGAAGATTTTATCTTAAAAAAAACTGCCATTTTTCACGTTCTAGGTATTTCAAATCGAAAATAAATATTTTTTCATGCAAAATTTTAAGAGCGGCTGTAGATTCTTTAATGCATAATGTCGTAGATAATGCTGTCGTCAGACTTTTGTAATCGAACGACAGGTAAGAAAATGAAACGCTTCTCATCACTGTTCTGCTATTTTTCAATAATTTGAAAACGTTATAGGATCGTATCATTTTCAACGTATTTTCTTTCTCTGCACTGAAAATTAAACACTAAAAGGTATGAGATTGTTTGAAAAAATGACCAACAATAGAATACATCATTCTCAAGTTCATACGGAAGTCATATTGTTCGTCCCTTCAATATAATCGAATTTTTGAGTACATTCACCTGAGACAACCGAGATCAAAGTCACCTCCTACTCTCATCTCGGTAAAAACTTTAAGAGTAACGGTTAAAGAAAAAAGTAATGAGCAATTTTTTAACTATAAGCATGAAGGCCATGAAAGATATAACGCTATATCAGATATTTTGCTACGATTTGAAAATATATTCACCGAGGTCTCCATTTCATTTAAAATAAATTCATGTTGAATCAGGGAGACGGCTCATTTTTTTAACCGTTTAAAGCGAGTATTTTTTTGTTTGAAGCAAGCATCACTTTTTTTATTTTTGATTCAATTATTGATTCATGCATTAAAAATTGTATCCTTAATGATGCGTGACGTCTCTTTCAGCATATTTAGACTGATTGTACCTCTGTACGTGCATCGTGACCACAAATGCTCGATCGCATGTGACACGCGCTCTGCAACTGCGGTGTAACAATATTATGAGCAACCCTAAATCTGCCATTTCATATGCCAAGAGTGAAGAGTTTAGATACAATGGGACGGAGAATTATTCCTTTAGGAAATAATCTATTCTTGTGCGACTTTTTTCAGAGATAAATTTAGAGCCTAATTCTCCGTCCATCAGATGGGAAGATGAATTAAACTCCCGTTGGCGGGTTTCGATAGAAATAGGCTTATAACGACGGGTTTTAATTTTTTGTATTTCTCTCAATGAAGGTATAAGCCTAACGATCACCTCATTTTCCAAGTATCATGAATTGTGTAAGCGATCCTTTGCTGAAATAATACACCCCTCAGTTATATTTCTACTACTCATTGAAACCCCTAAAATCTCCATACCTTGGCCTCGAACCATGAAAAAGTAACCAAGGACGAACATTCTAAATCATGGTGCGGAGGACATTACATTTTCATGAATTTATTTTTTTAACTGAACATTATTTTATACCTAATCTTGTTTTTGATTAATATTAACATATGCATAGTTTAATTGCTTATATGGGCAAGTTAATAAATAAGTCGCAAACGTCAGCAAGGCAAAGACTGAAGGCTGTAAAGAACATTTCTTTGGGAACGCTTGGAACATCCAACGTATGGTAGTGTGGTGTAGTCTTCATGTAGTCCAGTGATTTTCCGGCCCTAGTTCGGGCCCAGGTTTTGAACTCCTTATTAGCAAACATAGCGCATACAATTTCTTTCAATGTATATGTATCAAAATAAAAGGTAGCAAGATTTACATCTGTAGTTGGAAGCTACATATATAAATGAAAGATAAATGCTAGATATTTTTCGCAGACTTTTCATTTGGCACAACTAGTTTCAACGAATAGGCGTCATCCTCAGGTACCATTGAACGTTGCGTTGGAACTTGTTCCAAATAGAAAGTTTGTGGAAAATACTTAGAAATCCTCTTTCATCCAAATTAATTTCCACGTAGTCAAGTCTGATATCATCGAGTGTATAAGTTTAGTATATAATTTGGTTACTGCTATCTTTAAGTTAAAAAGTTATAAAATTTGTCAGCATTAATAATTACGACTGGAGACCAATAACGTGAAATGAAGTCAGAGTTTAGTGCTAATTGTTATTCTAGGAATTTTATTATTACACCTTAGCACGTTAATTTACGTAAAAGCATCATGGAAATAACCATCGAGTCCCTCAGATTCAAAACCGAAGTTCCCATGCTTTGATCGTGGGCTAATTGCATGCATACATCGTCTGATCATATCATCTTCTACTCGAATTTGCGAGAAAATGGAAACTAGATGCTCCTACCTAAGACCTAAGCATGCAATAGAGGAATTAAAATGGTGTGCTTGGTAATCCACATCCAAAGAGAACACAATGGCCACATTTTAGTCTTCTTTCGTTTTCATTGTCCCCAAGTTAATTCTGTGCATACGGCCACTACTAACTGTAGAGATTTTATGTTATATTCAATTAAAATAGCATAACATACAAAATGGCTAGCACCAAAATGACTCTTTCATTTAATGCTATTTTTCTGAGTTTCTCAGCGGAGGCCTAGTCGCTTCTGTAGCTCTCGTCGGCGCTGGAATTATGCCAACGCCGTGCGTGCCTCCAATCTCTCTGTGCCCGATTTAAATCCTTCGTATCTCAAGTTGGATCCCAGACCCTAATCTCTGGGATGAAATGGCTTAGGCCAGGTGTTATTTCCACGCCAGTCAGGTTACACCTCGGATGCATCTCGAGAATCAGGGGCTCGCCTCTTTAAGAGATGAATTAGAGAGAAACTGGTGAATGGGTGGTCTTTTCATACGTACGAGGGTCATCCGGAAAGTAGTACCCGTTCGTGAAATAAAGACACAAAAGTAAATATTAACAAACAAAAAATTTTATTTGAAAGAGGATACTTTAAACTACTTCTCAACATAATCTCCAAGCAAATTAAGGCATTTGTCATAACGTGTGACAAGTTTCTGTATTCCTGCTGCATAGTCCTTCGCCGCCAGCTCATTGAGATACGCGAGGGACCCATCTTGCACAAATTTTTGCATAATGCAGATGGTGTTTAACAATTTCATGAACAATTGTTCGAGAAACATTGGGAAAATGCTCACAGATGTCATCAATTGTGACGCGCCGATCGTTCCTCACGAATTCGTCAACTGAGCTCACCAGTTGGTCTGTAATGACAGACGGTCTCCCCGAACGCTCATCGTCGTGTGTGTTCCCCCTCCCCATGTTGAAGTTGCGACACGACCGCCGAACAGACGACTCGTCCATTACATTGTCTCCATACACCTCCTTTAATTGGCGATGAATATCACATGGGCGAACGTTTCTTGCATTGAGGAATTTAATCACTGCCCTCACTTCACAACTGGCGGCGTTCTCAATTTTTTTAAACATTGTAAACAATCACAGAAACAACACAGGCAATGCTAGCGTCACGCAACTTGGCTCAGAGAAGGCAGACAAGCCACTGAAGCTATCTGACCTCGTCCAGCGGCTACTCGCGTCGTCAGCACTTCATGCGGCACGAACGGGTACTACTTTCCGGATGACCCTCGTACATTTATTTTCCTGGTGGAGGAAGAGTGCCTTACGCAGGTGCGATCCGGGGTAAAAGGATAGAGATATGCCCGAAATGCTTCATCATTGAAGCAATATGACTGCAGTGAGATCTGCCAACGGCAGAACCGCCGTGTACTACGTGACCTTTCCTGGATATGCAGCTTCTATATATCAGGTGGGTTGAAGCAAAAGAAATTGGCGTCGTAGCAAAAATTATAAACATGATAGGCGTAACATAATTTATTTCAAATAAATAATTTACCCTCAAAGTTACAATAGTCCATGAAGATAAAGACTACACAAAGAAAAGTTCAACAGATTCAGGCTTGAGGTCGTGGAAGTTCATCATAATGAAATAAGGACAATTTGCACTTTTCCACAGTTTATTTAAGGTACGACGCGTTTCAACTCACAGAGTCATCATCAGGTACAAGACAAACTAAATAGTAAGGAGACCTTATTTATATGTACAGAAGATGGCGTTGGGGAGGGAGAGTCGTGTAGGGGAGAGGAGGAGGGGGGGGAGGAGAGGCGGAGAGGTTATAAAGACCCCCCATTTTTCGCTCTTTATAACCTCTCCGCCTCTCCTCCCCCCCCTCCTCCTCTCCCCTACACGACTCTCCCTCCCCAACTCCATCTTCTGTACATATAAATAAGGTCTCCTTACTATTTAGTTTGTCTTGTACCTGATGATGACTCTGTGAGTTGAAACGCGTCGTACGTTAATTAAACTGTGGAAAAGTGCAAATTGTCCTTATTTCATTACAAAGAAAAGTAGTTTAAGATCACATATCTTGTTAAATAATTCGAAGTCCAACGCAAAACCAGGCGAAAACATTGATTGAAATATAATTTTCCTCTTGCTCAAATCCAAATGGAATTGATTCATAGATGCAATAAAATCTATGTTGTGCGTTTACCGTCCTTTCACGGGTTCCACCTCTCAACAAGACTTAAGTACAAAAAGCTCATCATATGAAACGATTCCATTATTTCATTATTCATGATTAATGTCTCCTTCATTATTTTAAACTTTGACAGATTTCACTGTATTATTATTAGTGTTGAATTAAACGACAAGAAATCTACCCAGGTAGGAATTTGTTCATTTGACAGGAAATCCAGGTAGTGGCGTTACTGCGTGATTCAAGTAGCGAGGATTCGGTTGTAGACACGGAGGATTTCTATTGAAGCTGATGATGCACACCCACAAAAATAATCTCGTACCTATTCCTAGGCAGGTTTTTCTTTTCTTTTCCCAACGGCGAGCGTTACCTCAACATTATTATAGTAGTGCTCCAGGAAAGTATTTTACCCATTAAGACCTTCCGTGTGGAGATATGTGGTATTTCTCTCAGTCCCGAGCGCAAAAGTGTGAAAAAATGTAAAATCGGAAGAATAAAACGAAGTCTCTGCGAGAAACCCTCACGAGAGGATTTTTTTCTTCACCCTATTCCATTTCGTCGGCTTCAATCTCTTTTTATTGTGTGATAATGGGACCTTCGCTGCAGAAAGTGCCCGCCCTAGGTTACGCTGTGTGATCGAAGGAGAGTAGGTGCCTGCTACGCCTTTATATTTTGTGGGACGTTCGCTTGGAAATGGAAGAATCTTTCTTTTCGCTCTTCTCCCTCTCATCTGTGTTCAACTCCGTGAGTTGCTCTCTCCCGATGTTCGAAGACATCCTTCTGACGCGCCCATTCTTTCAGCCGCTAGACCCGCACCGTAGTAAGGGTGGGCACTCCCGATGCCTACACTGGTATCGAAATATCGACAAAAAGGACTCGATGTTTGTATTTTACATTCATGGCAACGTCATGATTGATTTTTTTTCGTAACTTGATACTAAGGATTTCGATTTTGGATAGGATGGTAACTATTGCTGGACGCGGAGCGCAATATTTCAGGTTTTGCTCAATGGAACTTTTACATTTTTGAAGAAGTATCAAATAATATAAATCGTATGTTTCGCGGAAAATGGTTCATTTCCTCGAAACATGTTTTGAAAAGGTATATCAACTAGATAACTAGTATATTCTTTATTTGATTTAAATACATGCATATAGAGGAATGATCAATTGTATTCTGAAGATGATACATGAACAAAAAATGAGTATTGAAAATATATTTTTACCAGCGGAACTTAATAATTATGCATTACTTCAATAATGTTTGACATTTACTAGCAATAAAGGCAAGTAATTTAGTTGAAATTTATCGCCATACACTCCCAATGAAAATTCCTGATGGTCTAAAAGGGTTGGGAGAAAAGTTTTGCTATTCGCTATGGAGTGAGAAAGTTCAAAACTATTTTTTTAGCATTATTGTTATTCTATCGAGTCGTATCTGAGAGTCTTCAGCTCTTATCTCATTATTCCCGGATGTGACATGAATACCCCTCAGTGAAGAATTGGATATCGATTTATTTCGGCCCATTGGAAGCTAATAAGCTTGAGCCTTGCATTACTTTTTTCATGAAATGTTTAGTTGAGTCAAATCTTGCGATAATTTCATTGGCCCTTCTTAGCTCTTCATTCCTCGTTTAAGTTTATCGTCATGTGTCACGGTTTATCAGAAACACATTTTCACCATTTGATACGCAAAACGAAATCTGTATAACCTGTGACTACGTAATGTTAAAGAAAACGAAAGGTAATGCTTCGGTAAGACGAAATTTTAAATTAAAGAAATAAATCTGGTAATATATGTAGGAAAATAAATTAAATTTTTATTACTGATACTTAGTGCTCACCTAACTAGTGTATTTACATTTGGACCCTTTAATTATTAAACCCAACTGATGTAAATTCTCTCATGATTACACGCCACTTACGTTTTATCAAGTTTTTTCTTACTTCCTTGAGTTTTTGGAGGCAAGCCTTTGCACTATAGCAATTAATTATACAGAAGGACTTCAGTGGGAATAGTCAATAGGAACACTAATTAAAAATTCCAATTTAAAGAATTCAGATGTTTTTTTAATGGAATGTGTCAAAGGAAAATTACGGACTTACGCATTCATTTTTGGATATTGACGGTGATGTTTGACCTTCATTGGTAAAGTATCGATGTTTGCATATCGATGCCCCACATGGTTACTGTCGATTCATCAAACCCGTACAATCCATTCTGGAGTACGTTCCTGTGTCCGTTTGCCTCCTCCCCTTGATCCCTCCCCCTTGCGTTGGTCCCCTCCTCCCTGCTCCAGGACTTGAAAGCCGTCCCGCGGCGCAATGGCCCAATGATTGGTTTTGCGATCCGAGTTGTCGTCGTCCGAACTGGTGTGGACAGTGCGCACTGGGGCATGCACACGCCTAGTGCTCCATTTGTCCTTTCTCATGGATAGAGTACACGGAGAAATGGAGGAGGGAAGCGTACGTTGAAGCATTAAGGCCATTCCTTCAATTCAGAGGTAGGAAACCGAGAGGTTTTGAGTGGCTCCATTGACAAAATTACCTTAAAAAAATGGTAATATTCTTCTTAAAGCGAAGGATAAAATTTTTGGTGGGAAATGTTGAAAATTTTGATACTTCTTCAATTTTTTGATTTAGAAATAATTTTATTTTATTCTCAGAATTTGAAAGTTTGGAATGAAAATTTGAATTTCAAAACCCTTGACTGCATGCATGTATAATTAATGTATCATTTAATCTACCTCATTAATGTCGCTTGATGACGGGTCTTTGTGAAAAAATATCGTGTACGTTGCAAAGATAAGCACTAGAAATTGTAATTTAGTACCCAAAGGATTTATATCATATGACTTCACTCCTCAAATCCTTTTTTTATATACGAGGTGCGTTCAACTTATAAACTCTCCTGATTTTTTCTCAAAGTTGGCAGTAGATAAAAATATGGGATTGAACTTTAAATACACAAGAACATTTCATAAATACTGCCCTTTGATGGATGAAACGTTAAGTGAACAGGATTAGCACAGCTGCTGCTAGAGCGTGAAGCGTTTTAATTACTTGAAATGAAGTGGTCGTGTACAAGCTTAGGGTATGTTCATCCGTTTTCTCCACTTGTGCGGTTTTAAAACCTTTTAAAATTCATTATCAATAAGGCTATACACGCGGTAATGATGTTATGGACGTGGCAAATGTGGATGCGACAGTTCGAAGAAGGCCGAACCAGTCAGTTCCATGTGGGCCGCTCTTGCATTAGTATTTCTTCCAGTGAGCACACGGGAACCTTCAGAATCTTTATCGGCAGTCACGAAATCACGGGTTCGGCGTTGTGAAAAATGTGCACGTTACTCCCCTTCCTTCATACCGTCTACATACAATACTAAAACTCTTCCTTCCGATTTCCAGTAATTGTGCTTACATGTATAATGCGATCGACGGCTCCGTAGGCATATCGCAAATTCAACTAAAAAAAAAAAGCATAAAATTCATGTCACTTTCAGTTTATTTTTTGGTAGTTCAAAAGCTTTTGTCGAGTCCATTTACATTATGTTAAAATGTATTGGAAACTTTTCCATGGGATGCAAAGAGTATCGAGTTGCACTGCAGGATTCAAGTTAAGGTTTCCCTTACTCTGCTTTAGATTATTCAAATTGCCCCTTGCGTATCAACGGTCTCCACCTGCCTAGCCCATCTAGAATTTAAATAGAGATATCTCTTTTCCTATTGAGCACTTACCAAGCCAGCTCCACCCTTCTCTGCCTTTATCCAAAAGGAACACTAGAGAAAGAGAATTTTGATGAAACACAACACACAGTAATCAACCCGAAGGTCGGTTTAGTAGGTGATGGTAGAGATCACCCAGTACTAAGCCCTATGCGGCGTGTGAAAATTCACACATCAGGGTAGGGGGGCCAGTTCCTTTCCCTGTGCCGGTTATGGTTTCCCAGGAAGACCTGGTACCCGAAAAATCACTTTAGCTTGGGTGGAGCTGCACGTGCCCAGAGTGCCTTGCCCAGGAATCGAACCCGGGACCCTCTGATCAGCAGTCCAACGCTCTACCCACTGGTATTCCGCGAGTAAACATTATTTTGGACATTCAATGACAAAATTGTAAGCATAGAGTTCCGGGATAAGAAGATTGGAGGGGAGAGAGAAATTAGAGAACGCCAATAATGGCTTTAAGAGGTTTTCAGATGCAATTGCAGGCGAAAAATTTCAGTATCCGTTTGTGTTCATTCCCGCCTTGATCCTCTTCATGGGATCACCATTAAGGTGTCCGATGGCATTTATTGCGGTAGACGCAATGCTTTCAAGCACATTAACCGTAAGTGGATTGGGAAAAATTAGATGAAATGATTAAAACTGAAAACATTGAAAGACAAATTAGATGGAAAATGGAATTTCATCGGAAAAAACGACGGATCTCGAGGGGGTATGAAGTGTAAAGGAAAAATATATTATATTGTTTCAGGCTTCACTTCGTGGAAGTATTTAATAGCCATACTAAAAAGAAATACTCGTACTTTTCCACAGATTTAAATCTGTGGAAAAGTACGAGTCTTTCTTTTCAGTATGGATGTGAAGGAAAAGTTAGACGTAACCTATCTTCAGCTAAGTTAGGTTGCCATTTAGCAAAATTCTTTCATGGTTAAAGATTTAATCATTGTCTCTTGGTAGGAATAAACGTTAATACCTGATTTTTTCCTCGCTCTCAAAACAGTTAGACCAAGGAAAAATGTCGCTGTCACAAAAAAATTAGAAGGGTAAGATCGTAGAATCAATATTGTTGGCTTTGAATGCCTGCATCTCGAAAATATATCTGTTAACTCTTGAACAAGAAGCTTCATCTTCATGATATGATACGTTATTTCATGTGTGTAGAATACTTGTATATGTTTCACTGAGAAGCTTGAACTTTAATTCACTTTCCAATAATTTCATTTATTACTTCCTACCGTAGGTATTTCTATAGACCCGCCACCCGATAAATATCACTTATAACTAGCAAACATCATTTATGACCATTAGAATTCACTATCGCAGGTTAGGAATTGACCAATCATCATCGCCAGTTATCAATCCGAAGAATGTTTTGTAGTAGGTCACCAAACCCGTCCCTTTCCTGCCAAATTCCCCATTGTCTCATAGCTATCACACTGACAACATCCACTGCCCACTGCTAGTTCATCCTTGGCTTTCCTCTGTAATCTTTGCCCTCCATTATTCTTTCAGTTATAATCTTCAGTAAACTATCGTGCCTCAGAGTGCCCAATTAGTTTTCTTCATATTTTCTTCATTAAATTTCCATCATAGGCTTCTCCCTTCACACACTCTTGGAATTACTTATTCATTTGATATTCTGCCCATAAATTTTATTTGCTCTTATTTCCTATTCTTTTCTCTAGTACAACAAATAACATGATTTTGAGAAAGTTTGGCCCGACAGCTCTTCATTCAGAAAAGTAAGACTGGAATTATATCTCTACAATATGCTTTAAGAAATAAAATGAAATATTTTTACTTCCAGTAGTGTTTTTATTCAGCACAATTGTATACTTTAATTTTTCGTTTCCTAATAGCAATCTTACCATGAATATTTTACTGAGAGAAAAAGTATGATTATGTTTCGCTGTTTCTACAAATTGCATTTATCACTAAAATTCCCCTTTTTTCAAACCACAACCACCTATTTTGGCTTTGAAATGACGTTCCTGAAGCTGGCCATATGTTTTTATCAAGATACTATAACAATTTCTATTGCTTTCATGGATACAAATGAGATAAAATGTTTTATTTAAGATTTTGCAAATGGCGAAACAGCTCTGTTACCACAAAGGAAACAAAGAAATAGAATAATTGGGGAGAAATTGGGAAGTCACCATCCTTGTAAATATACTCCGAAATGGAAGCAGCTACTATAAACTTGCATTATTTAGATTGATTGTATGCTTATGAGATATATGTTTTGCGTCCTTGTAATTCAACAACCATACGTGCTCTTATATACGAGCTCGTTTGTGCTTGGAAACAATACATACTGAAAGAATCCCCTCATGAACACAGAATCCGAATTTTTTTTCCATAAATCTGCAGCCAACATCAGCTCCAATGTTTATTTTGAGATAACATCTGGTCTGCGTAATTAACTCTTTGCCATCGTCTTACCATGATGGAAACAAAGAAATTATATGATTGGGAGGAAATTGGGAAGCCACCATCCTTATGGATGTAGCTGCGGTACATTCTGATAGTTTAATTGATTGAATACTTACTTTAATAAATTCCAAAAAAATTGTATTTATGTGTCTAAAGCTCTTTTAAAAGAATATTGGTAAAGAAACAAGTAAAAAGTTCTGAATTTTTTCAGTATAATTTTGCAATATATTTTAAAAAGTTAAATAAAAGTTAGGTGAAAATTAAAGTTAAAATTAGATGATCTTACTTAATATCAGCATACCATTGAAAAAGTCTTTGAAAAAATTCCTTGAAATACAGTCATTGCATTTACAATAACCTCGATGACTGTTATCGGTTTGATCGATATTTTGTCATTCCTCTAATGATATAAAGGTATAATACTGTTTAGACATATGCCTAAATAAAATACATAAATATGGTAAACATCAAAATCATACCTTAGTGTATATGTGTGTGCATGCATAGGTTATATATGTATTGGTTTTTAATTCGGTTTATTCTTAACAGACAGAGATGTACCGAAGAATTTACACCTTTATGTACACCTCATTGACAATATTTTGAATAAGCATCTGCTAGCCCCAACCAAAATTTGCTTTGGTGAATAAAGAAGGTCTTGCAGACCTTTATTCACCGTAATAAATTCTGGTTAAAGAGGTTGATTCCTCTCAGTTTCACTCCACAGAGACCTACCTTCTTTTGAAAAAACTCTTGTTTGATTGTATAACTGCTATAAATACACTCAGAAAAAATGATACAACAAATTAATATTTTGCAAATATACTTGTCCCTTTAACATATCGAGTCCCTATTCAAACGAAAAGAAGTGATCTGCGCCACACTGCGCCCACACAGAATATGATATTGGTAGCTTGAAAGCCTCTTTTTCGAAATCGTTCAAATGGCTCATGGTTGTATGAATCAGCTCAGAACTAAAGGATCTTCTTTGAAAGCATTCATTGAAAGGTCACGCACTCACTCTAACTTTTAACTTCTCAATCAACCAGGGAGAATTGAAAGGCCTTGTAGAGGTTTTGTTCCATTACTATTCTCCAAAAGATTATTTGCATTTCAATAAAGCTCTTTTAAAAGGTAATTCTTATTACTGGCATGATCCCGGCATGAATTAGTGTTCCCACTCAAGATTTAACCGGGGTGAATGATGGTTTTACGAATATGACATTAATTGTGAGATAAATAGCTAATAAATATATTTAATTTAATACTTGATGAATAGCCCTTACACAAAACTACCTTTTATCCTTTTTTAAAAATAATTTTTGGCACTGAAATACGCAAACTAATGAGAAAATTATAAATATTCATGAACATAAAACGCAGGTCCACATTTTTCATACACTCAGAGCAGCCTATTGATACAACAAACCAGTATCGCATATAAGATTTGAAACAAAACTTTTTGCCTCTCGCAATGAGAAATTTTGCTTAAATCTTTATTTTACTTCCCAAAAAAGTCTTAAATGTTCAAAAGAAAAATTTCATGCGTCATGCTTTTTAATTATCGCCTCTTATGTAAGATTTTATCATGATACGTAATATTTTGAATGTTGGTAACAGTATGATGAATATTGATTGAAAACAATTTTTGACTTTTAATGAGCTCAACATTTCAGCAAATTTTTGGAGACAAAAAAGGATGAAAATTATGTTTCTTCCAATATAAAAAAACCGAGTTAATATTTAAAAATACGCGTCCTTCTGTACTCTATTGACATCGTTAGGTTAATCGAATAAAATTACGAAACCGTTGTGAGAGAGTATTGGAACACATTGAAATTGCTCTGGTTAAAGTAGTGGACATGAAATACAATTTGAGATCAATGGGAATAAACTTTGGCTTTTAAAAATGTATTTCATTAAATATACTACTTTTTGACGACAATCCCAATCAATGTGATTGATTTTTACACTGATTTTATTAATGCGACCTACTAATACGGCTTATTAATGTGACTATAATGTACAGTAATTTTATTTCCTTGACATGCACCTTTATGAGGGTAACATTATTACTTGGTATTCAACTCTGTTATAATGGCTAGCACTATCGCGATTTAGGCGAAATATATTAGATTTTCGTTAGCAGAATTCACATGAACTCTAATATAAATGGAAATAAAATGTTCAGGTTAAGTAACATTCCCTAAGAAATTACCCAATTTATTAATAGGGGTTTTATCAATGAATTTTATTAAAAATAAAAATAAATAAAAGAAAAAATGCAATTGGGAAAAATTAAAATGTTTGCGATAAAATTGTATCATCTCTAGCATTAGGGAGATAATCTATTGGAACTGCATAGTTTTGTTTGGGAACATTTAAAATGGACACTGATTGCTCCAATACATTTTCAGCTGTAATAATTTAAACCCTCCCACCTAATTGCCCTTTCATTCTCCTTTGCTAACTTAACTAATGGCTTAAGGTCGTAAAACTTGCACATCCGATAATTAATATTTAAATCTGTGCCGTACCAAACTAGTGAGATTAAAATGGAATAGAATGTTCTTCGTTGAATCTGTACAGTTTCAGTTAATCGTTCGCGTTCCATAGCATCGTTTCACTGAATTACTCGTACCTCTGGTTTTAGCACTTAGGTGATCAAAGATGAAAACGAAAGCTTTGGGAGTTCGGATTTCTGTCGGAAAACTTCCCCTCAGCAGTCGCGAAAATATATTAATGGTTCAAAGAAATTAAAACAGAAAATATCCGAATGCGGTAGAACAATGCGCAAGGAACTCGGATTGCAGTTTAATGCGAGCATCTTGAATTCGTAAAGTCATGTCTTGTTCGTCACGCTTATTCCCGATTACCCCCATGCCAATTGCTTCTGAGCGAGAGTAATTCTGAGAGGTGCACCGCTGCTGAGAGTATTTATGCAATCTATGCAGCAAAGTCAAGGAAAATAGCAGTCAGCGACCCAGGAATATGTTTTATGAACGTGGTTGGAGTTCTCCTCATCACCTGACTGCGCGTGAAATAAGGCATTCAGTACTCGATGGGGCAGTCTCTTTCTCTTACCAGTTTCTCCAAAGCAAAAGTTAATTAACTTGGCAGTAAATCCCAACATTTAGAGCAGCTGCGCTTGTCAGGATTTAGCTTTTTTTAGTACTCAGGCTTTCTCCCTCAAATGCGTTTAGAAGAACTTTCAAAGGACACACCATTATATCATGCAGTAAACGATATTTTAACCATGACTGCTGTGGTTTTTCGCCGTGGTCCATTGCGTGACCACGGTCTTTCGCCTTTCCAGCCGCCAAGACTATTAAGGCAGGGCGAATTCTCCAACGTTGTCAAGCCGATCTATTTCCGGAGGGCCCGGATTCCCGGGCAAGCCTCTCTGGGTATCAGTAGCTCCACTCAAGCTATGTGACAATTAGGTACCAGATCTTCCTCAGAAACCATAGCCGGTACTGGGAAAGGAACTGGCCCCCTACCCTGATGTGTGAATTTCACACGCCGTCGGGCTTAGTACTGGGTGAACTCTACCATCACCTACCAAACCGACCTTCCGGTTAATAACTGTGTTTATGGTTACATATATACCTGTATGGTTATACCATATATACCTATATGGTTGGCTTTTTCTGGATACATTTCAACATTCGCCGTATACATTTTCAAAACTCAAAAAAAAAAAAAAAATGCAAGAGAGCGCGTAGCAAAGCCGCAGAATTTAGCTCGCAAAAATATAACATACTCATTCAATTAAAATTTATACCGGAGAAAAAATAGGTAATATCCCAAAAAATGCATTCTCTTACCTTTTAACCTAACTAGCAAATACAATAGTCAGCATAAAAAAATTTTTCAAAATAAAATAAAGCGGTTAACGTCAAAATAAGGCTTATTCATTGGAAAATGTCTGGCCAAATTTAGATACTGAGATTAGTGTACCATATTACGAGGGTCATCCGGAAAGTAGTACCCGTTCGTGCCGCATGAAGTGCTGACGACGCGAGTAGCCGCTGGACGAGGTCAGATAGCTTCAGTGGCTTGTCTGCCTTCTCTGAGCCAAGTTGCGTGACGCTAGCATTGCCTGTGTTGTTTCTGTGATTGTTTACAATGTTTAAAAAAATTGAGAACGCCGCCAGTTGTGAAGTGAGGGCAGTGATTAAATTCCTCAATGCAAGAAACGTTCGCCCATGTGATATTCATCGCCAATTAAAGGAGGTGTATGGAGACAATGTAATGGACGAGTCGTCTGTTCGGCGGTCGTGTCGCAACTTCAACATGGGGAGGGGGAACACACACGACGATGAGCGTTCGGGGAGACCGTCTGTCATTACAGACCAACTGGTGAGCTCAGTTGACGAATTCGTGAGGAACGATCGGCGCGTCACAATTGATGACATCTGTGAGCATTTTCCCAATGTTTCTCGAACAATTGTTCATGAAATTGTTAAACACCATCTGCATTATGCAAAAATTTGTGCAAGATGGGTCCCTCGCGTATCTCAATGAGCTGGCGGCGAAGGACTATGCAGCAGGAATACAGAAACTTGTCACACGTTATGACAAATGCCTTAATTTGCTTGGAGATTATGTTGAGAAGTAATTTAAAGTATCCTCTTTCAAATAAAATTTTTTGTTTGTTAATATTTACTTTTGTGTCTTTATTTCACGAACGGGTACTACTTTCCGGATGACCCTCGTGTGTGTGTGTGTGTGTGTGTATATATATATATATATATATATATATATATATATATATATATATATATATATATATATATATATATATATATATATATATATATATATATATATATATATATATACACATTCTATTTCTATATAAAGAATTTATACTCGTATTTATTTATTTCAATAAATTCAGTACATAAATACCTAACTTAATTAGAAATTAGTACAATGATTAAAATGTAAATGATAACGACTTTGCCAACTAAAATTACCTTGCATATAATTTGTTCTGTAAAAGTTTATGACTTATAGAAAAACGTATTTGCAAATATATCCTGTCATCTTCAAGTATCCATCGTGTGATTATACTTTTCGCATTAGTTAGAATATCTAAATTCCGTGAAAAATTTGGATATTGAGAAACAGTATAAGAGTTGTAGGAAAATGAAAGTGAAATTAGTGCCTATTTTTGCGCGTCTTTTCGGCTGGCAGGAGGTTGTGTCGACTTATATTTGGAGTAATCCCTGCTAAGTTTTGGTCCACACGCACTGCAGACGGTAGGCTTGAGAGATAATATAAGATGGCAAAAGGGCGAAGACTTCACTTTGTTATTTGTGCCTCTTTGTATTAATTTATGTTAACATAAAATTAATTTACTCCGGTAGGATCTTATTCACTAAATGTGCTTAAAAAATAAACGAATAAAAACTATTGAGATAAGACGAAATGCATATACATTTACACATGCCTCGAAATCCGCATCAAGGGTGAGTGGCAGAGGATGATAGAACATAAGCCATGGTTAGTGTCAGCTAACGTTTTGTAAAATTAGATCTTCCGAAACACAAGGACAAAGAAGAGCAGGCGATGATTAAAATATAATTTACATTCCATTCAATCAATCATCATATTACTGTTAGTGATAACATTTTAACTACATTACACCTGCTTAAAAATATTTCAAACTTTAGGAAACTGTAATAGAGCTTCTCAAAAATACAGGAAAGTTGTTGAATAAGTATGTGTTCATGGAATCCTCGAATTGTGTTAAAAATTCAAACTTTCAAAAAATAATATCTAGTAAAAATTCTTTCGTTATTCTCCTTTCTTAATTTGTATTACTCTTAATCGGTACTAGTCAAGAACTTACGATAGAATGTATAGTTGCTGTGTCATCCGTAAGATTTATCTTTGAGTGGCCATTCACTCGTTAATTTTCGCGCCACTCACATCTTAACGCATCAGAGAACTCGCTCCATCAAATTGAATTATAGTCTAAAGATAAAAAAATAAAGAAATTTAATCTTCAGTGTAGGCTACTTTTTCTGTGCCCTCGATCGGCTTCAGTGGATGATCTGTTACCCGGAATATCAAAGAAATTGAGCAAAGCTGCGGGTTTCCAAATTCACTGAAAATCCTATCATCCAGTCAGTAGCCAAACGCTACCTTCACCAGAAAATCCTGCCCCAGATAAAATGACCATCTTTCAAAAATATCTGCCAACTCAATTCTAAGCTTTGATCAGTAGGATGCACTTTAATTTTAAAGTAATTATCACAGTAAGGTAGCTTTAAAAGTAAAAACTAAAACGATTGCGTAGTCAAGCGATACACAGTGTATATGTTCATTATGAAAATTTTACCACTAATTAAAGTTTAAAACTGTACATTATACGAAACAGCCTTACTCGCTGTCCCGTTACCATTTCACCTATGTTCATGCATACTTATTGACAATATTTTGCTCTTTTTTAGGCATTTAAGCACTCTCAACCGTCTATTTCACAATGCTAGTTCTTGTGTGCCCACAGCACGTGATAGATGCCCGGGTAAAATCGCGCGCATTTAAGGAAGCGCACAAACACACAAACACACACAATCGCAAGACTTTTTGTCCCTCTCCCCACAAATGCCCATTCGTCTGAGTCCTAATATTAACGCGCGGTCACTCATCCCTTTCATCCCGCCAAACTCCTCCTCTTCCCGCACAATGCTCATCCCTCCGAGTAATGATGGGGCTAGGGGAGGCGGCGAGAGATTAAGGGACGAGTGTGGGGAGGGTTTTTAAAGGGTCCAAGGGTCCGGAGTGTGACGGTGAGAATGTATGGGGAGGGACGGGGAGGAAGGGGGGGAGCAAGAGGGAATATGGGAGTTGCGAGCGTGTCAGAAGGATCTGTAAGTTGTGGGGTGTGGGGAAGAAGGTTCGGGGGAGAGCTGAGGAGGGGGTGGAGCTGCGTGAGGCGGTGGCGGAGGGTTTAAAGGACTCCACCCGTTTTTCACGAGGAAGCGAGGTCGATGTGGGCCGATTCAGAGATGCTCGGCCACTTACCGGCTAATGGTTGTCTGACCCATCCTTCAGAAAGACTGAGCCAGATGGGGAATGGGGCGTATGGGAGAGGTGCTTCCCTCACCGAATGGTAAACGGAAAGGGGCGATAACTTCGGCCTTATCAAACGGAGCACTAAAGGAAGAAGGAGCGAGGAGAGAAGGAGAGAGAGAAATGGACGGAGGTGAGTCGATGGCCGTGGAAATGGCCAACGAGAAGGATTACCCGGCAGATGACGTAAACGTAATAACAAAAGAAAACCACGCAGAATTTTTTGTTTTTATTTTAAGCACCAATGTCAAAGGTTTGCAACAAAATCAATTCTAATTCAAAGGTGGTAGATTAAGTAAAGAATCTACAGCGAAGAACCTACGTGAAGCAGGGGGTAACACTATTTACGACAAACAGCAGGCTTAACACTGAACCACTGTCTTCTATTTGTGTTATTGATTCATTAATCACATTTATAAACATCTCCATAAATGAAATACATGTGTAGTTTCCTCAACTTTTTTTATTGGAGATGAATAGCCCAATAAATTTCCACTACATTGTAGCATAATTATGTGCAATACATCTGTGGATATATGCATTTAAATTAATCAGATCTATAAAAATAAATTGCTAGAGACAATATCACTTAAACAGTAACTGTCCTGCTAATATTAAAGTAATCGTTCACTTCGATGTGAATACATGTCGTAGAATCTTTTGATACCCAAGTGCGCAGTGTAAAGTAGTAATATTTTGACTTTTAAATATCTGTTAGCAAAGAAATTACCCCTCCGTAAATATATATTTTAAATTCAAATAATGCTTAGCTCTCTTTGTCCAGATTAACGAATATCTGTTCATTGGAGAATTTACATCCTTAACACTCATCGTAGTGCATGTGATTTACATTACCTCTAAATAAGTGAATTATAATTAATAGCGGTTAATGATGTCATGAATTCTGTATTCTGAATTTCTTCATTTGGTGGATTTAAACATTTAATTCAGGTGGCTTTGAAATGTACGAATATATCTCGGGTAAAATAAACCATTATCATTTTGAAAAAAGAACCACTTCTTGCGATTTATTAATCATAAATTATGCCGGTGAGATTTAATGTACCAGTGAAATACTTTTCTTGTCCTATTAATTTATTGCTTGATTTATATCCAACAAATGGATAGGTCTTAATAAAGATTTTTCTCGGGAAAGCTAATTTATGAGGTGTGGAAAATATATAACTGTGCCCGTATTCCTGAGAAATGTTTGAGAATTAAATATTTTTTTCTTTGACGTAGAATTTGATAGCGATTAAACTGCAGTGAATGCAGCATATGATGAAACCTTCAAAAAGCTACGGATCGTTAGATTTAATTGAAATGTACGTTTTTAATTCTCACGATGTCAATGACGATTGATGTTCTCAATCAATTTATTCAATTCGTTATAGTTTTAAGAGTACTGATTTAATATCCCCTTTGATATACGTATATTGTTGGTTTGAGCGGAAGAATTCTATGTTTAAAGGTAATGAGCTATTGCGCTGGGCTAATGCTCGTATACCTTAACCCTATGCTAATACAGGGGTTCGTGGAATACTTGAAGTGAATCGCGTGCCAAAGGAGCTTCAATTCAGCCCTCATCCTCAGGGAGACGATTTTTATGACCGATGGGCTTTCCCGTTTCATAGTAAAAATTTGCAATAGCTTTGGCGACGCGGACATTTTTTTAATACGAAATGAAAGGTATCCCGTGAGCCGTCATTTTGGGAGAAGATGAAATCCCAACCAGATTTACAACGAAACTGTAATATCCTCTTTTGACTGACCACTGGAATTTCCTCACTATATTAGTTTAAAGGGTATATGAATTGCAAATTGTTTATCACGAACTTCTCTTGCCAATTCTCACGTAGATCACTGCGAACGTGAATAATTCTGTTTGAAATTCATACGTCTGGCTGTGTTCTATCATTATTTTATCAAGATTTTCACTGAAAATGTCTCAATTTTTTCACTTGTGTTCATTTTCAAAAATATTTTTTAATAGTGATTCTATTTGATAAGTTTTAACAAGATGTACCATTTCATTTCCCAAGCAATGGATTCCTGGGGAATTCGGCAAGTGACGTGGCAACTTATAATAGCGTGATACAAACCTGCGACTTGGGTATTGCAAGAACTCCTTAAAAAATATGAACCTCAGAGTGGACGGATGTGCAAATTTCTATTGTTTCCAGGTCTGTTGAAATAATCATATTCATAGCCTTCAATAATAGTTCTGTTTCCCACCCAGGAGTAAATGATTTAGATAGCAGACCCGCATAACAATAAAAAATACGTATGCATTAAAAACCCACCGATGGAGAATGTGAGCCAAAAACAATTCGGGATTCGAAATCACGACCTTAGGAATAGGTCTGGTCTCATGGGAGTTGACTAGGCGCCGTACATCATGATTACGTGGTTTAAAAAAAACAGTCCATATAAGAGACTAATTAAAAGAGAACATTTAGGGATAGAGAAAAAGGACGAGGTTGAAGTGGTGCGTCGAGCGTTTATTAAAGCCAAACCAAATAAGGGGTGAGCGCCCCGAAATGAAACCACGGTAGCCATCGGTGGGGCGTACCTAAACCTTTGGCCGGGGCTCCCACCTTCCATCGCCATCGACATCATAAGCGGAGGAGATGGGGATGGTTTGATACCGAGGCACCCTTGTTTGACTTGCTGTTTGAGTCGCCACACTCGTAGTTTGATGGGAGTGAGAGGGGGTGTGGAGTGCGAGAGAAAGTGGAGTTGATAGCTGTGGAAAGGAAGAAAAACGTGGGAAGCATATCCGTTTCGGCAGGACGGGGAGGAAAAAACCCAGGGTCATTGGGGATTGGACTTGGAGGTGAAACCATCGCGTGGAGGAAGAAAATAAAAACAAAGGAAGGAAATGGGGATGAGGAGGACGAGGTGAGGGGTGGAGGAAGGTGTGCGGAATGGAAAGATGGAGTGGGAGTGGGGAAGGGATGGGGGAGGGAGGCCAGGGAGTGGAAGAAAACAAACCCACCCCCAGATGAGATTTCTGAAGTATGGGTGGGGACGGAAAGTGTTGCGAAGGGGAAAGAAAGCGTTATGACTTTGTTTTTGGTAGGGATGGGCGCCTCTATGTGTGCGTGGAAGTGTGTGTGTGTGTGTGTTTGTGTGCATCCGCTAGAGATCCGTGTGAGAGGAGGGGGGGGGGAGTGACAAGTTCTCGTGGATTGGAGGAGAAGCGTTTTATGGGGAATGGTACCGAGCTGGGTAAACACAAGACTCATGTAAAGGGGCCCCGGGGAGGGGGATGGCAGAGAGAGAGAGAGGGACAAAAATAAATGTGTGACCTTCCCGATTTTCCACTCACCCTCGAACCGGATTAGGAAAAAATGCGGCGTAATTTCGCCGCTCACAATCAGTCATAGGGTTAATCAGCAAAGTTACGGCATAATCCTACCGCTCACAAAAAGTGAAATCAATTTGAATCAGAAAAATACGACAATATTTAGGTAATGGTTCAAAAAAACGCAAATAAATAAGAATTTTGAACTATACTCACAGATGTATTGTCGCCTTACATTATAGAAGTGTCCTTGAAAGAACAAATGACGCATATTAAAAAAATCAAGTAGAAAGTATGAACGCGCAAAAACAAGAGAAGATTATTTAGGAAGATCATGTAAAAACCTGGGCGACTAGTACATAACTTTCCGCATGATTATTATGAATAGAAATGACATCTATCGGTACCGCATATCTTCCATGAAGAAAATCTCCTAAAAGCTCAAAATCTGACAACAACGGACGCCTATTTACTCCAAACATGCATATGGTTAACTTCAGATGCAAGCATTCAGAGGTTGAATGAGTAATCAACAATCCTACTGAGTCTGAATGCGAGAGCAATGTAAGAATTTGGCAAGGGAGATTCATAATGCATTCAAGGAAACCAGGCGAGCGCGCGAAGTATAGTATGTTGTTATTATCCGTATTGGATCAAGTAATATCTGGTGCTTTCCCGATGTATTACGAGTAGAAATACCTCTCGGATCTTTCACTGGGTGAGAGTCTCCATTCTGGCCGACGTTTCGATGCTCGACACGGGCATCCTCTTCAGTGTAAGAGTCTCCTGCCCTGAGGACGATGCCCAAGTCGAACATTTGCACATCCCTTTGGAAGACACGAGAGAAATTTCTAAATCCTTATGAATCGTAAGGAATGGAAGACCCAGATTCATTTGGGGGAAACTTACATCGACAAGATGCACTGGCAACGAGCGATGTTACTGTGCCGATATCTACGGCAGTTAAGGTAACGCACGGAAATAAAATGTGATGACGACCGTTATTATTGACGTTGCCCAAATATTCAAAGTTTGCAACAAGAGCTAAATAAGATAATTGAGTAGTAGTTAAGGATTTCATATCTTTGAGCACATCTGTAAGTAATTAATTCCATTTTAATGACCTTCAAAAACCTACTTCTATCGTAACATTCTTCGTACATGAGTCGATGCCTTCAGAGTGCTAATACAAGTATGACACAGTCCCATGCTGTTTCTCTTAGATTAAATGTTTGCTGACCACCATGAAAAAGAGTCTCCATAGAATAAAGGAAAATATTTCTGCTTGTGATGGTTGATTCGAGAGAAGAATATCGTTATTTTCATTGTATGTTTTTTATTTTGCCTATTTGTTTTTCATTAATATTCTCCCGCTTTAAATATCTCTTTGGGTGTCGTACCTCTCTAAATTTATACCACTATTGCACATGGTAAAGAATGACTCTGTAAATGTCTTCTGTATTGAAATGCTTTATTGTATGTGATGAAAAAGAATTACATCATACAATAACTATTAATGTCCACTAGTGTATTGAATAGCGAAGGCAATGCAATAATTTGTAGTATCTGTTTATGCTTCTGGTAAAAATACGTATTTTGTCATGATGAACAGTTTCAAAATGCATAGGTTACATTGCCTCTATGCACCCATGCCCACTATTGGCAAGGCTACATCCAATGAGCAGGTGTGCGTTTGTAGGTTCATCTCTCTAGGCCATAATCCTTACATAATGATAAAATCAGCCGCAATCATTCCTAAATTTTTAATCCAAAACAGAAAATTGAAAAATTTATTCGAGCACAGCCTTTTTTTCGTGTGATGTAGATAGGCAAGTATGTGCGTATTTGTGAAAGTAACGTCTGTTTATGTACTTGTACGTTAATATGCGTATTTTGACATTTATGTATGTACGAATGGCTGATACTCTAACACGTACCGCCAAACGCCCTTGTGTCGCAGCGCTCCGAATCCGCGACAACAAGGGTTGAGGGTATTAATTAAATAACAAGAGCGGTCTTCGGTACGGGTATTTTTATGTGCGTAACAGAAGGTTTGACAGTATGGCGGTACACAGCTCATGAGACAATGCCGCGAGAGAGTAGGAAGTGAAGGGAAGACTTGGGTAGGTACTTACAGGAGGACAAGAGGATTGACCGGGCTGAAGGGTGACCAGAGGCGTCGTCGGCGTCGAGTCGTCGGAAGGAACCGGCCGGGGGATGGGATGTAGACCGGTAACTCGAGCGAGCTGGTCTGGAGGTATCGGTGAGGAAGGGACCGAACCCTTACGTAGAGAGGCTGGTCCGGGGAAGCGGGGATAGGGAGCGGGCGTGGACCGAATTCCGAGCGGAGCACGGCTGGTCCGAGGTTATGGGCGATCAGGATCACACTGGCGGGCCACCCGTCTGCCGAGGATGGTCACCCTTTTATCGGAGCTCAGGGTACAAAGGGTAGTCTCTCTTGTGACGCACGGCAGGGCCGGGGGAATCACTCGTGACTCCGCTCCTGACTCACAACGTTCTCCCGGTATCAGTCCCCGGACTGATTAGCCGGTGGTCGCGGCGGTGGTTTCCAAGAGTTTGATTGTGCTGACGCATAACCCTTGCAACACCACCCTCGCGGTAAAAGAAAAAGGCTCCGCGGGGTTTAGAATCCTAACTCAGCTTGTCACAAGAGAAAACTCCCAAATAGTACCCTGTCTCAGCGACAGCTCATGAGAACACATAAAATACATATACAACACCTTATACCGGAAAAATGACAGGAATATATATACACATGTGTTAACCCTCGAGTATGAACAATACCTCCACCACTAGCTATATATGACATATAGAAAAAAACAGATATATATCTACGTATATAATTTTAGTAGTCTGTCTGTCTCTGACACACATAAGTTTTTTAAATCACTATCCCAGAGATTATCATCATTCTGGCATTCCTTATCCACAGTTTTACACATTTTACGCATCAGGGAGTTGGGGAAACAAAGGCTCGTTCCTTGAAATATTGTATAGTTGGAGTGTTGGCGTTACAGTGGCCGGGAGGCGCTCAAGTCTGTCTGTAGGGCTGGCTTCACTATTGTCTTCTTTCTTATGGCAGAATCCCCAGAGACGTGGAATCACTACACAACACAACACAATGATTGCACTCGCTACAGTCACTCCAGAATAATTAATAAATTGAATGTTAGAGCTTAAGGGTGATAACATTTTCACATTTCTTGCCATATCGGTTAGGGAAATGGTCGGAACATTGTGCGTATTTAGTTTTTCTACTGAGGTGAATGCTTCGGCCAAACCATCTGCCGCCTTTAGAGCAACAGGCTCACTACTTCTTAAGTCGATATTAATATCCGGCAGAGGTTCTACGGACACATCCCGGTCAAAAGAAAAACTAGTTTCGTACACAACGGACGTGGCTCCCAGAAAAACATGATCAGTGCTAGCTGAACACCCTGGAGGCAAGGTGAGGCTTCCTTGACCGAAGATAGTTATTCGCGAAATTTTCATTGTGCAAGCATTAACCAATGTAATATTTTTACTGACACTGTAATGCCAGATCCCCGGATACTGACTTTTCAAGAAAACTGCGTAATTAGATTGAGTAAGGAGGATCTCGCAATTCTCCCTTATTAGCTTACTTTGATTCCGAAATACCGCAATATTGCACGAGCTGGATAAACTGGTGTGAATAGGATAGGAATATGGACAGATATCTATGCCATTCCGGAAACAATTTCGCCAGTACTCATCTGGGAGCAATACGTATTCCTTGTCATTTGCAGAGACCCCGAGGTAAGTCGAGTCGGGTCAAAGGATGACCGCTCGCTTATGGTTCGAGTCAACCGAAGGGAAGGCGTGCGCCTTATACACCTGGAAAACCGATCCTCGCCGATATAACGGAAATGCCACCAATAATGTGAGGCTCTTCCCTTGTCTTACGATGCGTACGTGGGCGGATTTGTAGACCGAGAGAAGGTCGCTCCCGTACTGGGCGAATTCCGTATCTGGCCGCAGCTTAGAGCGAGCATTTCTAATGATCTCTCTGAGTTGGTCAAGGGGTAGGGTGGAAGGAGTCAGTTTATTAAGCTCGGCCAACATTACTGTATTGCGTATGTAATTGAGATCGCTTAAGAGCCCCGATATGTGACGCGAAATAGCCGAAAAAACTAGATGAAGGATATGAAATAAATTATCTTGATAGCGGCTCTCGGAGAGAGAGTGGGTAACCGAAGCGCTTGTTGTGTAAATTTTATTTTGCAGAAGGCGTAGGATTTTCTCAGTTTGGGAAAGCATTTCATCGTGCCTCTTTAGGGTGCTACTTACATTTTCCAAAAAGGTGAATCTAGCATTGTTTAAAATTTGGGTGTTTTCTGCGACTCGAGATATTTGTTTCTGGAGCTCAACTATTTGATCGTCCGTGGCCGTTCCCGCTAAATAGTGCAGACCATATCCCAACAGATTTAGCATGCCTCTTGTCGCTTTTTTTGGAATCCCTATTGGTAGTAAGAGTGTGATAACCGAGTTGAAGCATTCGCTAAGCCAGTGGTCGGACGGGAATCCGGGAGTACCGGATCGGAATCAAATTTCCGCAGCAGCCTTGGGTCAATATTCCGCCCCGGGGTTGGCGGCCGCTCCATCTCCTCGGAGTCGATTTCTCTTGTGTAGATATATGCCTCGTCTTGGCTCCCTCTGCATGGCACTGGTTGAGGTGCACTCCGGAATGTCCCCAGGTCTATCTCGCAGCCCGGAGTGGGTGGTCGTTCGGGAGTCTTGGGGACGTCCCAGTCGAACTTGGAAGTCGGGATAGACGGCCGCTCGGATAGCATTGTGGTCTGGTGACGGTTCAAGTTGCCAGGAGTGGTAAACTGTAGTGGCTCCAGGGACGGTGACTGGTGGTGTGGGTGCCGTCCTCTTGCTGCCATTCTGGAATATTCTTTGGCTATAACCGTGGTACTCTTCCGGGAAGGGCCCGTAGGTTATAATCATGGGTTTTGGGGATAGGTGGGGGCGGGCTTGCGTTGGAAGGGTTAGAGGGTGGTGTTTCCAGTGAAGGCTCCGTTGGTGTCGTTTTTTCGGCCGGGTTATGTGAACCTCCGGCATCGTTGTTTAGAAGCACTGGGGGTAAGGGGAACTGCTCTTCGCCGACGAAAAAGTCTGGCGGGAAATTAGGTTCGGGGTCGGGTGGCAAGGGTAGTAGGTTCCTGAGATGAGCTGTGACCAGGCGGCTATTTTGGGTATTCTGAAGGTCGAAGGTAACCGGACTTCTAATTTTGATTACTTTATAGGGTCCTATCCAGCGGGACACTAGTTTCCGCGCCTGACCTTGTCGGAGATTCATGTTACGCAGGAGGACTAATTGCCCGGTGGCAATGGTAGGAAGTGTTAAGCCTCGATTGTATTTCATGTGTTCCCTTCTTGTATTCTCTCTGTTAAATTCAGCCGCCTGTGCGTGCGCAAGGAGGAAAGGTTTGGAAAATTCGGGAAATTTAAGAATAGGTTGGGTCGTAAGACACAACCTCAAGTGTTCGAATGCGTGTTGTTGATCCTCACCCCAGAAAAACACTGCATCTTTTTTCAATAATGGAGTGAGAGCACTGGACTTTTTTGCGAAATTTGGAATGAATTTCCTGTAATATCCGACTAATCCTAGAAAGGATTGTAATTCTGGCACGCTCGTTGGGGGCGAAAAATGCTTTATGACTCCTACTTTGTCTTCATCGGGCTGTAATCCATCTGCGGTAATTAAATGGCCCAAAAATTTGACTTTTTCTTGAAAGAATTGGCATTTCTGGGGTTTGAGTCTTAGGTTTGCTGTCCTTAGCCGACGAAATACTTCCCGAAGACCTGCCACATGTCCTTCAGGAGTGGAATCGTAACGGAGGATATCATCTAGATAGCATACGCAACCACGGTATATCAATCCGTCCAGAATTGTGGTCATTAACCGCATGAAAGTAGACGGAGCGTTCGTCAACCCAAAGCTCATTCTATTACATTCAAAATGTCCATCTGGTGTGCTAAAGGCTGTGTATTCCTTGCTCTTGTCGTCTACCTCGACCTGCCAATAGCCGCTGCAAAGATCCATGGTAGAAAAATATTTCGCGCCCCCTAGCTGGTCAAACGTTTCTTCTATATTTGGCATCGGAAATACTTCCTTTTTTGTGACATTGTTCAATGCGCGGTAATCTATACACGGGCGGTATTGTGTCGGGATTCCGTCTCTACCCTTTTTTTTAACCAAAATAATTGGTGCCGACCAGGGGCTCGTCGAAGGTGATATCACTCCTTGCTGTAACATGTCTTTAATTGCATTGTCTAATACGGATCTCTGTGAATGAGGGACACGATATGGTCGCTTATTGATTGGCGTGGAAAGGCCTATGTCTATGGTGTGTTTTACTACGCTGGTGCAGCCCAGGGGAACGCCGCCGTGCACAAAAATATCTCTGAATTCTTCTAATGGGTCACGTAACGGCTCTCGGGCGTCTTCTGGTAAGTTATTTAGGCTGAATTGAACCATGAATTCCCCTTTTTCTCTATCGTTCGGCCATATTTCTGCCTCCTCTGCGACAATTATTTCGTTCACGTAGGAGGCCTTTTCTACGTGCACCCCGGCTGTCGAAAATTCCAAACCCTTCGGAAAGATTTTCTCGCTTTTGTGCATGTTACCCAGTAATATCGGAAGTGTTCCATCGTCCATTACTTTTGCCACTACCGGAATTACGATTACGTCTGTTATGTCCGGTACTTGAAAATTATCTAAGAAAACCTCCTTTCCGGCTAAATTAGTATTCCTTGCTGTTGTTAGAACGTATGATAACGGAGGAATCTTTAATTTTTCCTCTATACGGACCACTTCTGATCCCCTTTCCTCTTGGGTCAAAAAGTAAACAGGCTCCACAATTAGTGGTACTGTGCAGTCTTTGTCTATCTCCTCATCGCTCGTTCTCCCAAAGCTAATCTCCCTTGAACCAAAATCGGGCCTCGAGTTATTTTTATCATTGAAAGAGACTACGGTCGGCCCCAAGTCATCGTCATCGCCCAAAAATTCAAAACGTTTCGCAACTGACGGCACGGCCCAATCATCGCCTGTCTCTCTCTCGTCGCATTTTCCCTCTAAGCGAGTCTCCTCTGAACCGAATACGGACTTAGAATGTTTTTCTGTAGGAAGAGAGACTACGGTCTGCCCCAAGTCATCGTCATTGCCCAAAAATTCAAAACGTTTCGCAACTGACGGCACGGCCCAATCATCGCCTGTCTCTCTCTCGTCGCATTTTCCCTCTAAGCGAGTCTCCTCTGAACCGAATACGGACTTAGAATGTTTTTCTGTGGGAAGAGAGGCTACGGTCTGCCCCAAGTCATCGTCATTGCCCAAAAATTCAAAACGTTTCGCAACTGACGGCACGACCCAATCATCGCCTGTCTCTCTCTCGTCGCATTTTCCCTCTAAGCGAGTCTCCTCTGAACCGAATACGGACTTAGAATGTTTTTCTGTGGGAAGAGAGGCTACGGTCTGCCCCAAGTCATCGTCATTGCCCAAAAATTCAAAACGTTTCGCAACTGACGGCACGGCCCAATCATCGCCTGTCTCTCTCTCGTCGCATTTTCCCTCTAAGCGAGTCTCCTCTGAACCGAATACGGACTTAGAATGTTTTTCTGTAGGAAGAGAGACTACGGTCTGCCCCAAGTCATCGTCATTGCCCAAAAATTCAAAACGTTTCGCAACTGACGGCACGGCCCAGTCATCGCCTGTCTCTCTCTCGTCGCATTTTCCCTCTACTCTTCTTGAGGTGTGAGATTCTCCTGAAGAATATGTTGATCTCGTATTTAACTGGTCATTTCCAGGCTCATTGTCACCAAAGGAGATAAGATCTACGTCGGCTGCCGCGGAAGGTCTGGATTCTAATTTTACTTCGTGGTTTTCATTCACCTTCATGGTCTCGTGCGTTAAGGATATGCTACTACCATATTTTTTCATAAAATCTAGCCCGATGATTCCCTCGTACGGAGTTACTCCGAGATCTGCTATTAATGTGTCGTGAGGGTACTGGATTCTGTCCATAACAAATTTTACGCAACTTTGGCCGATTATTGATAGTGCGTGACCGGAAGCACTCCTTACTGGGCGATCGTAGGGTGATATTTCCAACTCGCCAAACGGGAATACCTTCTGATGAATTATTGTGACGGCAGCACCGGTATCCACGAGGAACCAATAGCTTTTGCCCAGTACCTCCACTCGAACCATGATCCCGCTCGCGGGAGAAATGGCCAAAATTACTTCGTCCCCGACCCCTGGGTCGGGGCCGATCCATTTCCCTGACTGGAATTATTGGATTTAGTAGGGCATTCTAGAGGGCGGTGACCCGATTGCTTGCAAAGACCGCAACATAACAGAGGACAATTCCTGGAGGGATGGCCAGTTTCTCCACAGTTGAAGCAATTTCTTTGGTTTGATCTACAATAACGAGCTATGTGGCCCACTCGTCCACAGGAGTAACATTTTCTGTCCGCGTTTGTGACATCGCTACCGCGAGACCATCCTGTGCTGGGAGCGGTGATGGGAGCAGGAGGGTTGCTGGTAGCGGAGCACCGTAGGGAATTGATTTGGTTGGGGCAAGAACAACGACTCGGTTCCCTAAATTCTGTCTGAGATGAATTTTTAATTGTCATCGAAGAGAACCATGGCGGCGCTGCATTATCTTGCGGAATTTGGAGAGAATTGATCATAGATTTACTGGCATAATTCCTAACGTTAGATTCCTCACTTAGTGCAAATTCTTCTGCTTCCAAGATACACTTAGGATTTCGTACCAACACAAAACGTCCTATTTCTTCCCGTAATCCCAGCAAAAATTGCGACAAAAGCCGATTTTCTATCATTGCTCGTGTTCCTTCCAAATTAGGATCCTTGAGTGTTCCCTGCAATTGGCGAGCTATTTTCCTAAGCCTTGTGGCATAGGCCGACACGCCCTCGAGAGGCTGCTGCACGCAGTTGGTGAATGTACGCTCTAATAACAGAGGTGATACCCGAGACGAAAACCTTCGCGTAAGATAAGTTGAGAAATTTTCGAAATTATCAAGGACATGGGGATTGGCGGCAACAAAATCTGCGGCAGATCCATTGAGACGCAAACGAGCGATGCAAAGTGTCTGAGATTCACTCCACGAACAAAGATGACTAGTGAGTTTTACGCATTCTAAAAATTTTTCCACGGAAACATCGTCTTCTCCGCTAAAACCAGGCACGAAGTAAACGTGCGCACCTAAGGCTGGCGGGTGAGGAGTGACTCTTGCCTCGTTACAAGAGCCATTTGCGGATGGAGTTATTGTATTAACGCAAGGGTCCATTTCGATTAAAGCTTGATTTACTCGGGGGGACGCTTCCACAGGAGACATAGACGGGAATGGGGGAAAACAGCTCAACCAGGCCATGGCAAGAAATTATATAACGTATAGCACAAAATAAATAATAAAGAGATAACCAATCAAGGCTTCACACAATAGGTTAAGGCAAGATATGAATACTTTGAACAAGTGCTATTGACCGCTCTCGATTAAAGGATTTAATGGCTGTTCAAATGAAAAGGTTTCGGAGCTAAACTTACACCGTCAACCCCACACCTGACACCAGTTGATGTCGCAGCGCTCCGAATCCGCGACAACAAGGGTTGAGGGTATTAATTAAATAACAAGAGCGGTCTTCGGTACGGGTATTTTTATGTGCGTAACAGAAGGTTTGACAGTATGGCGGTACACAGCTCATGAGACAATGCCGCGAGAGAGTAGGAAGTGAAGGGAAGACTTGGGTAGGTACTTACAGGAGGACAAGAGGATTGACCGGGCTGAAGGGTGACCAGAGGCGTCGTCGGCGTCGAGTCGTCGGAAGGAACCGGCCGGGGGATGGGATGTAGACCGGTAACTCGAGCGAGCTGGTCTGGAGGTATCGGTGAGGAAGGGACCGAACCCTTACGTAGAGAGGCTGGTCCGGGGAAGCGGGGATAGGGAGCGGGCGTGGACCGAATTCCGAGCGGAGCACGGCTGGTCCGAGGTTATGGGCGATCAGGATCACACTGGCGGGCCACCCGTCTGCCGAGGATGGTCACCCTTTTATCGGAGCTCAGGGTACAAAGGGTAGTCTCTCTTGTGACGCACGGCAGGGCCGGGGGAATCACTCGTGACTCCGCTCCTGACTCACAACGTTCTCCCGGTATCAGTCCCCGGACTGATTAGCCGGTGGTCGCGGCGGTGGTTTCCAAGAGTTTGATTGTGCTGACGCATAACCCTTGCAACACTTGTGATGGCTTGCGATGTGTGATCCTTCAAGGCAATACGATGCTTACCCCCACAATTTGATGATTCAATAACTTTATGCTAGATCGATTATTCAGCAGGAAAGAGTTCAATAACCCCCTACGAGAATTAACCATCTGTGTCTCTAGTTCTAGAATAACGTATTGGATAAATTCCCGAAAACTAATTTGAATTTGCATGGTTGTCGCTAACTTTTTTCTTCTCCATATTTCGCTTCTATCAATACAATTAACGAAATATTATGAGCATGGAAACATAACGTAAACTAATAGAGGAGAGAGACTCTTAGAGTTTTTTTTTGCATTACACATGTGTTAATTTGTGTAACTTCGCCAAAATGACGTGACTATAGCTTCTCCACAGAAAATGTTATTTAACGTGCTAAATTGCTGGCAGAAATTACTTTTGATATTATCATCGTAGATTTGTTGAAAAATGCAGAGAAAATCACCAAAGAAATAAAATATTTAACTACCAGGTTTATTGAAAAAATTGTCCCCTTTATTTATTTGTTATATTGACATAAGGAGTGATACCTAGAGGAGCAAGCCAATTATAAAAAAAAACAAATGTTAAATAAATAAGTATTTATTCAGTATAAAATATATGCAATGTTTAGCCCAAAACAATGAAAGCACAACCTCAACTTTAAGATGATGAATTTATCTATATAATCTGTTAATTGAACTCTATTCGCGAAAAATATTTTATGAATCAACAGTCGTGGATGAAAAAGCTTCCGTTGCTGTATTCTTACGGATCCTGTTCAAAGGGCAATCAATATTTAGCTATCAAGTAGGAATTTAATGGTACTTTTGAAAACTTTTGGAGGAGGCTACAGTTGGTGCAGTCTAGTTTAAGATCCTCGCTCTGTGTTTAAATCATCACAAATTCTGCGTCTCAATTATTTCTTGATCCACTCTTATCAGGGAACTGCAATTACTTCCATTAATCGGAGGGTGGCCGCTCACAAGAGTAGCATCCTAAGAGGGTGCTCTCTATCGCTACACATCTTAAGACTTCTGTTGTGCAATTAACCTTCAACGAGGGATGCGACACAAATCCAGTCGTAAAATGGAGAGACCCTGAGGCTTACGTTTCCTTGATGACCTCCAATCCGGCGATATACGAATAGACCTCTTTGGCGACATCAAGACGCTCGTCTTTGATGTTTTCAGCGTATGCTCTTCCAACACTCTCTCTATCCAGCTTTTTCTCTATCTCTTCTTGACAATATGGAGGCATAGATCTTAAATACGAAAAGTGCCACAAGATGAATTTTTATTTAAGATTTAGGTTATAACAAAAAGCTACTCGTCGGCACCAGTGACATTGAATAAAACGAGGGAAACAAAATAAAGTAAATTATAAGATACTGTTTTGTTAGTTTTTCACACGTTTTGGTGATAAAAGATACCAATATTTTAATTACTAAAATTTAATAATTACGCTTAAAAATTAGGTATTCCTGACTATTAAATCTTTCAACTAAAACTGGAGGTGTCAATGACGGTGTAAATTTGAAATATCAACATAATGTTATAAAATATCCTACTAATTTTATTTTTAGTTCGAAATACCGGGATAAGGTTTGTGCTAACATTAAGCATTTGCCCCTTTGATACTGATTTGATACTCAAAATTGCATCCGGGGATTGTAAAGCAAAGTAGTAAAACTGGTACGACTATCGTCTGTTGATTTTTGTCGCTGTTTTTTTTCAATTTAAGAAAAACCCATTGATAGCAATAATATTAGTAAAAAACCAAAAAGATTCTTTAAAAAGTCGAAAAATTTGAACACACGGCAAATCTTCTCCTATGGTGTGCCTCAACTGAATGCATGATGAATGCATTATTTGTAAAGGAATTGGATCCTGTTTACGTTTCATCCGCAGAAATGTTCGCTGCGATTATACTTTCGGGGATTAGCTCGGAAAATTTGTTTTCTTTGCACCATGAGTATTCCCCCAGTGGTGGAAATTGGCTCTCACCACCGAATTGCTGGTGGATATGACACAAAATGGAAAGGAATCCACGCGGTAGTACGTTTTACCGACGTGGCCTACCGTGGCAAATCGAATATTTGATTAATGACCGTCAGGAACGTGAGTACTCCTATGTACTTGACGAACGCATCGTATTTTTTTTAATTTGACAATCATAAATGGTGGTTCATGGAGATGACAAAAAATTAATGGCCTTATCTATTATTATGTACCTATTCTGAATGCGAATCAGAAAACTGAAGCTCTGAGTCTGAGATTCAATACGTTTATTAACAATGCGGCAATAGTTATCCAGTCCAGCGAGCGCAATCCATCCGGAACTCACGGACCAATAAGTCTAATAATATTGATTCCGGTGGACCACCAAAATGATTTTTTTTAAAGCTTAGAGTGTCCGTTAAATAGTTTCATCAAAATTCTATTTCATTAATATTAAAAGGGCAGATGTAAATTTGCAACTAAATTAATTTTGTGATGCATAGGTACCTATACGCTGCTGCTTGTTTGAGAATTTTTCCGCGAATTGATAATTTTTTCTCTCGCTGGCACCCAGTGGCCCATAAACTACCAATTTATCTTAAAACTGTAATGGAGGGAGGTCTATATATATATATATATATATATATATATATATATATATATATATATATATATATATAATTAGTATATATATATACACATATATATATATATAATTAGTATATATATATACATATATAGATGATAGCGAATTATTGAAGCAAATAACAAAGCTTTATAACAGCGTAGGCCTAACGGAAACAACTCAGTCGGCCTAAGTAAATGCATATATTCCCAAACAAATAATACGGCTAGAGTCGTTATGACATTTATGATAAATAAATAATAAAATGTAAATATTTATCATGTCAAAAACCTAAGAGGTACACGAGTTTTGTTTATATTTCATGATGTGAATGAAAAATTTGGCATAAGGGTAGTGGATCACGAAAGAAAGACGTTCATTATTTCAATATTTACATTCCAACAGCAATGGTAACGTCACGTCGGTCGGGGAAAGTTAATACTATATGTGTGTGCGTGTTGATAAACTCCAATGTAATGAACATTCACTGGAAAATGCGGTTAAAGTAATCATTCAATATTTATTAATAGCGCCACTAATTGGCTCAAATATTGATGTTAATGTTAAATTTGAAGAAATACACAAAGACTGATTTTTAAATAAACTTAAATTGTCTTACTCGAAAGAACGGCAATAACTATTATTTAAACCATATTTTAAATTTTCATCTATTGGGTTCGGACAATTTATGCAATTCAAAAGTCTCCGTTAATCTCATTTACATTTTACGGTTGCTGTACATAATCAGACCATAAATCACAATACCATTATCCCTATTTTAAAGTTTTCTCCTGTCTTTTAATTAGAAATATGATGAATATTTATAGCATCGTGCACTCCCACTTTATTTCAACTTGCTAATCCTGGTATTCCATCATAAATCATTTATTTGTTTTCTTCAATCATTAATTATATTTTTCTAAAGAGATTGTTGTGCATGGCATCATTCCTAGCCCACCGGTGTGCAGTCTTTCATGCCTAATTAAGCACTAGGAATATTTTATAGCAAAAGCAAATAACAATTGCCTAATTTGGTATTGACAACTCATGTGACATGCAATCCGGAACAAATAGGTTCGAGGTAAAATGCCAGTCAAGTGCTAAAGATTAAAAAGAGTCATGGTGCGCTAAAGAGATTTTTTATAGATAATGAATGACAGAAAAACAATTTAAAAAAAGAAGGACAAGATTGTGAGTCAAACCTATTAAAGATTGATCAAACTTGTGTTGGCAGACGTACACTATATAACGATGCACCTATATGGGCTATTTCCGAACGAATTTACTATGGGCTTAAATGTTAGATAGGTAGATTTGAGTTGATAATTCGGCACAATTTACTTTAGCCCAAGTGTTTCTGAAATAAATTCATGCATGGATCTATTACAATACCTAGCCATGGTATACCAGTGCATGCCAACAGCTTCGTATTGAATTCGCTATTTAAAGTATGGGTGTCAACTAGAGGCCATCTGTTGGCAACCAATCCGGGTGACACGGAGGATACTTTGAGAAAAATTGCGGGTTATTTCGGACTTGAAATGATTTACGGACGAAACGGAACGACGGGTAGGGGAAAAAAGGTAATCACGTAGTTATCACCCTTTTTCATTGCTATCTCCTGAGGCAGCGAGGCAATATGGAAAAACAACGATAAAACGCAGAGAATGATTCACAATTCAATTCTTAAGCTGAGTTCACTGCCTGGCAAAAGGTATTTGCAAATGATGAATTTTTTTCTCTAAATTCGAATTTTAACTCCTAGGGAGCAATTCCCGACATCCTATTTCCCACTCGCCGCCCCTCGCCACATTGCATTCCAACAAATCGTCCTCCATCGAAGGACACGCCATGCTGTAAAGAGAATTGCCGCAATAATGTGCAACGACCAAAAATTATGCCCCCAAGGGAAAATGGCCAACAGGCCACATTTCCCCTTTTCTTATCTCCACTACTAAACTTTTTCGGAAACAGAAGATGGACGTCTTATCGTCGCAGTATAATCCAACATCTCTTCTTGCGTAAGTATCCTTCAATTTTCGTTTTAAAGCAAGTGAGAGAAAGATTTACGAATGGGAAAGAATTATAAAGGTAAATTAAAATCCAAGGTTAAAAAAACTGTTTAAAGAGGAATTTATTTACCCTGAACACTTGGAAGGATTCATCAATGCATTGGACGCACCTGTCAAATCTCAAGATAAGTACAATTGATATGCTAATAGGCTATCAACGGGGTTGAGTGGGGTTAAAAGTGTGTCCAGATATTTATTTTTTTCTCTGTTTCTCAAAATACAGCTTTTCCAGTGAATGTTAATGTTTTAAAATGCGTTACGTTTGGTCTTTTATTCACTATAAATAAATCATTACCGACGCTATAGCTCAAGCTTTAATTTAAATTCTTCATTCTATTTTTCAGTTTTTGTCCAACACATTTTCAATTTTTTTATCCAGCCAAGTGACCCAGAAGAACGAATACTAATGTATTCTGGTGACAGAATTTTTATTTCGTTGGCGTGGATAAAAATTTTCTATCCGAAATTTTAAATGCGATAGCAATTATTCTTTACAACACACTCTGATGCAGGTCCAGTGTCAAAACGTTGGAATTCACACGGCTCTCCTGATGGAGATTAGGTTTTCGTTACATTATATATGAGGTTTTTACAAATTGTTCACCGTTTTGATATGTTCTTATGATCGTTTTACACAGAAGTATGTCATTGTCGCGATTTTATTGGGTTATCGAAAGCGGTCAGATTTGTCCAATAATTACGGATGATTAGGGTGGTAATTTTAGACCAGATTAATCCTTATAAATAAAAGTTTACCCATATATACCTTGATTCGACCTTTAACGACATTCAGTACCCCAAGAAACTAAAGTAGTATTATTGAAAGACAAGATAAGATTTAGTAGAAGAAGTAGTTTTTTTACCTAACCGGAATCCAACGGCTGTGATCTCACTCTTAAAAGACTACCACATAAGAACGCATCCTACCAGCTTGGAGATACGAATTTCGAATGTCCGTTTCATCTGGCGATTTTTTCCATTCAACGTCCCCAGATATGAGGGTATATCATTACCCTCATATCTACTTTACTTTCGGATTCCTTACCTTTTTCATCACTTCTTATTCGTGATTCATTCTTGATCTTTATCTATCATTCAGTCTTTCGATGATTTCATTCATTTTCTTACCGTCTTGTTAAAACCGTTTACGTTCAAAATTCATCAGAGCACTTTTCCTTTCCATAGTCGATCATCTCAAATTTTCGCTCTATAGGTTATCTTCTCTCTCTTGAACCACTTTACTTTCGTCACCTGCCTTTTTTTATAGATATCAGTGCTTTTCTCATTATACTCGCTCTGTTTCTTACAT